>NC_041386.1:526853447-527029025 GCF_002162155.2 Triticum dicoccoides | reverse complement strand
TTCTTTTGGTATGGGCTAATCCGTTCCTCTGATCGTAATCGGACGGTTGTGAAAAAAATATGATAGGAAGTCCAATTAACAAAATGAAGACGTTTTGTAGATGTTTGGGGATGATCCGGACCTAACGGTGACGACTATCCGGGTCGGGTTCGGGACAACTTTCGGACGCGCGCGAGGGGCCGATGCAGTGCACAAAGAGGTGTAGGCTTGGCCTAGGTGGACTGTGGAGAGCGGGTTGGTCTGAGAGAAGAGGGGAGAGATGCAGCCCGGCAGGGTTTCCGCAGACCGAAAACGTCCGACGAAAAGACCGGCTATACAACCGCTATAGTTTAACGGTTGGGCTATCAAACGAACTCCGAATGCAATGAAACTTGATAGGCGGTCCATCTACACTATAATAAGACCACATGCCAACTTTCAACCCAAACCGAGAACATTTTCCGGCCACTTATAAAATACTATTTTGGACATGCCGCGGGCGCGTGCAAGTGTGTCTGGGCTCAGAACGGACAACAGACGGAACTGGGGAAACCCGGATGGATGCAAGTTTTGATAAACATGATGATGCAATGCACATGATGACATGATAAGAGATGCATGACACGCAAGCAATGACAAGGCAACAACAGCGAATAACTGGAAGACACCTGGCACATCGGTCTCGGGGCGTCACACTTAGCCCAGCTGAACGGGGGCACAATCGCAGTAGTTCTCCCAGTGCTACCTTAGCCAATATAGCGGAACATAAGGTACCAAAACGTGGGAGCCGGGCAAACCCAACTATTGACCAAAGACATGATTCGGAGCTGATGCATATAATGCTATAAGTTCGGGGTGCCGCACTTGTGAAAGTGTTCGGACTTCTCACACCATATTGTGGGGTACTTAAGCCCCTGGTGTGTTGGCCGTACCAAAGTGTACGGTTGCAAGGTGTCATTAATGAACACATATATAAAAGAAAAATGCAAAAACAGACTGAAGCTATGCATTGTTTATTCAAGAAGGTGCGTTAAAGCAGAATGGTACAGGTAGTGCGATAAGCAAAATGTAGGACTATGTCCCCTCCAAGGGCAAGCTGAGGAATAGTATTAAAGTAAGTATTTCACTCGTTATCGTAATCCACCTGGGAGTTCCGTGGTGTGACGTAGCTTTCTGCCTCCTTGGTTGCTGCATCATGTGTTTGGCAATCATGCTGCCAGACAGGGTTTCCAGAGATTAAAGTCCTGAAAGAGAAAAATAACAAAGCAGGAAGCCCCTAGTGCGGTTTAAGCCGCGTCTTGGAGCGTGTCGTAGTCGTGCCCCCCTCCCCACCTGTGCCCATGGTATTTTTAATGCATAATTATGTATGCATGGCACGGATTTCGCCATTAGGCTGGGACCGGGGTGGGGGCCGCATTGCTATGCAAGCTCGGAATGTGCCAGGCGGTCTTGTTGCCGATTACTCCGGGCACGCTTGAAGGTGTTCGGATCCTTAATCGCCGAACTAGTGGATTGCCTTAAGAGGCTGCTTTGCGCTTCTGCTGCGAGGGCCGCAGTGTGCTCCTCCGTTCGGAGAGAGCACTTTGTGTTTCCATTAACTGTAATGACCCCTCGAGGTCCTGGCATCTTGAGCTTGAGGTATGCATAATGCGGTAGCGCATTGAATCTCGCAAATGCGGTTCGCCCGAGCAGTGCATGATAACCACTGCGAAACGAGACTATATCGAAGATTAACTCTTCGTTTAGGAAGTTATCCGGGGATTCGAAGACCACTTCCAGTGTGACTGAGCCTGTGCAATGGGCCTCTACACCTGGTATGACGCCTTTAAAGGTCGTTTTTGTGGGTTTGATCCTTGAGGGGTCTATACCCATTTTGCGCACTGTGTCCTGATAAAGCAGGTTCAGGCTGCTGCCGCCATCCATAAGGACTCGAGTGAGGTGAAATCCGTCAATTATTGGATCTAGGACCAGTGCGGCGAATCCGCCATGACGGATACTAGTGGGGTGGTCCCTGCGATCGAAGGTGATCGGACAGGAGGACCATGGGTTGAACTTTGGGGCGACTGGCTCCAACACATATACGTCCCTAAGCGGACGCTTCCGCTCCCTCTTGGGGATGTGGGTTGCGTATATCATGTTCATCGTCCGCACTTGTGGGGGGAACCTCTTCTGTCCTCCGGTGTTCGGCTGCCGGGCTCCTCCTCGTCATTGCTATGTGGCCCCTTATCTTTGTTTTCGGCATTTAACTTGCCGGCCTGCTTGAACACCCAACAATCCCTGTTGGTGTGGTTGCCTGGCTTGCCGGGGGTGCCGTGTATTTGACGCGAGCGATCGAGTATACGGTCCAAACTGGACGGGCCCGCAGTGCTTCTTTTAAATGGCTTTTTCCGCTGACCGGGTTTAGAGCATTTGAATCCGGCATTAACTGCCGTATCGTCGGTATTGTCGCTGTTAATGCGGCGCTTGTGTTTGTTGCGATGTGACCTGCCGTTGCCGTCATTGGTATCCGAAGTACCATGCTTCTCTGATATGTTATTGCTGCGAGCCAACCAGCTGTCTTCTCCCGCACAAAATCGGGTCATGAGTGTCGTGAGGGCTGCCATAGATTTCGGCTTTTCCTGGCCAAGGTGCCGGGCGAGCCATTCGTCGCGGATGTTGTGCTTAAAAGCTGCTAGGGCCTCTGCATCCAGACAGTCGACGATTTGATTTTTCTTTGTTAGGAACCATGTCTAGAATTGCCTGGCCGATTCCTCTGGCTGCTGAATTATGTGGCTTAAGTCATCGGCGTCTGGTGGTCGCACATAAGTGCCCTGAAAGTTGTCGAGGAATGCGGCTTCCAGATCTTCCCAACAACCAATGGACTCTGCTGGCAAGCTGTTGAGCCAATGCCGAGATGGTCCTTTGAGTTTGAGTGGGAGGTATTTGATTGCGTGCAGGTCATCACCACAGGCCATGTGGATGTGCAGGAGGAAATCCTCGATCCATACTGCAGGATCTGTTGTGCCGTCATATGATTCTATATTTACGGGTTTGAAACCCTCTGGGATCTGATGATCCGTTACTTCGTCTGTGAAGCATAAGGGGTGTGCGGCGCCTCTGTATTGGGCTATATCGTGACACAGCTCAAATGAGTCTTGCCCGCTGTGTTCGGCCCGGCCGGATTTACTTTTACTGTATCCGGCGTGACGATTATCGTCTCGCATAGTGGCGCGCCCTTGTGATCCGTAGATCGATCTTGCATATTTTGCTTTGTCCTCCAATACGTCTCGCAGGTCTGGCGTATTTCCCCATGCCTTTTTATCTGAATGGCGTCGGGGTGCAGGCTGAGCTTTTGGCTGGAATGCCTCTCTGTCACGGCCACGAGGTGGCCGATCAGCCACGTCATACGCTTCTTCCTCTAGTCGGGGTAGCAACCTGCATTTTGGTTAACTCTTGGAGGGGCGTTCGAGTTTATATTCCTCGGCCGCAAGGACTTCAGTCCATTTGTCGGCTAGCATATCTTGATCAGCTTGAAGCTTCTGCTGCTTTTTCTTAAGGCTATTTGCCGTGGCTATAAGCCGGCGCTTGAAGCGCTCTTGCTCAATGGATCCTCAGGCACGACAAATTCGTCGTCGCCGAGGCTTGCCTCATCTTCGGAGGGAGGTATGTAATTATCATCCTCTTCCTCTCTATTTGCCGCTCTCTCATGAGGGCTGGCTTCTCCATCCTCCTGTGCTGAATCTTGCTGGAGGGGGTAGTCTTCGGCAGTGTCCGTGGTGTTATTATCTCCTGTGCCAGAATCACCGTTTTTGCTTTGGCGGGACTTAGAGCGGCGCCGTTGACGCCGGCGCTTAGGTTGCTTCTTGGAGGGGTCATCCTCCGATGTTCCGTCACCATTGCCTTCTTTGGGTGTGTCCACCATATATATGTCATACGACGAGGTGGCTTTCCAGTGCCCTATAGGCACTGGTTCCTGTTCGTCTCCTGCATCGTCGTCCATACCGTCGATGTCTTCGGAGTTGAAGTCGAGCATGTCGGTCAAGTCATCGACAGTGGCTATGAAGTGGGTGGTGGGTGGGCGTCGAATTTCTTTGTCGTCCGCATCCCAATCCTGCCAGTCATAATCCGGCTAGGACTCTCCTGACAAAGAGAGAGACCTTTATGAATTCAGTATGTTGCTGAAGGGCGAGTGCTGAAAGATATCCGCAGCAGTGAACTCCATGATCGGCGCCCAATCGGATTCGATTGGCAGGGGAGCGGATGGTCCAGAGTCCAGAGGAGAGTCCGGCGAAGGGGAGTCACGAGCCTCGTGAAGGATAAGGTTGGTGTTCGGTTCAATCTCCGTTGAGGCTGCTGCCTCCGCGGCGGGGTCTAACCACCCACCCTCGGATGGCGTAGTTGGCTCCGAATTAAAGGTCGGAGCGGCTGCAGGTGCGGTCTCCAGGACACTGTTCGGTGGTAGAGCTAAATCATGCCCATCGTGACAGTGCGGCGCACTCGGCAGGGGCTCGAATCCGTCGAAGATCAAGTCTCCGCGGATATCGGCCGTGTAGTTTAGGCTTCCAAACCTGACCTAATGGCCAGGGGCGTAGCTTTCAATCTGCTCCAGATGGCCAAGCGAATTGGCCCGCAGTGCAAAGCCGCCGAATACAAAAATCTGTCCCGGGAGAAAAGTCTTACCCTGGACTGCATCGCTAACGATGATCGAAGGAGCCATCAAGCCTGATGATGACGACACAGAGGAACTCTCAATGAAAGCACCAATATCGGTGTCAAAAACGGCGGATCTCGGGTAGGGGGTCCCGAACTGTGCGTCTAAGGCGGATGGTAACAGGAGGCAGGGAACACGATGTTTTACCTAGGTTCGGGCCCTCTTGATGGAGGTAAAACCCTACATCCTGCTTGATTTATTCTTGATGATATGAGTATTACAAGAGTTGATCTACCACGAGATCGGAGAGGCTAAACCCTAGAAGCTAGCCTATGGTATGATTGTATCTTGTCCTACGGACTAAAACCCTCCACTTTATATAGACACCGGAAAGGGCTAGGGTTACACAAGGTCGGTTACAAAGGAGGAGATATACATATTCGTATTGCCTAGCTTGCCTTCCACGCCAAGTAGAGTCCCATCCGTACACGAGACGAAGTCTTCAATCTTGTCTTCATAGTCTAACAGTCCGGCCAAAGGATATAGTCCGGCTGTCCGGAGACCCCCAAATCTAGGACTCCCTCAGGAGTCCTAGTAGGGCTAGGACTAGTCTATCCTTTCTCACAAGTTGAATACAAGTCCGTGTCTTGCTTCCTCGTAAAGGAAATATTCGTCATCCCTTTCCTCTTAAGCCGGACCACCAGAGTATAAGCTGGCCTGCTGGGCCTTAGGCCTTGTCGTCCGTCTGATCCGCCCGCCGGGTCTCCAGTGAGTCATAATGTCCAGGCGGGTTACATGTGAACCGCCATGTCCGGGCAGATCGCCAGTGAATCGCCAAGCTCTAGCCAGGTCTCTGGTGAGTCGCCAAGTTCGGCTGGGTCATGATTCCGTCCGGGTCATACCGCGGGGTATATCCCCGACAAATCTCATCCAACCCATCACCGTCCAGCAAGCCTACGATGGAATTACTCACGCACGGCGGTGAGCATCATGAAATTGGTGATGGAGGATGGTTGATGATGACGATGGCGACGAATCCCCCTCTCTCCGGAGCCCCGAACGGACTCTAGATCAGCCCTCTCGAGAGGTTTTAGGGCTTGGCGGCGGCTCCGTATCGTAAAAGGCGATGAAATCTTCTTTTCTATTTTTTTTCTCCCCGAAAGCAGTTATATGGAGGTGGAGTTGGAGTCAGAGACGCAACAGGGGGCCCACGAGGTCGGGGGGCGCGCCCTAGGGGGGGGGGTCGCCCCCCACCCTCGTGAGAAGGGTGTGGGCCCCCAGGTCTTCATCTTCGGCGAGGATTTTTTTATTATTTATTGTAAGGTATTCCGTGGAGTTTCAGGTCATTCTGAGAACTTTTGTTTTCTGCACATAAAACAACATCATGGAAATTCTGCTGAAAACAGTGTCAGTCCGGGTTAGTTCCATTCAAATCATACAGGTTAGTGTCCAAAACAAGGGCAAAAGTGTTTGGAAAAGTAGATACGTTGGAGACGTATCAACTCCCCCAAGCTTAAACCATTGCTTGTCGTCAAGCAATTCAGTTGACAAACTGAAAGAAATAAAGAAAAAGTTTTACAAACTCTGTTTGCTCTTGTTGTTGTAAATATGTCAAGCTAGCATTCAAGTTTTCAGCAAAGATTATAACTAACCACATTTGCAATAATTCACAGATCTCATAATTACTCATATCAATAGCATATTCAACTAGCAAGCCATAATAATAAATCTCGGATGATAACACTTTCTCAAAACAATCATAATATGATATAACAAGATGGTATCTCGCTAGCCCTTTCTGAGACTGCAAAACATAAATGTAGAGCACCTTTAAAGATCAAGGACTGACTAGACATTGTAATTCATGGTAAAAGAGATCCAATCATAGTCACACCCAATATAAATTAACAGTAATGAATGCAAATGACAGCTGCGCTCTCCAGCTAGTGCTTTTAATAAGAGGGTGATGACTCAACACAAAAGTAAATAGATAGGCCCTTCGCATAGGGAAGCAGGGATTTGTAGAGGTGCCAGAGCTCGGTTTTGAAATAGAGATGAATAATATTTTGAGTGTTATACTTTCATTGTCAACATAACAACCAAGAGATGGCGATATCTTCCATGCTACACACATTATAGGCAGTTCCCAAACAGAATGGTAAAGTTTATACTCCCCCTCCACCAACAAACATCAATCCATGGCTTGCTCGAAACAACGAGTGCCTCCAACATACATCAGGTCCCAGGGGAAGTTTTGTTTGCAATTATTTTGATTTAGTTTGCATAAAGCATGGGACCAGGCATCCCGGTGACCAGCCATTTATCTCGTGAGTGAGGAGTGGAGTCCACTCCTCTTGAGAATAACCCGCCTAACATGGAAGATACAGACATCCCTAGTTGATACATGAGCTATTCGAGCATACAAAACAGGATATTTATTTGAAGGTTTAGAGTTTGGCACATACAAATTTACTTGGAACGGCAGGTAGATACCACATATAGGAAGGTATAGTGGACTCATTTGGAATAACTTTGGGGTTTAAGGGATTGGATGCACAAGCAGTATTCCCGCTTAGTACATGTGAAGGCTAGCAAAAGACTGGGAAGCGACCACCTAGAGAGCGACAACAGCCATGTACATGCATTAAAATTAATAAACATTGGATGCAAGCATGAGTAGGATATAATCCACCATGAACATAAATATCATGAAGGCTATGTTGATTTGTTTCAACTACATGCGTTAACATGTGCCAAGTCAAGTCACTTAAATCATTCAGAGGAGGATACCACCCTATCATACCACATCATAACCATTTTAATAGCATGTTGGCACGCAAGGTAAACCATTATAACTCATAGCTAATCAAGCATGGCACAAGCAACTATGATCTCTAATTGTCATTGCAAACATGTTTATTCATAACAAGCTGAATCAAGAACGATGAACTCATCATATTTACAAAAACAAAAGAGGTCGAGTTCATACCAGCTTTTCTCATCTCAGTCAGTCCATCATATATCATCATAGTTGCCTTTCACTTGCACGACCGAATAATGTGAATAATAATAAGAGTGCACGTGCATTGGACTAAGCTAGAATCTGCGAGCATTCAATAAACAGGAGAAGACAAGGCAATATGGGCTCTTTTGTCAGATAAACAATAATGCATATAAGAGCCAGTTCAACAATTTAATTATGGTCTTCTCCTACTGACCCCCAAAGAAAAGAAAAGAAATAAAACTATTTACACGGGAAAGCTCCCAACAAGCAAAAGAAGAATGGGAAATATTTTTGGGTTTTCTTTTTAATTACTACTACAAGCATGGAAGGTGAATTACTACTATTTTTTTGGTTTTTCTTAAGGTTTATTAAACACACAAGAAGAAAGCATAAAAAGGAAAGTAAACTAGCATGGATGATACAATGAAAAAGTATGAGCACCGACATCTAGCAATGAGTGTGTGAGCATAAATGTAATGTCGGTGAGAAATACGTACTCCCCCAAGCTTAGGCTTTTGGCCTAAGTTGGTCTATGGCCATAGCTGGCCTGGCGGATATCCATAATAATAGTTGTTGGGGTCATACTATGATGAGGAAGAAGAAGGCTCCGATTGCCACTGGTTGGCAATCATATCCGGATCCCACTGATAGTTAGACTGTCATGAAGGATCAAATTGTGGTTCCGATTCTGGCTCCTCGGCTGGTGCAGGGTTCCGGTAGGCATGGATAGCCGTCAATGGAACTAGGTACGTGCCTACAGTCAAATCAAACAAAGAAGGAGTAGGTAAGGTAATAGTCTCATGATGATGTTTATTAAAGAATAATTGATATTTGAGCTCTCCTGCCCTATTCTTAACAATAAAATCATGTCCCACCATACTTTTATAATCTAGATAAACACGGGGAGCACCTTTTCTTCCTTCTCAACATGCCTAATAGGTATGTTAAAATGTGCAGCTAGGCGTGAGGCATAGATGCCTCCAAAGATGGGGCCTTTGGTACGGTTCATACTTAACCGTCTAGCAATAATGCCACCAATACTAAAAGTGTTATCACTGTATAAACCGTGGAGCAGAATAATGATATCAAGGATGCTAAGGTTTCCACAGTTTCTGCGCCCAATTAAGCAATGACTAGCAAATAATGCAAAGTAACGTAAAACAGGAAAATGTATGCTAGTGATTCATGCATCGGAAACCTTCCTAGTTTCTCCTATAGTGATAGTATTAATGAACCCCTCCACATCATCATGATGTGGTTCTTCTGTCTTGCCCTCAAAAGGGACTAAACAAATCCGACAAAAATCATAAAGTGACATCTCCTTATGCTCATCATATAAATGAAACTCCACCGTAGGTGGCGAGTTCCTAGAATGGAAATGAAAGTTTTGCATAAAGGTATTTGTGAGTAAGAGATACTGATCGCATTGGTCATGGAGGAAGGCGGTGAGGCCTGCATTATGAGCCAATTCATGAAAAATCTTCATAGATACCGGCTTCTCTCAAGAAATCATCAGAAGGCCATTCACACGCCCGAATCTCCGCGGTGCGCGGCAAATTATACTTAGGCTTCGGTGCCTTTTCCTTCGAGCTTTGGCTCGATGAGCCCCTCAAAAATCTCTTCATTATTCTCTAAAAAATTCTGAAATTTTTAGTAACTTCAAAATAAAAGTAAACCAAACTCAATAATATTGATAGCAACTACTCCTACAAGTGCCTAGAGCCTATATCGTGCATCAAAACTACTTGGAACCATATAAATTTGACATGCAAGCTCAAGAACAGGGTCACCTAAGCAGCAAAAATTTACAATGAATAAAGTAATAGAACAAAAACTAATTGGACCAATGGAGGGGTCACATACCAAGGAACAATCTCCCCAAACAATTTTGTGAGAGGTGCTTTGAGCAAGGAGATCGAAAATGGCAGCAAACAGGGCTGGAACTCGTGCTTGAGTTGGTTTTTCATGTTTGTGGGAGGAAAAAGAAAAGGATGGGTGCAGGAATAAGTGGAGGAGGGCTTCCGTGGGCTCACGAGGCAGGGGGCGCGCCCTCCACCCTCGTGGCAAGGTGGTTGGCCCCCCTGGTGTGTTCTTTGTTCCATAAATCCTCAAATATTCTAGAAAAAAATCATATTTAATTTTCAGGGCATTTGGAGAACTTTTATTTTTGAGTTATTTTTATATTGCACGGATAATCAGATAACAGACAGAAAATTATTTATTTTATTTTATTTTAACTAAATAACAGAAAATATAGAGAGAGTACAGAAGGTTGTGCTTCTAGTTTCATCCATCTCATGGTCGTCAGAAGGAATCCACTAACAAGGTTGATCAAGTCTTGTTAACAAACTCATTCCGATTAACATGAAACCAGAGAAATTTCAAATAACACTAGGTTACCTCAACAGGGATATGCACATCCCCAATAATAAGTATATCATATTTCTTCTTGACAGTAGGAAGAGGAAATTCAAAACCTCCAAATATAATCGATGGCATTTTTCCAATAGAGTTGATACTATGAACTTGAGGTTGTTTCCTCGGAAAGTGTACCATATGCTCATTACCATTAACATGAAAAGTGACATTGCCTTTGGTGCAATCAATAACAGCCCCTGCAGTATTAAGAAAAGGTCTTCCAAGAATAATAGACATACTATCGTCCTCGGGAATATCAAGAATAACAAAGTCCGTTAAAATAGTAACGTTTGCAACCACAACAGGCACATCCTCACAAATACCGACAGGTATAGCAGTTGATTTATCAGCCATTTGCAAAGATATTTCAGTAGGGGTCAACTTATTCAAATCAAGTCTATGATATAAAGAGAGAGGCATAACACTAACACCGGCTCCAAGATCACATAAAGCAGTTTTAACATAGTTTCTTTTAATGGAGCATGGTATAGTAGGTACTCCTGGATCTCCAAGTTTCTTTGGTATTCCACCCTTAAAAGTATAATTAGCAAGCATGATGGAAATTTCAGCTTCCGGTATCCTTCTTTTATTTGTAATAATATCTTTCATGTACTTAGCATAGGGATTTGTTTTGAGCATATCAGTTAATCGCATACGCAAAAAGATAGGTCTAATCATTTCAGCAAAGTGCTCAAAATCCTCATCATCCTTTTTCTTGGATGGTTTGGGAGGAAAAGGCATGGGTTTCTGAACCCAAGGTTCTCTTTCTTTACCATGTTTTCTAGCAACAAAGTCTTTCTCATCATAATGTTGATTCTTTGATTGTGGGTTATCAAGATCAACAGTAGGTTCAATTTCTATATCATTATCATTACTAGGTTGAGCATCATTATGAACATTATCATTACCATTTTCATTAGGTTCATGTTCATTACCAGATTGTGTTTCAGCATCAGAAATAGAAATATCATTTGGATTATCAGGTGGTTCAGCAATAGGTTCACTAGAAGTTTGCACAATCCTATCATTTTTCTTTTTCTTCCTTTTAGAAGAACTAGGTGCATCAATATTATTTCTCTGAGAATCTTGCTCAATTCTCTTAGGGTGGCCTTCAGGAAACAAAGGTTCCTGAGTCATTCTACCAGTTCTAGTAGCCACTCTAACAACGTAATCATTTTCCTTACTATTCATTTTATTGAGCAATTATTTTTGAGCTTTAACTACTTGTTCTACTTGAGTGGTAACCATAGAAGCATGTTTACTAATAAGTTTAAGTTCACCTTTGACATTAGCCATATAATCACCCAAGTGTCCAAGCATATTTGAATTGTATTTTAATTGTCTACTAAAATAAGCATTAAAGTCTTCTTGCTTAGCCATAAATTTATCAAACTCATCTAAGCATGGGCTAGCAAATTTAGTAAGAGGGATTTCAGCTTTATCATATCTACAGAGAGAATTTACCTTTACTACCTGTGTCGGGTTATCAAGATCAGGGGGTTCTTCAATAAATAAAGGATTAAGATTATATGTTTCTTCAATAGGTGCTAAATTAAGACAATGTATTTCTTCAATAGGAGGTAGATTCTTAACATCTTCAGCTTTAATACCTTTTTCTTTCATAGATTTCTTTGCCTCTTGCATATCTTCAGGACTGAGAAACAGAATACCTCTCTTCTTCAGAGTTGGTTTAAGAATAGGATAATTAATTGGAGCAGGAGCTGGCTCAGGAGCTGGCTTAGGAGGTGCCCAATTTTTTTCATTTGTCAACATATTATTCAATAAGATTTCAGCTTCATCCGGTGTTCTTTGCCTGAAAAGAGAACCAGCGCATCTATCCAGGTAATCTCTGGAAGCATCGATTAGTCCATTATAAAAGATATCAAGTATTTCATTTTTCTTAAGAGGATGATCAGGCACAACATTAAGTAACTTGAGAAGCCCCCCCAAGCTTGTGGGAGACTCTCTTCTTTAATTTGCACAAAGTTGTATATTTCCTTTAAAGCAGCTTGTTTCTTATGAGCAGGGAAATATTTAGCAGAGAAGTAATAAATCATATACTGGGGACTACGCACACAACGAGGATCAAGAGAATTAAACCATATCTTAGCATCACCCTTTAGTGAGAACGGAAATATTTTGAGGATATAAAAGTAGCGGGATCTCTCATCATTAGTGAACAGGGTGGCTATATCATTTAATTTAGTAAGATGTGCCACAACAGTTTCAGATTCATAGCCATAAAAAGGATCAGATTCAACCAAAGTAATTATATCAGGATCAACAGAGAATTCATAATCCTTATCAGTAACACAGATAGGTGAAGTAGCAAAAGCAGGGTCAGGTCTCATCCTAGCATTTAGAGATTGCTTATTCCATTTAGCTAATAACCTTTTGAGTTCAGTTCTATTTTTGCAAGCTAAAATTGCAAAAGAAGCTTCTTGATCAAATAAATAACCCTCAGGAATAACAAGTGATTCTTCATCATCACTTTCATCTTCATAATCAGATTCAATATTTTCAATTTCTCTAGCCGTAGCAAGTTGTTCATCGAGAAAATCACTAAGTGGCATAGTAGTATCAGGCATAGAGGTAGTTTCATCATAAGTATCATGCATAGCAGAAGTGGCATCATCAATAACATGTGACGTATCAGAACGAATAGCAGAAGCAGGTGTAGGTGTCGCAAATTTACTCATAACAGAAGGTGAATCAAGTGCGGAGCTAGATGGCAGTTACTTACGTCCCCTCGTAGTTGAGGGATAGATCTTGGTTTTTGGATCTCTCAAGTTCTTCATAGTGTCCAGCAGATATAAATCCCAAGTGACTCAAAGAATAGAGCTATGCTCCCCGGCAACGGCGCCAGAAATTAGTCTTGATAACCCACAAGTGTAGGGGATCGCAACAGCTTTTGAGGGTAGAGTATTCAACCCAAATTTATTGATTCGACACAAGGGGAGCCAAAGAATATTCTCAAGTATTAGCAGCTGAGTAGTCAATTCAACCACACCTGGAAACTTAGTATGTGCAGCAAAGTGTTTAGTAGCAAAGTAATATGACAGTGATGGTAACGGTAACAAAAGAGTAACGAAAGCACAGTAATGTTTTTGGTATTTTGTAGTGATTGTAACAATAGCAACGGGAAAGTAAATAAGCGTAAACCAGTATATGGAAAGCTCGTAGGCATCGGATCAATGATGGATAATTATGCCGGATGTGGTTCATCATGTAACAGTCATAACATAGGGTGACACAAAACTAGCTCCACTTCATCAATGTAATGTAGGCATGTATTCCGAATATAGTCATACGTGCTTATGGAAAAGAACTTGCATGACATCTTTTGTCCTACCCTCCTGTGGCAGCGGGGTCCTAATGGAAACTAAGGGATATTAAGGCCTCCTTTTAATAGAGAACCGGAACAAAGCATTAGCACATAGTTAATACATGAACTCCTCAAACTACGGTCATCACCGGTAAGTATCCCGATTATTCTCACTTCGGGGTTAACAGATCATAACACATAATAGGTGACTATAGACTTGCAAGATAGGATCAAGAACACTCATATATTGATGAAAACATAATAGGTTCAGATCTGAAATCATGGCACTCGGGCCTTAGTGACAAGCATTAAGCATAGCAAAGTCATAGCAACATCAATCTCAGAACATAGTGGATACTAGGGATCAAACCCTAACAAAACTAACTCGATTACATGATAAATCTCATCCAACCCATCACCGTCCAGCAAGCCTACGATGGAATTACTCACGCACGGCGGTGAGCATCATGAAATTGGTGATGGAGGATGGTTGATGATGACGATGGCGACGAATCCCCCTCTCCGGAGCCCCGAACAGACTCCAGATCAGCCCTCCCGAGAGGTTTTAGGGCTTGGCGGCGGCTCCGTATCGTAAAACGCAATGAAATCTTCTTTTTATTTTTTTTCTCCCCGAAAGGAGTTATATGGAGGTGGAGTTGGAGTCGGAGACGCAACAGGGGGCCCACGAGGTAGGGGGGCACGCCCTAGGGGGGGGCGCCGCCCACCCTCGTGAGAAGGGTGTGGGCCCCCTGGTCTTCATCTTTGGCAAGGATTTTTTTATTATTTATTGTAAAGTATTCCGTGGAGTTTCAGGTCATTTTGAGAACTTTTGTTTTCTGCACATAAAACAACATCATGGCAATTCTGCTAAAAACAGTGTCAGTCCGGGTTAGTTCCATTCAAATCATATAGGTTAGAGTCCAAAACAAGGGCAAAAGTGTTTGGAAAGTAGATACATTGGAGACGTATCAGTATGCTCGAAGTATTATTATTTCTATATCAATATTGAACTTTTGTCTTGAATCTTTTGGATCTGAATATTCATACCACAATTAAGAATAATTACAATGAAATTATGCCAAGTAGCATTCCACATCAAAAATTCTGTTTTTATCATTTACCTACTCGAGGACGAGCAGGAATTAAGCTTGGGGATGCTTGATACGTCTCCAACGTATCTATAATTTTTGATTGTTCCATGCTATATTATATCCTATTTTGGACATTATTGGGCTTTATTATACACTTTTATATTATTTTTGGGACTAACCTATTAACCAGAAGCCCAGCCCAGAATTGCTATTTTTTTTGCCTATTTCAGAGTCTCGAGAAAAAGAATATCAAACGGAGTCCAAACGGAATGAAACCTTCGGGAACGTGATTTTCGGAACAAACGTGATCCAGAGGACTTGGACCCTACGTCAAGACATCAACCAGGAAGGCACGAGGTAGGGGGCGCGCCCTCCACCCTCGTGGGGCCCATGTTGCTCCACCGACGTACTCCTTCCTCCTATATACCTACGTACCCCCAAACTACTAGATACGGAGCCAAAACCCTAATTCCACCGCCGTAACTTTCTGTATCCATGAGATCCCATCTTGGGGCCTCTTCCGGAGCTCCGCCGGAGGGGGCATCGATCACGGAGGGCTTCCACATCAACACCATAGCCTCTCCGATGAAGTGTGAGTAGTTTACTTCAGACCTACGGGTCCATAGTTATTAGCTACATGGCTTCTTCTCTCTTTTTGGATCTCAATAGAAAGTTCTCCCCCTCTCTTGTGGAGATTTATTCAATGTAATCTTCTTTTGTGGTGTGTTTGTTGAGATCGATGAATTGTGGGTTTATGATCAAACAATATTTGAATCTTCTCTGAAATTCTTTTATGTATGATTGGTTATGTTTGCAAGTCTCTTCGAATTATCATTTTGGTTTGGCCTACTAGATTGATCTTTCTTGCAATGGGAGAAGTGCTTAGCTTTGGGTTCAATCTTGCGGTGTCCTTTCCCAGTGACAGTAGGGATAGCAAGGCACGTATTGTATTGTTGCCATCGAGGATAACAAGATGGGGTTTATATCATATTGCATGAGTTTATCCCTCTACATCATGTTATCTTGCTTAAAGTGTTACTCTGTTTTCTTGAACTTAATACTCTGGATGCATGCTGGATAGCAGTCGATGTGTGAAGTAATAGTAGTAGATGCAGGCAGGAGTCGGTCTACTTGTCTCGGATGTGATGCCTATATACATGATCATACCTAGATATTCTCATAACTATGCTCAATTCTGTCAATTGCTCAATAGTAATTTGTTTACCCGCCGTAATACGTATGCTTTGGAGAGAAGCCTCTAGTGAAACCTATGGCCCCCGGGTCTGTCTTCCATCATATTAATCTTCCAATACTTAGTTATTTCCTTTGCCATTTATTTTACTTGCATCTTTATCTCCCTTTATCATAAAAATACCAAAAATATTATCTTATCATATCTGTCAGATCTCACTCTCGTAGGTGACCGTGAAGGGATTGACAACCCCTTTATCGTGTTGGTTGCAAGGAGTTTATTTGTTTGTGTAGCTGCGAGGGACTCGTGCGTGGCCTCCTACTGGATTGATACCTTGGTTCTCAAAAACTGAGGGAAATACTTAATCTACTTTGTTGCATCACCCTTTCCACTTCAAGGGAAAACCAACGCAATGCTAAAGAGGTAGCAGAGATCCATATGATGTAACTCTTTTTGCGGTGTGTTTGTTGGGATCAAATGAACTTTGAGTTTATGATCAGATATATCTTTTTATCCATGAAAGTTATTTGAATCTTCTTTGATCCCTTATATGCATGATTGCTTATAGCCTCGTATTTCTTCTCCGATATTTGGGTTTTGTTTGGCTAACTCGATCTATTTATCTTGTAGTGGGAAGAGGTGCTTTGTAGTGGGTTCGATCTTACGGTGCTTGATCCCATTGACAGAAGGGGAACTGATGATACGTCTGATGACCCACAAATATAGGGGATCTATCATAGTCCTTTCGATAAGTAAGAGTGTCGAACCCAACGAGGAGCAGAATGAAATGATAAGCGGTTTCCAGCAAGGTATTCTCTGCAAGTACTGAAACAAGTGGTAACAGATAGTTTTGTGATAGGATAATTTGTAACGAGCAACAAGTAACAAAAGTAAATAAAGTGCAGCAAGGTGGCTGATACGTCTCCAACGTATCTATAATTTTTGATTGCTCCATGCTATATTATCTACTGTTTTGGAAATTATTGGGCTTTATTATCCACTTTTATATTATTTTTGGGACTAACCTATTAACCGGAGGCCCAGCCCAGAATTGCTGTTTTTTGCCGGTTTTAGGGTTTCGAAGAAAAGGAATATCAAACGGAGTCCAAACGGAATGAAACCTTTGGGAACATGATTTTTAGGAAGATTATGATCCGGGAGACTTGGACCCTACGTTAAGAAAGAAAAGAGGAGGCCACGAGGTAGGGGGGCGTGCCTGCCTACCCCAGGCGCGCCCTCCACCCTCGTGGGCCCCTTGTTGCTCCACCGATGTACTCCTTCCTCCTATATATACCTACGTACCCCCAAACGATCAGACACAGATCCAAAACCCTAATTCCACCGCCGCAACTTTCTATATCCACGAGATCCCATCTTGGGGCCTGTTCCGGAGCTCTGTCGGAAGGGGCATCGATCATGGAGGGCTTCTACATCAACACCATAGCCCCTCAGATGAAGTGTGAGTAGTTTACCTGAGACCTACGGGTCCATAGTTATTAGCTAGATGGCTTCTTCTCTCTTTTTGGATCTCAATACAATGTTCTCCCCCTCTCTTGTGGAGAACTATTCGATGTAATCTTCTTTTTGCGGTGTGTTTGTTGAGACCGATGAATTGTGGGTTTATGATCAAGTCTATCTATGAATAATATTTGAATCTTCTCTGAATTCTTTTATGTATGATTGGTTATCTTTGCAAGTCTCTTCGAATTATCAGTTTGGTTTGGCCTACTACATTGATCTTTCTTGCAATGGGAGAAGTGCTTAGCTTTGGGTTCAATCTTGCGGTGTCCTTTCCCAGTGACAGTAGGGGCAGCAAGGCACGTATTGTATTGTTGCCATCGAGGATAACAAGATGGGGTTTTCTTCATATTGCATGAGTCTATCCCTCTACATCATGTCATCTTGCTTAAGGCGTTACTCTGTTTTTAACTTAATACTCTAGATGCATGCTGGATAGCGGTCGATGAGTGGAGTAATAGTAGTAGATGCAGGCATGAGTCGGTCTACTTGTCTCGGATGTGATGCCTATATACATGATCATACCTAGATATTCTCATAACTATGCTCAATTCTATCAATTGCTCAATAGTAATTTGTTCACCCACCGTAGAATACTCATGCTCTCGACAGAAGCCACTAGTGAAACCTATGGCCCCGGGTCTATCTTCATCATATTAAGCTCCTACTACTTAGTTATTTCCTTTGCTATTTACTTTGCATCTTTATCATAAAAATACCAAAAATATTATCTTATCATATCTATCAGATCTCACTCTCGTAAGTGGCCATATAGGGATTGACAACCCCTATTTGCGTTGGTTGTGAGGATTTATTTGTTTTGTGCAGGTACGAGCGACTCGCGCGTAGCCTCCTACTGGATTGATACCTTGGTTCTCAAAAACCGAGGGAAATACTTACGCTACTTTGCTGCATCATCCCTTCCTCTTCGGGGAAAACCAACGCAGTCCTCAAGAGGTAGCAAGAAGGATTTCTGGCGCCGTTGCCGGGGAGGTCTACGCAAAAGTCAATATACCAAGTACCCATCACATACCCTTATCTCCCGCATTACATTATTTGCCATTTGCCTCTCATTTTCCTCTCCCCCCATGACGGTGTCCTGGACTAGGGGGTACTCACCACGTCATCTCCCGATCTGTTAGATTGGGCCGAGGACCCCCATGGCCGTATACTCATGGGCCAGTTTGGACGGCTGCCGCATAGATGGAAGATTCCACAAGACTTGGTGATCAAGACAAGGACTTCTCCCCACCGGCGTATTCGGCTAGGACTCTTGTTACCCTAGGCCTCTGGTGCATTATATAAACCGAGGCCAGGCTAGTCGATAGATCATATACATACAATCATACCATAGGCTAGCTTCTAGGGTTTAGCCTCTCCGATCTCGTGGTTGATCAACTCTTGTAATACTCATATCATCAAGAATAAATCAAGCAGGACGTAGGGTTTTACCTCCATCAAGAGGGCCCGAACCTGGGTAAAACATCATGTCCCCTATCTCCTGTTACCATCCGCCTTAGACGCACAGTTCGGGACCCCCTACTCGAGATCCTCCGGTTTTGACACCGACACTGGTGCTTTCATTGAGAGTTCCGCTGTGTGTTCGGCAAAAGGTTGATGGCTCGCGTGAAGATCAACTGCGACTTCGGCATCTTCGTCACCAGTTCGATTGGTCACCTTGGTTCGACCAAGGACTGCGCCCTACCTCCGATCGTCATGTTCGGATGAGGGCCTTTATAAACATCAACTCTGATCTCTATCAAAATCATGGAGGAATCATCCAGGGAGCCCGGGGGTTCAACGTCAACATTGCCCTCGGGCGACCGTGCTGTTTTTCTGGACAAAAAACTTGTGTCCGCCGCCACCGCCTCCTCAAGTGTCTTTTTAACGATTGCTTCGGTGGAATTGTGAGGAATTGAGTCTACAACAACCCTGGAAAATTTCGTCGAGTTCTGATGGAGGAATCTCTGGCAATCCACGATATACCGGAACCCTGTCAAATCTGGACGGGAATCTGGACGAGTTTAGGGCGTGGTGTCCAGCTTCTAGCTCGGATGTCGTTTGGAAAATCCAACCGTTGATCGGCCGCGGAATTCCTATATCTACCACCTCTCAAAATTTCAGCTCGATCCGACCGTCCAAACTCTGGGAACCTTCCGATTAGTGCATCACTTTTCGGATCTGTTTTCTGCGCGAAAACGAATCCGACCCGAGTTCGTCTTTTTTATGAACGGGATTTCGGACATCCCTTTTGAAGGAAGTTTTGTATGGGGTGTTGTGTTTTGTTCCTGAACACATCCCACCAACTTTAAGATCTTTTGAACATGATCTTCAACATCATGCTGGTGTCACACCTGTCCGGCAATATTGCCCCACGGCTGCCGACCTGCGCTAGACACGTCGTCATTTTGTTGAGCCGAGCTCAACTTCTTCGGATCATCATCTCGGCAAGCCGAACAAGAGTCCGGGATCGCGAAGGATAAATCATCACCAACATCGCCGCCCCACGGATTACACGGAGCGGGCATACCGGCATCACCGCACGGTCACTTCATCAAGCCGGCATCGACCTGCATCGGCAGGGCCGCACTAGTGCTTCTTCAAGCTGGTGTCCATCATGCCGACCTACTTCGACATCTCGGCTGGACCGGGGGCTTCGCCATCTCTTCATCAACCTACTCTGGAGACTTCGGCGTCACTAGCCGACCAGCTCTATCACGTTAGCTGGACCGAGGGCTTTGCCTCGGCAAGCCAACCTTTGCCAGCATCGCCATGCCGTCGCTTTATTGCCCATCAGGCAATGGGTGTGCAGATCGAGTCCCAATTTTGGGAATCACCTTTCTTCGGATTGCTACAACAAATGAACCAGGTGTTATTAATCATAGTATTTTTTGCTTGTTTGGGTTCATTTTTCCTAAGGAATTATTACTCTGGTTTGTCCATCATATGTACGCAGGTCTATCAAATGGTGGCCGCATTAACGACGATCGCATGGTGGTTCGGTCAGTTTCCGTACATAGTCCGGCGAACGCCGCATCCGAAACTCGAACCGAGCTGTGAATTCAGGCTTTGCCACGCCTTTACCGCATCACGCTGACGCCCTGCATCGACATTGACTTCAGCGCCAGGCCATATTTCTTTTATTACTCACTTGCATAAATTATTTATTATGAACGATTTTTTTATTATTACTATTATCTCCAGTTTGCACTATTTTTTGTGCACAGGAAAATGATCCAGCCGGACTATATCCTTTGGCGTCACCTCGGCTGAACGAGGGGCTTTGTCAACACTTCATTACCCCTTGCCGGGGACTCCGACATCATTCTGCCGGCCTACATTGACCGTGCTATGTCACCACTTCGGAGTGCCGAGCTCTTCGCTCCGCCACCTCGGGACCGGCTTGGGGGATGGAACCTTGTCCCGCATCAAGCTCGGACCGCGTCATCAATGCCAAACACATTAACCAACTAAGTCGCTTTCATGCTCAAAGTTTTAATTTTTATCTTGTGTTCGGTTCGACCAAGCATTATACTTTTTTGGAAAAAAGTTGCTTGTAAAAAATCTCCTTGTCAAAACTTTGTTTGTGGCATGCAAATTCAAATACCCCGTTTACTTGGGGAAGCTTTTTCCTCTTGCATATGACTATACTTGTACGGCTTCGTTCCTTGTTCGTGTATTACGCCACAATATGCACCATATTGACTTAAGCGATTTGCAAGCTGGGTTGCCTGGCTCCTGTGCTTACCCCTACGTTCCCGATTGTTCGGCTAGGGAGTAAAGGGAGCACCTCTGCGATTGTCACGACCGGGTCCTCCGAGCTCTGACCTCAGACTGGGTGAAGCCGAAAGCTAGAGCTCTTATTGTTTTCAATCATGGTCGGCACACAAGGGAACTCATGAGTACAAAAAATCTATTGCACAAGTCTCATAGTAATAATGAGCACCAAAGAAAGGTATCGGTGGGGGTACTATTTTCTTCGAAGATGCTTCTTACACTTTGTTAGTAATATAGCATAAGTTCCCTGAGCGCGCTTTGTCTGTTACAGCCTTATGGCCTGATTGCCTAGTCATCAGAAACACCGTCGATACTTTTGACAGGCGGAGTACATGACACTTTTCGGCCCTTGGCTGAAGAGGGAGAAGCCGACGGTCGGTTAAGACGCATTTAAAGTACGGGTGAACACAAATATGATATAAGTACTTTGGTACATACAATCATTATAAATAAAATTCTTACACAAGTCACTTGGGGGCTCTTAAAATTTATATATGAGCTGTAAATGTGTTTTCTTCTTGGTCGTTGTCAAAACACGACAGAAGCACAATCTTTTCTTTCTCTTCCAATTTTCGGATTGGCACCGAACACTTGATCTTGTTTGGACGTCATGTTTTTACTGAAGTTTTTTGGCTTTCCAAGCTTTTTGGCACTTTTAAACTATTTGTGTGTTTCCAGCACAAGTCTCACAGTGCAATGCCGGACACCTTTAGAGATTCGGCAAAAATATTCTCGGATATTGCTATATATGCATCGGTTTTGAATTGTGTCTTCGGTCAATAGTTGGGTTGCCCGGCTCCTGCACTTGCTTCCTACGTTCCGCTTTGTTCGGCTAGGAGTGCAAAGGGAGAACCACTGTGATTGTGCTTCCAGCTCACATGGTTAAGCACCTTAGTGGAGAAAGCCGAAAACTAACTGTCATAAATACCGGTAAACTGGTCAGCGATCCGATGACTGTGTTAAACGACGGGCCATTCATAACAATGGCCGGAGTGTTTACGGCTTGACCTCGACTGTCACCGAACACTACCGGGGGCTATTAACTGGCCTCCCAAACTAAATCCTCGATATTTTGCTCTTACATTGGGGCTGAGGTTTCATGATCATGCTTAGCATGAAAACCCAAAGAAAGGAACCGATAGCGGTACTATTTTCTTTGGAAGACATTTCTTATGTTAAAAAGTAATATAACATATCTCTCTATGTACCTTTGTTTATAAAACCGTATGGCCAGATTGCCTTGTTTGTCATAAATCTTTGCCCTCATAAAGGCTTTATAAAGTAGGACAAACACTCCTCGGCTACTGGCCGAGGAGGTGGAAGCCGATGGTCGGTCAACAAAGTTTTGTACAATGCGGATCCGAGCATTAATGACGTAAAGTACTTGGATACATAGAGTCATTACACATAATTTGTGATTTTACTATGGATATTGATCCTTAATTCGGCCACCCGTGCCCGCATTAAGGCTCGAGGGCTACTGGGCTTCGGGCTTATTATTTAAAAACATTAAAGGGGCACATCGATCCCCTGATATGGTGTTGCCACACGACCAGTGTCTCGGGGGCTACTGCATTGCCTGTTCAATGCAAAAAATTTTAAGTGCAATACAGTTGTCGAGGAGATTTTGATCCTCAGGTTGGTCGGCCGCACCCAACCTGAGTCTCGAGAACTGAGCACGCCGCTTTTGTGTTCAGCCGAGCTAGGACTTGATCCTCAGGCCGATTTTGCAAATCAACCTGAGTCTCAGCGGCTACTGGGATCAGTGGTCTTACGTCATCCTTCAGGTACATCTCGGGTTTTAGAACGATACACACCTTGAGGGTTACTGGCTATATATCTCGACAGAGAATAAATTGCACCAATCAAAAATATTGACAAAAAATTGGCCCACAGTCGGGGTGGTGCACCACCTCGGAAGCAGTCCGGCATAAAGCTCGGGCGCTAGTGGCTGGATCCATAGAGGGCATTTCTAGCATTAAGCTCGGCTAAACTCCTTCAACTTTTCGGGACCAAGATGATCTATAACATCTTGGATATAGTCCGGCGTTGGAGCTTGGACAAGGTCCGGCGTTGGAGCTTGGATACATTTCGGCGTTAGAGCTCGGAAGCAGTCCAGCATTGGTGCTCGGCTGCAAAAGATACCTCGAATGTAGTCCGGCGTTAGAGCTCGGACGCAAGAGGACACTGCCTCCCGGGAACAACTTCAAACTTGAGGTGTGGCATAAAAATAACAAGGCATTGATAAAGGCCGAAACTTAAAGGGGCTCCTCGGATACCCGATGTGTAAACTTGTCGAATGCATTTCGGCGATCCTCAAGATCGAAGATGAGAAGATTTGTTGAACCGGTTTTCAAGACCGACGACCGAAGATGAAGAACAGTTCAGAAGAATCGAGGAGCATCCCTAACTTGAAGACCGGTTCAGGGGGCTACTGACGGTGTCCTGGACTAGGGGGTACTCACCACGTCATCTCCCGATCTGTTAGATTGGGCCGAGGACTCCCATGGCCGTATACTCATGGGCCAGTTCAGACGGCTGCCGCATACATGGAAGATTCCACAAGACTTGGTGATCAAGACAAGGACTTCTCCCCACCGGCGTATTCGGCTAGGACTCTTGTTATCCTAGGCCTCTGGTGCATTATATAAACCGAGGCCAGGCTAGTCGATAGATCATATACATACAATCATACCATAGGCTAGCTTCTAGGGTTTAGCCTCTCCGATCTCGTGGTAGATCAACTCTTGTAATACTCATATCATCAAGAATAAATCAAGCAGGACGTAGGGTTTTACCTCCATCAAGAGGCCCCGAACCTGGGTAAAACATCGTGTCCCCTGTTTCCTGTTACCATCCTCCTTAGACGCACAGTTCGGGACCCCCTACCCGAGATCCGCCGGTTTTGACACCGACACCCCACTTCACCCTTGCCGTTTTATTCGCCCTCTCTCTCTATCCTCCCTCTCTTTCTCTATTTACCTCTTTTGCCCTTTTCTTGTTTGCTCGTTGATATGTCTCCAACGTATCTATAATTTTTGATTGCTCCATGCTATATTATCTACTGTTTTGGACTATATTGGGCTTTATTTTCCACTTTTATATTATTTTTGGGACTAACCTATTAACCGGAGGCCCATCCAGAATTGTTGTTTTTTGCGTGTTTTAGGGTTTCGAAGAAAAGGAATATCAAACGGAGTCCAAACAGAATGAAACCTTCGGAAACGTGATTTTCTCACCGAATACAACTCAGGAGACTTGGACCCTATGTCAAGACAATTAACAGGAGGTCACGAGGTAGGGGGCGCGCCCTACCCCCCAGGCACCCCCACCCTCGTGGCCCCCTTGTTGCTCCACCGATGTACTTCTTCCTCCTATATATATCCACGTACCCCCAAACGATCGGGGACGGAGCCAAAAACCTAATTCCACCACCGTAACTTTCTGTATCCACGAGATCCCATCTTGGGGCCTGTTTCGGAGCTCCGCCGGAGGGGGCATCGATCACGGAGGGCTTCTACATCATCATCCAAGCCTCTTCGATGAAGTGTGAGTAGTTGACTTCAGACCTACGGGTCCATAGTTAGTAGCTAGATGGCTTCTTCTCTCTTTTTGGATCTCAATACAATGTTCTCCCCCTCTCTTGTGGAGATCTATTCGATGTAATCTTCTTTTTGCGGTGTGTTTGTTGATACCGACGGATTGTGGGTTTATGATCAAGTCTATCTATGAATAATATTTGAATCTTTCCTAAATTCTTTTATGTATGATTGGTTATCTTTGCAAGTCTCTTCGAATTATCAGTTTGGTTTGGCCTACTAGATTGGTTGTTCTTGCCATGGGAGAAGTGCTTAGCTTTGGGTTCGATCTTGCAATGTCCTCTCCCAGTGACAGAAGGGGCAGGAAGGCACGTATTGTATCGTTGCCATCGAGGATAACAAGATGTTTTTTTTGTCATATTGCATGAAACTATCCCTCTACATCATGTCATCTTGCTTAAGGCGTTACTCTGTTTTTAACTTAATACTCTAGATGCATGCTGGATAGCGGTCGATGAGTGGAGTAATAGTAGTAGATGCAGAATTGTTTCGGTCTACTTGTCTCGGACGTGATGCCTATATACATGATCATACCTAGATATTCTCATAACTATGCTCAATTCTGTCAATTCCTCAATAGTAATTTGTTCACCCACCGTAGAATACTTATGCTCTTGAGAAAAGCCACTAGTGAAATCTATGGCCCCTAGGTCTCTTTCTCATCATATTAATCTCCATCACTTTATTATTGCTTTGCTTTTACTTTGCCTTTTACTTTTTTACTTTGCATCTCTATATCAAAAATACCAAAAATATTTTTTATCATCTCTATCAGATCTCACTTTCGTAAGTGACTGTGAAGGGATTGACAACCCCTAAGCACGTTGGTTGCGTTGAGCTATTGTTTTTGTGTAGGTACAAGGGACTTGAGCGTAGCCTCCTACTAGATTGATACCTTGGTTCTCAAAAACTGAGGGAAATACTTACGCTACTTTGCTGCATCATCCTCTCCTCTTCGGGGAAATCCAACGCAGTGCTCAAGAGGTAGCAAGAATAATTTCTAGCGCCATTGCCGTGGAGTCTGCGCAAAAGTCAACATACCAAGTACCCATCACAATCCCTATCTCCCACATTACATTATTTGCCATTTGCCTCTCGTTTTCCTCTCCCCCACTTCACCCTTGCCGTTTTATTCGCCCTCTCTCTCTATCCTCCCTCTCTATTTGCCTCTTTTTGCCCGTTTGCTTTTTGTTTGCTCGTGTGTTGGATTGCTTGTTTATCGCAATCGCTCAAGATAATACTAAATTATGTGACTTCACCAATACCAACAATAATGATTTCCTTAGCACTCCAATTGGTCCTCTTACCGATGCTGAATCTTGTGAAATTAATACTGCTTTGCTGAATCTTGTCATGAAAGATCCGTTCTCCAGCCTTCCTAGTGAAGATGTCGCTACTCATGTTGATAGCTTCATTGATTTGTGTGACATGCAAAAGAAGAAAGATGTCAATAATGATATTGTTAAATTGAAGCTATTTCCTTTTTTGCTTAGAGATCGTGCTAAAGCTTGGTTTTCATCTTTGCCTTAAAATAGTATTGATTCATGGAATAAGTGCAAAGATGCTTTTATCTCTAAGTATTTTCCTCCTGCTAAGATCATCTCTCTTAGAAACGATATTATGATTTTTAAGCAATTTGATCATGAACATGTTGCACAAGCTTGGGAGAGAATGAAATTAATGATACATAATTTCCCTACTCATGGTTTGAATTTGTGGATGATTATACAATATTTTATGCCGGATTGAATTTTGCTTCTAGAAATCTTGTAGATTCGGCCAAGGGAGGCACTTTTATGGAAATCACTTTAGGAGATGCTACTAAACTCCTAGATAATATTATGGTTAATTATTCTCAATGGCACACTGAAAGATCCACTAATAAAAAAGTGCATGCGATAGAAGAAATTAATGTTTTGAGTGGAAAGATGGATGAACTTATGAAATTATTTGCTACTAAGAGTGTTTCTTCTGATCCTAATGATATGCCTTTGTCTACTTTGATTGAGAATAATAATGAATCTATGGATGTGAATTTTGTTGGTAGGAACAATTTTGGTAACAACGCGTATAGAGGAAATTTCAATTCTAGGCCTTATCCTAGTAATCCCTCTAACAATTATGGTAATTCCTACGACAATTCTTATGGAAATTATAATAATATGCCCTCTGATTTTGATTCTAATATTAAAGAATTTATTACTACGCAAAAGAATTTTAATGCTATGATTGAAAAAAAATTGCTTAAGATTGATGATTTGGCTAGGAACGTTGATAGAATTGCTCTTGATGTTGATTCTTTGAAACTTAAATCTATTCCACCTAAGCATGATATCAATGAGTCTCTCAAAGCCATGAGAATTTCCATTGATGAGTGCAAAGAAAGAACCGCTAGGATGTGTGCTATGAAAGATGCCTTTATTAAAGCATGTTCTTCTAGTTCCTATGAAAATAATGATGAAGATCTAAAAGTTATTGATGTGTCCCCTATTAAATATTTGTTTTGCAATATGAATCTTGATAATGATGGGACTGAATATAATCCACCTTTACCTAGAAGGCGTTCCAAGAATTCTGAATCTTTTGATCTTGATGCTAAATTTGATAAAAGTGGGATTGAAGAAATTAAAACCCTAGATGTTGCTAAACCCACTATTATGGAATTCAAGGAATTTAACTATGAAAATTGCTCTTTGATTGATTGTGTTTCCTTGTTGCAATCCGTGCTAAATTCTCCTCATGCTTACAGTCAAAATAAAACGTTTACTAAACATATCATTGATGCCTTGATGCAATCTTATGAAGAAAAACTTGAATTGGAAGTTTCTATCCCTAGAAAACTTTATGATGAGTGGGAACTAACTATTAAAATTAAAATTGAAAATTATGAGTTTTATGCTTTGTGTGATTTAGGTGCTAGTGTCTCTACTATTCCCAAAACTTTGTGTGATTTGCTAGATTTCCGTGATTTTGATGATTGCTCTCTAAACTTGCATCTTGCGGATTCCACTATTAAGAAAACTATGGGAAGAATTAATGATGTTATTATTGTTGCAAATAGGAATTATGTGCCCGTAAATTTTATCGTTCTTGATATACATTGCAATCCTTCTTGCCCTATTATTCTCGGTAGACCTTTCCTTAGAACGGTTCGTGCAATTATTGATATGATGAAGGAAGGGAATATTATATTTCAATTTCCATTAAAAAAGGGCATGGAACACTTCCCTAGAAAGAAAATAAAATTTCCATATGAATCTATTATGAGAGCCACTTATGGATTGCCTACTAAAGATGGCAATACCTAGATCTATTCTTGCTTGTTATGCCTAGCTAGGGGCGTTAAACGATAGCGCTTGTTGGGAGGCAACCCAATTTTATTTTTATTCCTTGCTTTTAGCTCCTGTTTAGTAATAAATAAATTATATAGACTCTGTTTTAGTTGTGTTTTTTGTGTTTAATTAGTGTTTGTGCCAAGTAGAACCGTTGGGAAGACTTGGGGAAAGTCTTGTTGAACTTGCTGTAAAAAACAGAAACTTTAGCGCTCACGAGAACTGCTGTCATTTTTATTTGAGAAGTGCTATTTAGTGAATTCTTTTTGAAGACTATTAACAGATAAATCCCTCACGTCCAGAAACTTATTTTAGAATTTTTGGTGTTCCAGATCTTGCGTTAGCTACAGATTACTACAGACTGTTCTGTTTTTGACAGATTCTGTTTTTCGTGTGTTGTTTGCTTATTTTGATGAATCTATGGTTAGTAAAATAGTTTATAATACATAGAGAAGTTGGAATACAGTAGGTTTAACACAAATATAAATAAAGAATGAGTTAATTACAGTACCTTGAAGTGGTCTTTTGTTTTCTTTCGCTGACGGAGCTCACGAGATTTTCTACTTTAAGTTTTGTGTTGTGAAGTTTTCAAGTTTTGGGTAAAGATTTGATGGACTATGGAACAAGGAGTGGAAAGAGCCTAAGCTTGGGGATGCCCATGGCACCCCCAAGATAATCTAAGGACACCTAAAAGCCAAAGCTTGGGGATGCCCCGGAATGCATCCCCTCTTTCGTCTAGTTCTATCGGTAACTTTACTTGGAGCTATATTTTTATTCACCACATGATATGTGTTTTGCTTGGAGCGTCTTTTATGATTTGAGTCTTTGCTTGTTAGTCTACCACAATCATCCTTGCTGTACACACCTTTTGAGAGAGCCATACATGATTTAGAATTTGATAGAATACTCTATGTGCTTCACTTATATCTTTTGAGCTTTATAATTTTGCTCTAGAGCTTCACTTATATCTTTTAGAGCACGGTGGTGGATTTGTTTTATAGAAACTATTGATCTCTCATGCTTCACTTAGATTATTTTGAGAGTCTTAATAGCATGGTAATTTGCTTAAAATCCTAATATGCTTGGTATGTAAGATTAATAATAAAACTTTCTTATGAGTGTGTTGAATACTAAGAAAAGTTTGATGCTTGATGATTGTTTCGAGATATGGAGGTAATAATATCAAAGTCGTGCTAGTTGAGTAGTTGTGAAATTGAGGAATACTTGTGTTGAAGTTTGCAAGTCCCGTAGCATGCACGTATGGTAAACGTTATGCAACAAATTTGAAACATGAGGTGTTATTTGACTGTCTTCCTTATGAGTGACTGTCGGGGATGAGCCATGGTCTTTTCCTACCAATCTATCCCCCTAGGAGCATGCGCGTAGTGCCGAGGTTTTTGATGACTTGTAGATTTTTGCAATAAGTATGTTAGTTCTTTATGACTAATGTTGAGTCCATGGATTATACACACTCTCACCCTTCCATCCTTGCTAGCCTCTTCGGTACCGTGCATTGCCCTTTCTCACATTGAGAGTTGGCGCAAACTTCGCCGGTGCATCCAAACCCCGTGATATGATACGCTCTTTCACACATAAACCTCCTTATATCTTCCTCAAAATAGCCACCGTACCTACCTATTATGGCATTTCCATAGCATTCCGAGATATATTGCCATGCAACTTTCCATCATTCCGTTCATCATGACACATTTATCATTGTCATATTGCTTAGCATGATCATGTAGTTGACATAGTATTTGTGGCAAAGCCACCGTTCATAATTCTTTCATACATGTCACTCTTGATTCATTGCATATCCCGGTACACCACCGGAGGCATTCATATAGAGTCATCTTTGTTCTAGTGTCGAGTTGTAATCATTGAGTTGTAAATAAATAGAAGTGTGATGATCATCATTATTAGAGCATTGTCCCAAGTGAGGAATAAAAAAAGAGAAAGGCCATAAAAAAATAGAAGGCCCAAAAAAAAGAAAGGCCATAAAAAAAAGAAAAGGCCCAAAAAAATGAGAGAAAAAGAGAGAAGGGACAATGTTACTATCCTTTTACCACACTTGTACTTCAAAGTAGCACCATGATCTTCATAGTAGAGCGTCTCTCATGTTATCACTTTCATATACTAGTGGGAATTTTTCATTATAGAACTTGGCTTGTATATTCCAATAATGGGCCTCCTCAAGTGCCCTAGGTCTTCATGAGCAAGCAAGTTGGATGCACACCCACTACTTTCTTTTGTTGAGCTTTCATACATTTATAGCTCTAGTGCATCCGTTGCATGGCAATCCCTACTCCTTGCATTAACATCAATCGGTGGGCATCTCCATAGCCCATTGATTAGCCTCGTTGATGTGAGACTTTCTCTTTTTTTGTCTTCTCCACATAACCCCCTCATTGTATTCTATTCCACCCATAGTGCTATGTCCATGGCTCGCGCTCATATATTGCGTGAAAGTTTATAGGTTTGAGATTACTAAAGTATGAAACAATTGCTTGGCTTGTCATCGGGGTTGTGCATGATGAGAGCATTCTTGTGTGACGAAAATGAAAGATGACTAAACTATATGATTTTGTAGGGATGAACTTTCTTTGGCCATGTTATTTTGAGAAGACATAATTGCTTAGTTAGTATGCTTGAAGTATTATCATTTTTATGTCAATATGAACTTTTGTCTTGAATCTTTTGGATCTGAATATTCATGCCACAATTAAGAAGAATTACATTAAAATTATGCCAAGTAGCACTCCGCATCAAAAATTTTGTTTTTATCATTTACCTACTCGAGGACGAGCAGGAATTAAGCTTGGGGATGCTTGATACATCTCCAACGTATCTATAATTTTTGATTGCTCCATGCTATATTATCTACTGTTTTGGACTATATTGGGCTTTATTTTCCACTTTTATATTATTTTTGGGACTAACCTATGAACCGGATGCCCAACCCAGAATTGCTGTTTTTTGCCTGTTTTAGGGTTTCGAAGAAAAGGAATATCAAACGGAGTCCAAACGGAATGAAACCTTCGGAAACGTGATTTTCTCACCGAATACAACTCAGTAGACTTGGACCCTACGTCAAGACAATTAACAGGAGGTCACAAGGTAGGGGGGCGTGCCCTACCCCCCAGGCACGCCCCCACCCTCGTGGCCCCCCGTGTTGCTCCACCGACGTACTTCTTCCTCCTATATATATCCACGTACCCCCAAACGATCGGGGATGGAGCCAAAAACCTAATTCCACCGTCGTAACTTTCTGTATCCACAAGATCCCATCTTGGGGCCTGTTCCGGAGCTCCGCTGGAGGGGGCATCGATCACGGAGGGCTTCTACATCATCATCCAAGCCTCTCCGATGAAGTGTGAGTAGTTTACTTCAGACCTATGGGTCCATAGTTAGTAGCTAGATGGCTTCTTCTCTCTTTTTGGATCTCAATACAATGTTCTCCCCCTCTCTTGTGGAGATCTATTCGATGTAATCTTCTTTTTGCGGTGTGTTTGTTGAGACCGATGGATTGTGGGTTTATGATCAAGTCTATCTATGAATAATATTTGAATCTTCTCTGAATTCTTTTATGTATGATTGGTTATCTTTGCAAGTGTCTTCGAATTATCAGTTTGGTTTGGCCTACTAGATTGGTTGTTCTTTCCATGGGAGAAGTGCTTAGCTTTGGGTTCGATCTTGCGGTGTCCTTTCCCAGTGTCAGAAGGGGCAGCATGGCACGTATTGTATTGTTGCCATCGAGGATAACAAGATGGGTTTTTTATCATATTGCATGAAACTATCCCTCTACATCATGTCATCTTGCTTAAGGCGTTACTATGTTTTTAACTAAATACTCTAGATGCATGCTGGATAGCGGTCGATGAGTGGAGTAATAGTAGTAGATGCAGAATCGTTTTGGTCTACTTGTCTCGGACATGATGCCTATATACATGATCATACCTAGATATTCTCATAACTATGCTCAAGTCTGTCAATTGCACAAAAGTAATTTGTTCACCCACCTTTACCTAGAAGGCGTTCCAAGAATTCTGAATCTTTTGATCTTGATGCTAAATTTGATAAAAGTGGGATTGAAGAAATTAAAACCCTAGATGTTGCTAAACCCACTATTATGGAATTCAAGGAATTTAACTATGAAAATTGCTCTTTGATTGAATGTTTTCCTTGTTGCAATCTGTGCTAAATTCTCCTCATGCTTATAGTCAAAATAAAGCATTTACTAAACATATCGTTGATGCCTTGATGCAATCTTATGAAGAAAAACTTGAATTGGAAGTTTCTATCCCTAGAAAACTTTATGATGAGTGGGAACCAACTATTAAAATTAAAATTAAAAATTATGAGTTTTATGCTTTGTGTGATTTAGGTGCTAGTGTCTCTACTATTCCCAAAACTTTGTGAGATTTGCTAGATTTTTGTGATTTTGATGATTGCTCTCTAAACTTGCATCTTGCGGATTCCACTATTAAGAAACCTATGGGAAGAATTAATGATGTTATTATTGTTGCAAATAGGAATTATGTGGCCGTAGATTTTATCGTTCTTGATATACATTGCAATCCTTCTTGCCCTATTATTCTCGGTAGACCTTTCCTTAGAACGGTTCGTGCAATTATAGATATGATGAAGGAAGGGAATATTAGATTTCAATTTCCATTAAAAAGGGCATGGAACACTTCCCTAGAAAGAAAATAAAATTTCCATATGAATCTATTATGAGAGCCACTTATGGATTGCCTACTAAAGATGGCAATACCTAGATCTATTCTTGCTTGTTATGCCTAGCTAGGGGCGTTAAACGATAGCGCTTGTTGGGAGGCAACCCAATTTTATTTTTATTCCTTGCTTTTATCTCCTGTTTAGTAATAAATAAATTATATAGCCTCTGTTTTAGTTGTGTTTTTTGTGTTTAATTAGTGTTTGTGCCAAGTAGAACCGTTGGGAAGACTTGGGGAAAGTCTTGTTGAACTTGCTGTAAAAAACAGAAACTTTAGCGCTCACGAGAACTGCTGTCATTTTTATTTGAAAAGTTCTACTTAGTTAATTCTTTTTTAAGATGATTAACAGATAAATCCCTCACGTCCAGAAACTTATTTTAGAATTTTTGGGGTTCCAGATCTTGCTTTAGCTACAGATTACTACAGACTGTTCTGTTTTTGACAGATTCTGTTTTTCGTGTGTTGTTTGCTTATTTTGATGAATCTATGGTTAGTAAAATAGTTTATAATCCATAGAGATGTTGGAATACAGTAGGTTTAACACAAATATAAATAAAGAATGAGTTCATTACAGTACCTTGAAGTGGTCTTTTGTTTTATTTCGCTGACGGAGCTCACGAGATTTTCTACTTTAAGTTTTGTGTTGTGAAGTTTTCAAGTTTTGGGTAAAGATTTGATGGACTATGGAACAAGGAGTGGAAAGAGCCTAAGCTTGGGGATGCCCATGGCACCCCCAAGATAATCTAAGGACACCTAAAATCCAAAGCTTGGGGATGCCCCGGAAAGCATCCCCTCTTTCGTCTACTTCTATCGGTAACTTTACTTGGAGCTATATTTTTATTCACCACATGATATGTGTTTTGCTTGGAGAAGTCTATCTATGAATAATATTTGAATCTTCTCTGAATTCTTTTATGTATAATTGGTTATATTTGCAAGTCTCTTCGAATTATCATTTTGGTTTGGCCTACTAGATTGGTTGTTCTTTCCATGGGAGAAGTGCTTAGCTTTGGGTTCGATCTTGCAGTGTCCTCTCCCAGTGATAGAAGGGGCAGCAAGGCACGTATTGTATCATTGCCATCGAGGATAACAAGATGGTTTTTTTATCATATTGCATGAAACTATCCCTCTACATCATGCCATCTTGCTTAAGGCGTTACTCTGTTTTTAACTTAATACTCTAGATGCATGCTGGATAGCGGTCGATGAGTGGAGTAATAGTAGTAGATGCAGAATCATTTCGGTCTACTTTTCTCGGACGTGATGCCTATATACATGATCATACCTAGATATTCTCATAACTATGCTCAATTCTGTCAATTGCTCAACAATAATTTGTTCACCCACCGTAAAATACTTATGCTCTTGAGAGAAGCCACTAGTGAAACCTATGGCCCCCAGGTCTCTTTCTCATCATATTAATCTCCATCACTTTATTATTGCTTTGCTTTTACTTTGCCTTTTACTTTTTACTTTGCATCTCTATATCAAAAATACCAAAAATATTATTTATCATCTCTATCAGATCTCACTTTCGTAAGTGACCGTGAAGGGATTGACAACCCCTAAGCGCGTTGGTTGCGTTGAGCTATTGTTTTTGTGTAGGTACAAGGGACTTGAGCATAGCCTCCTACTGGATTGATACCTTGGTTCTCAAAAACTGAGGGAAATACTTACACTACTTTGCTGCATCATCCTCTCCTCTTCAGGGAAATCCAACGCAGTGCTCAAGAGGTAGCACTCGTATGGTTGGAATAGTTGTGTATTTATTACTAAACAGAGAACCTAAGATCTATGGATCCTCATCCGCTTGCTAATCTTTTTAAGAGATCAAATTATGATGAACCAATAGCTAGTGAGTTTTGTGCACTAGATTGTCTTTATGAAGTTTTGCTTGAAATTCTGAATCTGAAAATTGTGATAAAGTACTTTATGGAGTGATTCATGATGAATCTTTGAATAAAAAGCATGATTGCAATGATTTTACTATAAATTCTCTTGATGTCAATTGTGCTAATAATATGCAAAACCCTAAGCTTGGGGATGCTAGTTTTGCTATGTCCTCTACTTGTAGCAATGATCATGATTGGGGTGATTCTTCTTTTGATCTTGAAATTTTATTTACTCCTCATGATGATTATGAGATTGATAATAGTGTTTGCAATAATACTGAAAGTGGGTTTGGAGAGGTCATGACTTTAGTTAATGTTAATCCCACTATTTTGGAAGAGTGTCAACTTTGCATGCATGTGGATCGTGTTGAAATATTTTATGTGATAGCTATTTTGTTGAATTTTATTATGATCCTACATGTAATTATTACGAGAGAGGAAAATATGGTGGTAGAAATTTTCATGTTACTAAATTACCTCTCGTTATGTTGAGATTCCTATTGTTTCTTTCCACTTCCTTGCATATGCTAGTTTTTGCTTGCGATGATAATTTGTTTGCCTATAAGATGCCTATGCATAGGAATTATGTTATACTTAGATGTGTTTGTCATGTGTTTTATGATGCTCTCTTTGTGCTTCAATTCTTGTCTTTCATGTGAGCATCATTGAAATATTATGCCTAGCTATAAGGCTTTGAAGAAAAGCGCTTGTTGGGAGACAACCCAATATTTTTCCTTGCTGTTATTCAATAAATAATCTATCTATCCTCTGTTTTGGTTGTGTTTTTTGTGTTTAATTAGTTTTTGTGCCAAGTAGAACCATTGGGAAGACTTGGGGAAAGTCTTGTTGAACTTGCTGTAAAAAACAGAAACTTTAGCGCTCACGAGAACTGCTGTTATTTTTATTTGGAAAGTGCTATTTAGTTAATTATTTTTGCAGATGATTAATAGGTAAATTCTTCACGTCCAGAAATTTATTTTAGAATTTTTGGGGCTCCAGATCTTGCGCTAGCTACATATTACTACAGACCGTTCTGTTTTTGATAGATTCTGTTTTTCGTGTGTTATTTGCTTATTTTGATGAATCTATGGCTAGTAAAATAGTTTATAAACCATAGAGAAGTTGGAATACAGTAGGTTTAACACCAATATAAATAAAGAATGAGTTAATTACAGTACCTTGAAGTGGTCATTTGTTTTCTTTCGCTGACGGAGCTCACGAGATTTTCTACTTTGAGTTTTGTGTTGTGAAGTTTTCAAGTTTTGGGTAAAGATTTGATGGATTATGGAACAAGGAGAGGCAAGAGCCTAAGCTTGGGGATGCCCATGGCACCCCCAAGATAATCTAAGGACACCTAAAAGCCAAAGCTTGGGGATGCCCGAAAGTTATCCCCTCTTTCGTCTACTTCTATCGGTAACTTTACTTGGAGCTATATTTTTATTCACCACATGATATGTGTTTTGCTTGGAGGGTATTGTATTATTTGAGTCTTTGCTTTTTAGTTTACCACAATCATCCTTGCTTTACACACATTTTGAGAGAGCCATACATGATTTGGAATTTGTTAGAATACTCTATGTGCTTCGCTTATATCTTTTGAGTTATATAATTTTGCTCTAGTACTTCACTTATATCTTTTAGAGCATGGTGGTGGATTTGTTTTATAGAAACTATTGATCTCTCATGCTTCACTTAGATTATTTTGAGAGTCTTAATAGCATGGTAATTTGCTTAAAATCGTAATATGCTTGGTATGCAAGATTAATAATAAAAATTCTCTTATGAGTGTGTTGAATACTATGATAAGTTTGATACTTGATAATTGTTTTGAGATATGGAGATGGTGATATTAAAGTCATGCTAGTTGAGTAGTTGTGAATTTGATAAATACTTGTGTTGAAGTTTGTGATTCCCGTAGCATGCATGTATGGTGAACCGTTATGTGATGAAGTCGTAGCATGATTTATTTATTGATTGTCTTCCTTATGAGTGGCGGTTGGGGACGAGCGATGGTCTTTTCCTACCAATCTATTCCCCTAGGAGCATGCGTGTAATACTTTGATTTGATAACTTGTAGATTTTTGCAATAAGTATATGATTTCTTTATGACTAATGTTGAGTCCATGGATTATACGCACTCTCACCCTTCCACCTTTGCTAGCCTCTCTAATACCGCACACCTTTCGCCGGTATCATACACCCACCATATACCTTCCTCAAAACAGCCACCATACCTACCTATTACGGCATTTCCATAGCCATTCCGAGATATATTGCCATGCAACTTTCCACCCTTCCGTTTATTATGACACACTCCATCATTGTCATATTGCTTAGCATGATCATGTAGTTGACATCATATTTGTGGCAAAGCCACCGTTCATAATTCTTTCATACATGTCACTCATGAGTTATTGCATATCCCGGTACACCTCCGGAGGCATTCATATAGAGTCATATTTTGTTCTAAGTAGCGAGCTGTAATTGTTGAGTTGTAAGAAAAAAAGTGTGATGATCATCATTATTAGAGCATTGTCCCAGTGAGGAAAGGATGATGGAGACTATGATTCCCCCACAAGTCGGGATGAGACACCGGACGAAAAAATAAAAAAGAAAGAAAGAAAAAAGGCCATAAAAAAGAAGAGAAAAGGCCCAAATAAAAAAAATGAGAGAAAAAGAGAGAAGGGAAAATGTTACTATCCTTTTACCACACTCGTGCTTAAAAGTAGCACCATGATATTCATAGTAGATAGTCTCTCATGTTATCACTTTCATATACTAGTGGAAATTTTTCATTATAGAACTTGGCTTGTATATTCCAATGATGGGCTTCCTCAAATTTCCCTAGGTCTTCATGAGCAAGCAAGTTGGATGCACACCCACTTAGTTTCTTTTTGAGCTTTCATATACTTATAGCTCTAGTGCATCCATTGCATGGCAATCCCTACTCACTCACATTGATATCTATTGATGGGCATCTCCATAGCCCGTTGATACGCCTAGTTGATGTGAGACTATCTTCTCCCTTTTTGTCTTCTCCACAACCACCACTCTATTCCACCTATAGTGCTATATCCATGGCTCACGCTCATGTATTGCGTGAAAATTGAAAAAGTTTTGAGAATGTCAAAAGTATCAAACAATTGCTTGGCTTGTCATCGGGGTTGTGCATGATTTAAATATTTTGTGTGGTGAAGATAGAGCATAGCCAGACTATATGATTTTGTAGGGATAACTTTCTTTAGCCATGTTATTTTGAGAAGACATAATTGCTTTGTTAGTATGCTTGAAGTATTATTATTTTCTATGTCAATATGAACTTTTGTCTTGAATCTTTCGGATCTGAATATTCATACCACAATTAAGAAGAATTACATTAAAATTATGCCAAGTAGCACTCCAGATCAAAAATTCTGTTTTTATCATTTACCTACTCGAGGACGAGCAGGAATTAAGCTTGGGGATGCTTGATGCGTCTCCAACGTATCTATAATTTTTGATTGCTCCATGCTATATTATCTACTGTTTTGGACATTATTGGGCTTTATTATCCACTTTTATATTATTTTTGGGACTAACCTATTAACTGGAGGCCCAGCCCAGAATTGCTGTTTTTTGCCTGTTTTAGGGTTTCGAAGAAAAGGAATATCAAACAGAGTCCAAACGGAATGAAACCTACGGGAACGTGATTTTTAGGAAGATTATGATCCAGGAGACTTGGACCCTACGTCAAGAAAGAAAAGAGGAGGCCATGAGGTAGGGGCGCGCCTGCCTACCCCAGGCGCGCCCTCCACCCTTGTGGGACCCCTGTTGCTCCACCGACGTACTCCTTCGTCCTATATATACCTACATACCCCCAAACGATCAAACACGGAGCCAAAACCCTAATTCCATCGCCGCAACTTTCTGTATCCACGAGATCCCATCTTGGGTCCTGTTCCGGAGCTCCGCCGGAAGGGGCATCGATCACGGAGGGCTTCTTCATCAACACCATAGCCCCTCCGATGAAGTGTGAGTAGTTTACCTTGGACCTACGTGAGGGAGTCCTGGATTAGGGGGTATCCGGACAGCCGGACTGTTGGACTATGAAGGTACAAGATTGAAGACTTCATCTCGTGTCCGGATGGGACTCTACTTGGTGTGGAAGGCAAGCTAGGCAATACGGATATGTATATCTCCTCCTTTGTAACCGACCTTGTGTAACCCTAGCCCCTCCAGTGTCTATATAAATCGGAGGGTTCCGTAGGACAACATACAATCATACCATAGGCTAGCTTCTAGGGTTTAGCCTCTCTGATCTCGTGGTAGATCTACTCTTGTACTACCCATATGATTAATATTAATCAAGCAGGATGTAGGGTTTTACCTCCATCAAGAGGGCCCAAACCTGGGTAAAGCATTGTGTCCCCTGCCTCCTGTTACCATCCGCCTTAGACGCACAGTTCGGGACCCCCTACCCGAGATCCGCCGGTTTTGACACCGACATTGGTGCTTTCATTGAGAGTTCCTCTGTGCCGTCGCCAGAAGGAAGGATGTCTTGTCTCGTCTTTAAAGACGGTATTATTGTTGGGGGGAGCTTTGGCTGTCGGCCAAACTCTCCGGCTTGGCGGGTTCATCATGACCGCCTGCTCGGCCGCCGCACCGACGATGAATTCTCGGGTCATCAAAAACAGCCTCCACGTCAAATCAGCATTCGCCGAACAGATGGATCCAATGGAGCTCTCCTCCTTAAACGAGCTCTTGGATCGCATCGCCGCCTTGGGAGTCGCTACGGACTATGATTGGATTGGGCTTAAACCCAATCAAAGGGAGATTAACTCTCCACCGGTCACCCATCATATTGCAGTGGTGGAGGAACAATGCGGCGACCTTTCCTCTATCCTGAGGACCAACTATGTCTGGATTCCCGAGCTCTCCGAGCCGGACGCCCGTTCGCGGGAGGACAACATCCAATCCCTGAACTTAGAGTCAGACAGCGGACCAGGATTAGCAGGTAACATCCCGGAACCGGAACTTCCAAAATCGGAAACTCCTCGGCCCCTGGATCCTAGATCGGGTAGGGGTTTGGATTCAATTCCACCCACCCACCCAAACACAAGCGACCTTTCCCATATTAGGCAAGAGCCCCAGGAAACAGTACATCATTACTGGGCCAGATTCCTCCTTGCGATGAACAAGGTTAAGGACTGTCGCGAGGAAGATGCAATCTTATTTTTCTGCAATAATTGCACGGACAAGGGAATCCTTAACGCCATAAATCGCCGTGAGATAACACGCTTCGCTGACTTGGCGTCCATAGTACGAAAGTACTGTGTGATGGAAAGTGCCTGGAAAACTGAAACAAACTTTTGGGATTATCCGGCCCTGAACACAAACCCAGTCCGAAATAAAAGGGTGCATTATCACAATACACCCGGGTTAACTACCAAAAAGCAAAAACCCTCTACAGGGCAAGGAACCGTACTGGAGGGATGGCTCAATGGACCCTGCAAAATTCATAACACGGCAGATATAATACCAACGCACATCCTTAGAGCATGTTGGATACTCTGACAGGTGGCCAAAAGTGGTGAGGATCTTCTTATCCCACATACCACAGAGCACCACCCAGTGGATAACAATACGGTGTTAACAGTGTTCGAGACCTTTGCGTCAAATAATAGGCGCAAGCGAACACTCCGCAGCATGGCCGAAATCTTGCCACGTAGCAGCAACAAATCCATGGAGTGACACGGCTATTACCTTCAATGCCAGTGATGAACCCAAATTCCGAACAGCCCGAGCACCAGCCGCACTGGTCCTCAGTCCAATCGTGGACGACTCTCGACTCACCAAAGTACTCATGGACGGCGGTAGCGGACTAAACCTCATCTATGAGGAAACTCTTCAAAAGATGGAAATAGACTGGAACCGCATCGAGCAAAGTAGCACAACCTTTAGAGGAATTATCCCCAGTCAGGAAGCACGCTGTGCTGGGAAAATCACACTAGATGTGGTATTCGACACGCTGGACAATTACAGGTCCGAAGAAATTACATTCCAAGTGGCCCCTGTAAGTGCATCTAGTGCCACCCCTAGTTGGTTTTGGAGTATTGACGACAAACCTAGTTGAGGAACTAATGTGTTTGTGAGAATTGCAGGATAACACAGGTAGAAGTCCCTCATTGATTCGGTTTTACTACCAGAGATGACCCCTAAAAATGTATGAAGACATTGAAGTCAAAGGTGGTATATGAAGATATTCACATTGAAGACTATGACAAGAGAATACACGATATGAAGCCTATGGAGCTCGAAGACTTAGATCTTTCGTAGTTCTTTTTCTTTTGTGTTGAGTCATAGGAACCACCGTACTGTTAAGTGGGGTCTAAGAGAACCAGTCAGAATGACTGAAGTGATGCCTAAACCAAAAACCTATGTCTTCGAGTGAAGACAATGAGAGCGAATCTTGTCCAGAGCCGGACAAGTCAGCTTTGCTTGTAGCCCAAGTAAAGTTGCCATGTGAGTTTGAAATCTGACCGTTGGGACACGTGTCAGTTCCTTAGTGACCCAGGGTCATTTTGGACAAACCAGGTCGGGTTGCCAAGTGGCTATAAATAGCCCACCCCTACAACCATAAACGGTTGGCTACTCAGATTGAGAGTATGACTTTTGTCGTTTGAGAGCAACCCACCTCGAAGCCTTTGAGAGAGAATTCCTTGCGAGGATAAAGCCCTAACCACCAGAGCCAGAGAGAATTGGGCATCACTTAAGTCTTCTTGTCTGTGTGATCTGAAGACTTATTACACTTGAGGACTGTGCATCCTCCAGATGGTTAGGCATCGCGTTCAGAGCATCCAAGAGACATTGTGGATTGCCAGTGAACAAAGTCTGTGAAGGTTTGGGAGTCTACCTTGAAGACTTACCAGAGTGATTGGGCGAGGACTATGTGACCTTAGCTCAAGGAGAATACGGTGAGGACTTGGTGTCCTGAGCTGTGTGTTCAGGACTGGGTGTCCGGGACTGTGTGTCCTAAGGTTTAAATACCTAGCCGCTCCAACCAGACGTACAGTTGTCACAGCAACTGGAACTGGTCCAACACATCATTGTCTTCAACGAGTCACTGGTTTCATCTTCACTTCCTTTTACTTACTGATTACTCATTGTGAAGTCATTGCATGTCTGTTCTATCTTTTGTCTTCACAACGTGAGTGTATGATCTGTTTGGCTTCATAACATCTTCCTACCTGATCCTTATTACACTGCAGCTATTTGTCACTATGCTTTCACTCTGTTGATACTTGACCATGGCTTGCCTAGTGTAGTCTACCTTCCGCTGCATAGTAATAGGCATATCCCTGCTGTTTGTCTTCATAACTTCCACGTTTTGAAGACTTTCATAAGCCTATTCACCCCCCTCTAGTCGATATAGCGCACTTTCAGCCCCGTTCAGCAGTGGCTATCACGCTCTTTTAGGACGGGAGGCGTTCACAATCTTCCAAGCCGCACCCCATTTTGGGTACATGAAGCTTAAAATGACCGGGCCCAATGGAATCATCACTCTCGCCAGTGATCCATACACAGCACTCCGCGCCAAAAACAAAACAGCGGCATTGGCCCTCGAGGCATTATCCGGAGCCCTCTCGGCCGAGGAGTTAACAACGCTACGCTCCACAGTGGACAGGGACGATGTGATACTCGACAAGAGATCCAAATCCACCTCTTTTAAACCAGCGGATGAAATAGTCAAATTCCAAGTCCACCCAACGGACCCTACCGAAACAGCCTCCATCGGGGCACAGTTAAACCCCGTTGTGGATGCCGCACTACGAGAGTTCCTATGCGAGAATTGGGACATATTCGCCTGGCATCCCTCAGACATGCCAGGAATCCCACGCAGGCTGGCCGAGCATAGCCTCAATATCCTAAAGGGATTCAAGCCGGTCAAGCAAGCTCTTCGGCGTTGCTCCGAACCTAAGAGACAGGCCATGGGAGAAGAACTAGCCAAGTTATTGGAGGCTAGATTCATCAGAGAAATAAAACATCCGGACTGGCTAACAAACCTGGTGATGGTACCAAAGAAGGACAAATCCTGGCGCCTTTGCGTCGATTTCAAAGACCTCAATAAAGCTTGCCCAAAGGATCCCTTCCCCCTCCCACGCATCGATCAAATCATTGATGCTACCGCAGGACACGAGTCACTGTGTTTCCGCGACGCATACTCCGGTTACCACCAAATCAAGATGCGGAGTTCGACCAAGCCGCAACGGCATTCATCACACCATACGTTCCCTTTTGTTTCAACACAATGCCTTTTAGGCTCAAAAATGCCGGTGCAACATATCAGCGCATGATTCAGACATGCCTGGAGAAACAAATTGGCAAAACAGTAGAGGCATACGTAGACGATGTGGTCATCAAAACCAAACACGTCGACTCTTTGATAGACGACTTGAGGCAAACATTCGACAACCTCCGAACATATGACATCAGGCTCAATCCAAAAAAATGCATTTTCGGCGTACCAGCCGGAAAGCTCCAGGGATTCATTGTCTCCAGTAGAGGTATTGAAGCTAATCCGGCCAAAATCCGAGCGTTTTCACAGTTGGCTACCCCAACAGACCTCAAAAAAATCCAGAAGTTAACTGGATGCGTGGCGGCTCTAAGCCGCTTTGTCTCCCGCTTAGGAGAAAAGGCTTTACCCCTTTATCGCCTCCTTCGGCGCACCGAACACTTCGAGTGGACAGACGCGGCCATAGCCGGATTGGAAGAAATAAAGGCCATTCTGGCAACCAACCCGATCCTGGCCGCGCCAAACATCGGCGAACCAATGCTGTTGTACATTGCGGCAACTCATCAAGTTGTAAGCGCGGTGCTCGTTGTCGAACGGGAAGCGGACGGACACAAATTCCCTCTTCAAAAGCCGGTATACTATGTATCCACTGTCCTCACTCCATGCAAATCACAATATCCGCATTACCAAAAGATAGCATATGCAGTATTCATGGCATCGCGGAAACTGCGACACTACTTTCAAGAGTGTTCAATTACAGTAGCCTCGGAAGTGCCACTTAATGATATTATCAACAACCGCGACGCTACGGGCCGGATTGCCAAATGGGCCATTGAGCTCCTCCCATTCGACATAACATACAAACCTCGCCGAGCCATTAAATCGCAAGTACTGGCCGACTTCGTCGCCGAATGGACGAAGGCCGAACTCCCTAAAGAGTACGGCGCATACTCCAATTGGATCATGCACTTCGACGGTTCTAAAATGTTGACCGGTCTAGGGGCTGGCGTCGTCCTGACGTCCCCAACCGGAGATACCATTCGGTACATACTTCAAATATTGTATATAGATTCCAACAATGCAGCCGAATACGAAGCTCTATTGCATGGTCTTCGGATGTCAGTCTCCATGGGCATTCAACGCGTGGAGGTGCGTGGGGATTCAAACCTCGCAATATCCCAAATAAACAGAGATTTTGACGCCAAGGATCCGAAAATGGCGGCCTATCGAAACACCGTCCTAAAAATGTTAGCTCGGTTCGAGGGACTCGAATTTCACCATGTGGCTCAGGAAAACAATCAGGCGGCGGATATCCTTGCCCGCATCGGCACAAAATGCGACGCGGTCCCTCCCAACATATTTTTGGAAAGGCTTTTCAAGCCATCCGTAGTATGGGAAGGGGACACTGGTAACAACAGTCCGGACCCAGCCAAAATACCCGATACCAAACTCTCTGACACAATCAGAGGCTCCGCCACTGAAATAACACCTTCAGCCCACGAAATAATGGCCATTATTACCCTATGGACAGAACCATTCCTGGCCTACCTAACTAGACAGGAACTTCCAAAGGACCAAAATGAGGCACGCTGCATAGTGCGGAGATCCAAGGCCTACAGGGTCCATGAGGGAGAATTGTACAAGAAAACCACTACCGGAGTCCTTCAAAGGTGCATCTCCGAAGAGGAAGGGCAGAATATTTTGGCAGAAATTCACGCAGAACTCGGCGATCATCACGCCACAGCCCGGGCTCTTGTAAGCAAGGCCTTCCGTACAGGATTCTATTGGCCAACGGCCCGGGCAGATGCACATGACTTGGTCCAACGTTGCGTCGGTTGCTAGCTCTTTGCAAATCAAAGCCACATGCCACCCATCGCCCTCCAAACAATCCCCATTACATGGCCCTTTGCGGTCTGGGGGCTCGACATGGTTGGACCCCTTAAAGGGGGAACCCACAAGAAAAAAAATACTTATTGGTCATGGTGGATAAATTCACCAAATGGATAGAGGCCAAACTAGTTAAAACAGCCCAATCTGGACTGGTGATAGATTTCATATCTGGGGTTGTACACTGTTATGGCGTCCCCCACAGAATCATCACTGATAATGGCACGAACTTCATGGCTGACGAGGTAAAACTCTGGTGCAGCAAAATGGGCATCAAGCTCGATTATGCCTCAATCTATCACCCACAAACCAACGGTCAAGTTGAGCGAGAAAACGGTCTTATAATGAGTGGCATTAAACCTAGATTAGTGCGTTCCTTAACTGAGTCTAACACGCACTGGGTAGAGGAGCTCGACTCCGTACTCTGGGGGCTGCGGACCATGCCGAATCGTAGTACCGGATATACACCTTTCTTTATGGTGTACGGCGCAGAGGCAGTCTTGCCCTATGACATAATTCGTGACTCACCTAGAGTGTGCATGTACAAAGAAAGAGAAGCCGAGCTTGATCGGCAGGACAGTCTGGACACCTTGGAGGAGGAGCGCGGCGTAGCCAAAGTCCATTCCGCATTTTATCAGCAACGGGCTCGCAGATACTAAAGCAAAGAAGTACGTGCCAAAACTTATAACGTTGGCGAACTAGTTCTACGCCTGCCGGATAAGAAAAAGAACAAGCTCGAGCCCAAATGGGAAGGTCCCTTCATTATTTACCAAGTTCTGACCAGTGGAGCGTACCGACTGCGGGATGCATCGACTAGTCGACTCGAGCCGAACCCATGGAACGCGGCCAGGCTCCAAAGATTCTACGCCTAGCGCCGGACTGTATGTTAGTCCCCTCCCTTTGTCCATTTTTCACAAATGCATTATCTGTCTTGTTTTCCTTTCTTTCTTTCTTTTCTTATTTCTCTAGGCCTTCAAGGGTCACCTTGTGCCTTGTTCGCACATGACAGATGCGCTAGCCGCACTCTTCATACCTGGGGGCTTCTTTCATAGAAGCTTAAATTATTTATCCGGGCTTCAGGCCCAACACATGTGTTATACTTCTGCATGTACCTTTTTTCACCATTATATGCATCGATATGACTTAAGTTTTGGCCAAGTTGGGTTGCCTGGATCTTGTATTTATGCCCTACGTTCCCGTTAATTCGGCTAGGGCATAAGGGGAGCACCTCTGCGATTATTACTGCCGGGTCAGCCGAATGTGTACCTCAGACTGGGTGAAGCCGAAAGCTAGCGTTCTTAAGGGAATATTCGGTCGGTGAACAAAAGATGATTTTTATTTTTCATATCTGCCCCTAGATGTTTTTCCTGCATTTCCTATCGCAGTCCGGACATGCACTTTAGGGCATGCTTGCCCAGGGAAAGGAACCCTTAGCGGAACTATTCTCCCTGGAAGATGTTTCTTACTACCCATGTAATATAACATAACTAGTTGGGCACTTGTCTGATAAAGCACTAATGACCCCTACGCCTAGTCTCCATGCATACCCCTGTTCTTATATAACTGAGCGGGTATTCGGATACACTCCGGACTATTGGGCCCGGAGGTTGAAGCGAAAAGGTCCGCAACGACAAATGATCTACAATCCGGCTAGAAGGCATTATACATGTCACTTCAATTACATAGTCATGCATACTGACTAGATTCTTCTTCTATACCATCCAATAGGCGGTCTAGCTTACAATCCTGTTGGGAATACTTTACGGCTAATTCTACTTGCCCATAAACTAAGCTAACGGGAATCTCTTTTCCGCCGGGCCCCACAGGTCCGACCTCGGCCATGTGATTTGGGTCTGCTTTGGTATACCGCATCTTCACCATGGCCCAGGCTTCTTTGGCACCCTGTCGGCAGGCTGATATCTTCCATAATCGGAAGCGCCGCCGCGCTCCTTTGAGCTTCTCTGCAAGCTCCGCAACACCCTATGGCAGGGAGATGGACGGCCATAAGGCCTGGGCAACACCCTGCATCACCTACCGAACTTGTTCGTGCAGATGTGACAGCTCGGACAGAAGATCACCCACAGACCCGGGCATTTCCTCCGCGGGACGACCCGTCAGCATACCTACAGACATAACGCTGTTAGTCGGCTTCTTCCCCGAATACCTTTAAAGGATTCGTTCAAGAACTTACTAAAAATGCCGCGTCGAAGCCTCTTATTCTCCTTCTCGGAGTCTACAAGCTGGCCCCGAACGTCTTTTAGTTCCACGTTCAGCCTTATATTGGCGTCTTGGAGATTGTTTTTCTCCCGCCTAACCTCAGTCAGCACGCGTTTGCCAGCTTCTAGCTGCCGCATAACATGCTGGTCCCCCGGATTTTCTTCGGATTCATCTGCAAAATCTATTGTTAGATTTGTAGCCACACCGCGCACTATATGGTAATCATCATTCTTTAAAATGTTACCAGCAGGAGGCTTTTTCTGTTCCTGCAATGCGGCAATAGCGGCCCGCAGTTGGGTCTTGCATTCCTCCAGCTCCTGGGACAGCCTAGTATTCTTCTCTGTAAGAACCTGCACAATAAAGATGATCCCTAAATCAGTTCTGCTAACTGTTTCAAGTCTCAGGGGCTACTGATACATACAAATCGTCAAATTCACTCACCCGTACATCCTTTACATACTGATCAGTGGCTCTGGCTAGACCATCTTGAGCGGCACGGAGGTACGCCTCTCCAGAATTAAAGGCATCAAATGCCTCTGGTGAGAACAAGTGTCACGGAGTATGGCCCGACGGCGCCTATGATTCATGGCGCTTTCCACTTCTGAGTTTGTAGCAGATAATCTATCCGCTTCCTCTATAGGGGGATTATCCGGCGCCTGCCCCATATCGGCTTCTGCCTCCGTGTCCGGTCCTGGTGCCCGACTGGTGGAAGCATGATCAGCGACATCGCCGGACATATTCCGGCGAGCAATTTTTTGTTAAAGAAACACGGGCGTCATTATATTTGGAAAAAGTCGACAACCACGGAGCGGGGTTTGTTGTACCTTTGCACCGGCGTCTCCATCCTAACCGCCTTCCTTTTTGGCCTACCCTGCCTCGATGCCTCCTCTTGGCACGTTGCGGCAGGGCATCCCGAATGCCTTCACTGTAAAAAAGGCATGTGAATATGGTGGGTGAAGTGTCCAAAAGGGGATCCTACTTTTTTGAGTTGGTACTTTTTAGTTTTTCTTACATGCGATGCAGGGAGCAGTTCGGGATAGTCGGCCATAATGCCCACCATGGCATCGTCGCAGCTCAACTGATAGAACTACCGGTTTATCAGCTCCACGGAGATAACCAGATCTTCTTCAAGTCCGGAGTCGAGGGCCCGGTCAGGGTCCTCCGGTTGTGGAGAAGGGCTGCTGACCTCCTTTGTGGCCTTTCGCAGTTCCTGCCGTAAATTGGCAAGGTGAATACCTACAATGAAAAACGCGGGAAGATGGAAATAAGGGGATGTAGCTTACCCAGCTTGGAGGATTGTACATGGAGAATCCGTCCCGTGGCTTGATGCGGGTGAACTCCTCCTCCTCTCCCTTGAACAGTTCGGATAGAATTTTGGCTAATGCGGCAGCATCGCCCGGACCCTTACGTTCGTAGCGGGTGGCGTCATCCTCCCCGTTGAAACACCACAAGGGGTGCCCACGATATTGAAGTGGTTGCACTCCCCGCATTATGCAAATTGACATAACTTTGGTTATTGTCAATCCTGACTGAGCCAGTGCCTTAATCCGGTTCATCAGATAGAGGACTTCTCTGTCGTCTTCCACCTGGGGGCTCCATGGGCGCCAACTTCGGCGCTTCTTCAGAGGAGCATTGCTGAACTCAGGAAGACCCCGCCGAACAGGGTCCGGAAGGGGAACGTCCTCCATATAAAACCATTCTGAAGGCCAGTCTTCTGACGGCTTCATTGGGGTACCAGACAGATATCCGGTATCGGCGATGCGCCATACTTCAGATCCGCCCACTTGATAAAGTGATTCCCTCTGTGTGTGAGGGACGAGGCAGAATAGCCTTTTCCACAGCTTGAAGTGAGCCTCGCAGCCCAGGAACAACTCGCAGATGGCAATGTAGCCAGCGATGTGTAGGATGGAGGCAGGGGTGAGATTGTGTGGTTGGAGGCCGTAGAACTCCAGGAGCCCGCGGAGGAATGGATGAATTGGAAATCCGAGTCCCCTTAGTAAGTAAGGAACAAGGCAAACCCGTTCCCCCATGGAGGGACAGGGAAAGTTCTCTGCCTGCTCCCCGCCATTGTAGGTGGCGAGCCCGGCTCGAACGGGCACCATGTATGCTGGAGGAAGAAATCCTTTGGTCTGCAGTTCGACCAATCGACTATGTGGGATTGAACACCTCTCCCAATTACCAAGCTTAGGGCTACGGGGGCAGGAGGAGGAGCTGCGGAGATCGGCCATGCTGGAATGGATCTTTTTGAAATGCGCTCTGATGGATTCTCGCTGAGGGAAGATGGTGTGGGTAGGATCTAAGAATCCCAATCCCTTTAATAGACAATTTATTTATCTGGCTAGGGGGTGAATGTAAAAATGCCCTGGTGCCTCGTATTCGTTCGATGCATGAGAAATTGCCCTTATTGGGCGCAGAAGCCAAGAGGATCAACATTTATGGGGACGGATACTATTTACAAACACTTGGAAATTGGAGAAGAACCCGCCTTGCAATGCCCAAGACAATACTACGCGCCGGACTCGTCGTCATTGAAGCATGGTTCGGGGACTACTGAGGGAGTCCTGGATTAGGGGGTATCCGGACAGCCGGACTGTTGGACTATGAAGGTACAAGATTGAAGACTTCATCTCGTGTCCGGATGGGACTCTACTTGGCATGGAAGGCAAGCTAGGCAATATGGATATGTATATCTCCTCCTTTGTAACCGACCTTGTGTAACCCTAGCCCCTCCGGTGTCTATATAAACCGGAGGGTTTTAGTCTGTAGGACAACATACAATCATACCATAGGCTAGCTTCTAGGGTTTAGCCTCTCTGATCTCGTGGTAGATCTACTCTTGTACTACCCATATCATCAATATTAATCAAGCAGGACATAGGGTTTTACCTCCATCAAGAGGGCCCAAACCTGGGTAAAGCATTGTGTCCCCTGCCTCCTGTTACCATCCGCCTTAGACGCACAGTTCGGGACACCCTACCCGAGATCCGCCGGTTTTGACACCGACACTACGGGTCCATAGTTATTAGCTAGATGGCTTCTTCTCTCTTTTTGGATCTCAATACAATGTTCTCCCCCTCTCTTGTGGAGAACTATTCGATGTAATCTTCTTTTTGCGGTGTGTTTGTTGAGACCGATGAATTGTGGGTTTATGATCAAGTCTATCTATGAATAATATTTGAATCTTATCTGAATTCTTTTATGTATGATTGATTATCTTTGCAAGTCTCTTCGAATTATCAGTTTGGTTTGGCCTACTAGATTGATATTTCTTGCAATGGGAGAAGTTCTGAGCTTTGGGTTCAATCTTGTGGTGTCCTTTCCCAGTGACAGTAGGGGCAGCAAGGCACGTATTGTATTGTTGCCATCGAGGATAACAAGATGGGGTTTTCTTCATATTGCATGAGTCTATCCCTCTACATCATGTCATCTTGCTTAAGGCGTTACTCTGTTTTTAACTTGATACTCTAGATGCATGCTGGATAGCGGTCGATGCGTGGAGTAATAGTAGTAGAGGCAGGAGTCGGTCTACTTGTCTCGGACGTGATGCCTATATACATGATCATACTAGATATTCTCATAACTATGCTCAATTCTGTTAATTGCTCAATAGTAATTTGTTCACCCACCGTAGAATACTTATGCTCTCGAGAGAAGCCACTAGTGAAACCTATGGCCCCCGGGTCTATATTCATCATATTAATCTCCTACTACTTAGTTATTTCCTTTGCTATTTACTTTGCCTTTACTTTACTTTGCATCTTTATCATAAAAATACCAAAAATATTATCTTATCATATCTATCAGATCTCACTCTCGTAAGTGGCCTTATAGGGATTGACAACCCCTATTTGCATTGGTTGCGAGGATTTATTTGTTTTGTGCAGGTACGAGGGACTCGCGTGTAGCCTCCTACTGGATTGATACCTTGGTTCTAAAAAACTGAGGGAAATACTTATGCTACTTTGCTGCATCATCCCTTCCTCTTCGGGGAAAACCAACGCAGTGCTCAAGAGGTAGAAGTGGCCCAGTCCTTTTTGTAGCAAAGGACAAGCCTGGACAAACTCTTATATAGATAAAAGCGCTCCCGAGGACACATGGGAATATCGTCAAGCGTTTTCATCATGTTCATATGATTCGCGTTTGGTACTTTGATAATTTGGTATGTGGGTGGACCGGTGCTTGGGTACTATCCTTACTTGGACAAGCATCCCACTTATGATTAACCTCTATTGCAAGCATCCGCAACTACAACAAAAGTATTAAGGTAAACCTAACCATAGCATGAAACATATGGATCCAAATCAGCCCCTTACGAAGCAATGCATAAACTAGGGTTTAAGCTTCTGTCACTCTAGCAACCCATCATCTACTTATTAATTCCCAATGCCTTCCTCTAGGCCCAAATAATGGTGAAGTGTTATGTAGTTGACGTTCAGATAACACCACTAGAGGAGAGACAACATACATCTCATCAAAATATCGAACAAATACCAAATTCACATGGCTACTAATAGCAAGACTTCTCCCACGTCCTCAGGAACAAACGTAACTACTCACAAAGCATATTCATGTTCATAATCAGAGGTGTATTAATATGCATAAAGGATCTGAACATATGATCTTCCACCAAATAAACCAACTAGCATCAACTACAAGGAGTAATTAACACTACTAGCAACCTACTAGTACCAATCCCGGACTCGGAGACAAGAATTGGATACAAGAGATGAACTAGGGTTTTGAGAGGAGATGGTGCTGATGAATATGTTGATGGAGATTGCCCTCTCCCGATGAGAGGAGCGTTGGTGATGACGATGGCGATGATTTCCCCCTCCCGGAGGGAAGTTTCCCCGGCAGAACAGCTCTGCGAGAGCCCTAGATTGGTTCCGCCAAGGTTCCGCCTCGTGGCGGCGGAGTTTCGTCCGAGAAGATGGCTTATGATTTTTTCCTCATCGAAAGACTTCATATAGAAGAAGATGGCCATCGGAGGGCCACCAGGGGGCCCACGAGGTAGGGGGGGCGCACCCAGGGGGTAGGGCGCGCCCCCACCCTCGTGGGAAGGGTGTTGCCCCCTGATGAACTTCTTGCGCTCAATATTTTTCATATATTCTGAAAACATCTTCCGTGAAGTTTCAGGACTTTTGGAGCTGTGCAAAATAGGTCTCTAATATTTGCTCCTTTTCCGGCCCAGAATCCCAGCTGCCAGCGTTCTCCCTCTTCATGTAAACCTTGTAAAATAAGAGAGAATAGGCATAAGTATTGTAACATAATGTGTAATAACAGCCCATAATGCAATAAATATCGATATAAAAAGCATGATGCAAAATGGACATATCAACTCCCCCAAACTTAGACCTCACTTGTCCTGAAGCGAAAGCCGAAATCAAAAAATATGTCCACATGTTTAGAGATAGAGGTGTCGAACAAAATAAAATACATACATGAGGGCATCATGATCATTCTTAGAACAACAACTTATATAATTCTTGTCATATGGTTTCTTATGCTAGAGTAATAATTCAATCACAATTTCAAGTATGAATCGTAAACTTCATTGAAAACTAACAAACTATAATCTCGGTCATTAGAGCAATTGCAATTTATGATAACATAGGAAAGAGTCAATATATAAGAGCTTTTCAGCAAGTCCACGTACTCAACTATCATATAATCTTTCACAATTGCTGACACTCATGCAATACTTATGGGTATGGAGTTTTAATCGGACACAGAGAAAGATAGGGGCTTATTGTTTTGCCTCCCAACGCTTTACCTCAAGGGTAATGTCAACAATAATAGTTCATGAAAACTCACATCCAATTAGCCATATATACCAGGATCTTTCCAACATACTGTGCTTTCCAAAGGATAAAATGTAAAAAGGAAGGGTGAAGATCACCATGATTCTTATGCAAGGTAGGAGATAAAAGTAAAAGATAGGCCCTTCACAAAAGGAAGCAGAGGTTGTCATGCACTTTTATGGTTGGATGCACAAAATCTTAATGCGAAAGAACGTCACTTTATATTGCCACTTGTGATATGGACCTTTATTATGCAGTCTGTCGCTTTTATTTCTTCCGTATCACACGATTGTATAAAGCTTATTTTCTCCCACACTAATAAGTCATACATATTTAGAGAGCAATTTTTATTGCTTGCACCGATGACAACTTACTTGGAGGATCTTACTCAATCCATAGGTAGGTAATGGTGGACTCTCATGGCAAAACTGGTTTAAGGGTATTTGGAAGCACAAGTAGTATCTCTACTTGGTGCGATGAATTTGGCTAGAATGAGGGAGAAAGGCAAGCTCAACCATGTTGGATGATCCATGACAATATAATTTATCTCAGATGTAAGAAAACATAACCCATTACGTTGTCTTCCTTGTCCAACGTCAACTCTTTAGCCTGTCATATTTTAATGAGTGCTCACAATCATAAAAGATGTCCAAGATAGTATATTTATATGTGAAGACCTCTCTTTCTTTATTACTTCCTATTAATTGCAACAATGACCAAAACTTTGCTTGTCAACTCTCAACAACTTTTATTCATCATATCTTTTTCTGTGTGAGCTCATTACTCTCCATAAGATCCATATGATCTCTTTGTTTCCCTTTTTATTTATTTCTCTTTTCTTTTATTCACTTGGGATCATGGCAAAATAATCAAGCCCTTGACTCAACACTAATCTTTATTATATATAGCTCACGGACTCGATTACATAGAGGGATCATAAAGCAAAACTCATAACTAGATCATACTAAAAACTTTTATTCTACTAGATCAAGATATTACCAAAAGGATCGAACTAAGAAAAACGGTAAAGATAGAAGTGATGGTGATACGATACCGGGGCACTCCCCCAAGCTTGGCAGTTGCCAAGGGGAGTGCCCATACCCATGTGATTATGTCTCTCTTTTCGGGGATGGTGATGTGATATTCTTGGCGATGATGCCCCTCAGGATACGATTCTCCTCCTCGAGCTTATTGACTTGCTGCTTGAGGTCCATTATTTCCTTTCGGAGTTTTCCTGTAACATCCAAAGCTCCCTGCACCCAAGGGTGCTGCATAGCTGCGGGAGAACCAGTGACACTCTTTTTCATATTCTCATAAGAAAGAAATTTAACATTGGAAGGAATAACCGAGTTTGGAATAGCCGAGCTCTGCAGTTCCTCCATTGTGAATCCAGCTTAGAAGCGGGAAGTGACTTCTTGATCCTCTTCCATGGCATCTATCCTCTTCAAATCAGCCTCCATCTATTCCTCCGTTGCTGGCCCAAAGAAGTCAACATTGTTGTTTGTCATTGATCTCGGTGCCGGATGAGACACCCATAGGATTTTTATATGTAGGTGACATGCTTTTCCATAAACCATTTTATACGGAGACATACCCATAGGATTTTTATATGTAGTTCTATAGGCCCATAATGCATCATCAAGTTTCTTGGACCAATTCTTTCTAGACCTATTGATAGTCTTCTGCAAAATTAATTTGAGCTCTCTATTACTCAAGTCTACTTGACCACTAGACTGTGGGTGATAAGGAGATGCCATTCTATGATTAACATCATATTTAGCAAGCATTTTACGGAAAGCACCATGAATAAAATGTGAACCACCATCAATCATTAAATATCTAGGGACCCCAAACCTAGGAAAGATAACTTCTTTAAGCATTTTAATAGAAGTGTTATGATCAGCACCACTAGTTGGAATAGCTTCTACCCATTTAGTAACGTAATCAACATCAACTAAAATATGTGTATAACCATTAGAGGAAGGAAAAGGTCCCATACAGTCAAAGCCCCAAACATCAAATGGTTCAATAACGAGTGAATAGTTCATAGGAATTTCTTGACATCTACTAATATTACCAATTCTTTGACATTCATCACAAGATAAGACAAACTTACGAGCATCCCTGAAGAGAGTAGGCCAATAAAAACCGGATTGCAATACCTTATGTGCAGTCCTATCTCCAGCATGGTGTCCTCCATAAGCTTCGGAGTGACACTTGCGTAGGATCTGTTCCTGTTCATGCTCAGGTACACAACATCTAATAACACCATCTACTCCTTTATAAAGATGTGGGTCATCCCAAAAGTAATGCCTCAAATCATAGAAGAACTTTTTCTTTTGCTGGTATGTGAAACTAGGTGGTATAAACTTATAGCAACAATGTAATTAGCATAATCAGCATACCATGGAGCAGTATGAGAAGCATTTATGACATTTAATTGCTCATCAGGAAAGCTATCATCAATAGGTAGTGGGTCATCAAGCACATTTTCTATATTAGACAAATTGTCTGCAACGGGGTTCTCAGCTCCCTTTCTATCAACAATATGTAAGTCAAATTCTTGTAGCAAGAGAACCCATCTAATAAGTCTAGGTTTAGCATCTTTATTTTCCATAAGATATTTAATAGCAGCATGATCAATGTGAATAGTTACTTTAGAATCAACAATATAAGGTCTGAACTTATCACAAGCAAATACAACTGCTAAGAATTCCTTTTCAGTAGTAGCATAATTTCTTTGAGCATTGTCTAGGGTTTTACTAGCATATTGAATAACGTTTAATTTCTTATCAATTCTTTGCCCTAGAACAGCACCTACAACATAATCACTAGCATCACACATAATTTCAAAGGGTAAATTCCAATCAGGTTGCTGAACAATAGGTGAAGAGATCAATGCCTTCTTAAGTATTTCAAATGCTTCTACACAATCATCATCAAAGACAAATGGTATATCTTTTTGTAATAAATTAGTCAGAGGCCGAGAAATGTTGGAGAAGTCCTTAATGAACCTCCTATAAAAACCGGCATGACCAAGGAAACTTCTTATACCTTTGATGTCCTTGGGACATGGCATCTTTTCAATAGCATCAACCTTGGCTTTATCAACTTCAATACCTCTTTCAGAAACTTTATGCCCCAAGACAATACCTTCATTAACCATAAAGTGGCACTTTTCCCAGTTCAAGACAAGATTAGTTTCTTCACATCTCTGCAAAACTCGATCAAGGTTGCTCAAGCAATCATCAAAAGAAGATCCATAGACGGAGAAATCGTCCATGAAAACCTCACAAATCTTTTCACAAAAGTTAGATAATATAGCCATCATACATCTTCGAAAGGTAGCATGTGCATTACATAAACCAAAAGGCATACGTCTATAAGAAAAAGTACCAAAAGGGCAAGTAAAAGTAGTCTTTGATTGATCTTTGGCTAACATAGGTATTTGAGAGAAACCAGAATAGCCATCTAGAAAGAAAAAATGTGTATGCTTGGATAATCTTTCTAGCATTTGATCGATAAAAGGTAAAGGGCAATGATCCTTTTTAGTGGCCTTATTTAATTTACAGAAATCAATTACCATCCTATAACCTGTAATAATTCTTTGAGGAATCAATTCATCTTTATCATTAGGAACGACAGTGATACCTCCCTTCTTAGGGACACAATGGACAGGACTTACCCACTGACTATCAGCAATGGGATAGATTATACCTGCCTCAAGGAGCTTTAATATTTCCTTTCTTACCACTTCTTTCATTTTAGGATTCATCCGTCGTTGATGATCACGAACGGGTTTAGCATCTTCTTCGAAATTTATTTTATGTTGACATAGAGTGGGACTAATGCCCTTAAGATCATCAAGAGTATACCCAATAGCAGCACAATGCTTCTTCAGAGTTTTCAATGATATCTCTTCCTCATGCTCTGAAAGGTTAGCACTAATAATAATAACAGGATATATCTTTTTCTCATCAAGATAAGAATATTTAAGAGTATCAGGCAATGATTTAAGCTCAAACACGGGATCACCCTTGGGTGGAGGAGGATCCCCTACACTACAAAAAAATACACTTCCGTGATGATATGTGTTTGTCACAGTAGGTCATGTTTTCTGTCATGCATGTACATCCATGAAAAATTTATGACAGAATCAAGATAGTCATACCTGTGCTGTTGTAGAAGTGTTCCATGACATTACCAAAATTATCATCACGGAAGTGTCCACTTCCATGACGATAAATCACGCGTCACAGAAGTGCTTTCGTTAAGGGTGACCGACACATGGCATCCACCATAACGGAACGCCGTTAAGCTATCGGGTCGGGTTTTGGATCCGATAACCCGTTAACAGCCCCGACCAATGGGGATTTTCCACGTGTAAAATCATCATTGGCTGGAGGAAACACGTGTCGGCTCATCGCTGGGACATATGTCATCCACTCATTGGACAGAAGGCGCCTATGATACATCGACACGTGGCACCGCCCAACAAAGGCCCATTCCTGTGAAAAGGCCGGCCCGTTTGACTTGGTCAAAAGGTGGTGGGCCAGCCCATGGAAAGCCTGTTAATGGCTTGTTCGCATATAGCCCATTTACAGCCCGCTAACCCAAGGCCCGTTATGCCCTATTCGAATTAGGCCCAGTAGCGTCATCTGGGCCATCCAATATGATTCCAGCCCGTTTTCACTTCTGGCCCATGTATGGCCCATGACGTCTTTCGGCCCATATGAGGCCCTATGTAACTCTTGGCCTATTAACGACCCATGGTGAAACTGGCCCGTAATGAACAGTATATCACTTTACACCCATTAACGGCCCGTGGTGAAACTGGCCCGTAAAGAATAGTGTATCACTTTATACCCATTAACGGCCCGTTATTCCGTTGGGCCATTTCCAGCCCATGTTATCTTTCGGCCTTCTCAGAGCCCATTTATTCTTGGGCTATTTTCCAGCAATCTTTTACTTACGGCCCGTTACTGTTATTTTCTGCTTGTGGGCCAAATTCAGCCCGTGGTTACAGTCGGCCCGTTTGTGGTCCGTTAATACGTTGGGCCGTTTCCATAGCGTCATCAAATACGGCCTATTAACGATGGCCCGTTATGGTCGGCCCATGAACGGATGATTCCAACTCTAGCCCGTTTACGGCCAGAATGCAGGCTGTTTGGCCCATGTTTGGCCAATCGATCATACGACCCGTATAAGGCCCATTGATGATACGGACTGTAGAAGGCCCATTGTTTCTACGGCCCGTAGAAGGCCCATTGTTTCTACGGCCCATAGAAGGCCCATTGTTTCTACGGCCCGTAGAAGGCCCACTGTTTCTACGGCCCATAGAAGGCCCACTGTTTCTATGGCCCGTAGAAGGCCCACTGTTTCTACGGCCCGTAGGAGGCCCAGTGTCACTACAGTAAATATTAGCCCATGGTTATTGTGGCCTAGTTTTAAAAAATAGGTTATTGCATCCACTAGCAAACCGCAGAAAAAGAACTGCACTGACTACAAGCAAACAAACAAACAAGACAACAAGGAAATAAATAAGCAAGCAACTTACACTAGGCTATCACGACTATTACACATATTACATCCACTGGGCATCAAAGTTCGCCACCAGTGCAAATATAGGGAACACAACAGCATATAAACGCCGCAGCAAAACAAGTCCAGAACTGAAACCAGTTCAGAAGAGCTCAAGAAACAATATCCTGGGTACCCATAATGCTGGCAAGATGCTTAGCAAGCTTATTAACTTTCTGTTGTTTGGCACTTAAGTCCTCCAGCGCTTGCTGTTGCACCAGAAAGTATGCATCTGAATTCTGCAGAGACTTCCTCAGTCCTTCGGCTTCCTGTCGCATAACATCTGATCGATGTCTTTCAACTAGAAGTTGAGACTCAAGAAGCCGAACTGATTCAGGCAACGAGTTCGAAGAGTTGGTGCCAGCGGTGGTAGCCAGTAACTTGAACACTACATCAAGACAGGACTTTGGGGTTGTCTCAGTGTCTTCAATATAGTTTTTATCAGCTTTCTTGGAGACCAACTGGGATGTCTCACTATCTTGAACCTTATCTGCATTACTTCCTTTACCATTGCATAACAGGGTAATCTTCTCCAATATTTTATCCATGTTCTAAAAGAGAAACAAACAAACACATCTCAGGTTTACAATGTAGTATATGGAACTCATTTTGGTAAACCAGTTCAGTAGTAAGGTGGACAGGATAACAGCATGAAACAAACATATATCTATGTAGTATGGTCACTGTATGGTCTATATCATTCTAGTTCATGTTGCCAAATCAAGATAGATACAGTTTGAATCATATCTATTTAAGACAAATCAGCATAGACAGAATATAAGTGTGGGAAACTACACAGCAATAACAACACTTGTAATGTGCATGACATGAGAACATAACTGTTTATTCAATTGAAACTGAAATCAACATAGAGCAAGTTACAACAGCAAACAGCCAAACACGTTGAAGAAACAGGTTTAAAACATACCTGCTGCGCCATTGGAGTTTCAATTGCATCCTTCAAATTTGAAATTAGTTGGTATCAGTAAATACAGTGATGCAAGAGCAAAGTAGTATGAACCATAGCTACGAAACCTGACCTGAGAACAATTCTTCTTCTGCTTTAAGCATTGACTTCTGGTTCAGAGTGGTGGTCCTCGTGATTTGGGCACTGTAGTTGCCTTACATACTACTCGTGTTTGGGTGCTCTGTGGTGGAGACGGTGCTGTGTCAACGGGAACTGGGTGTCTATCTGCTGGGGTTGGGGTTAGAAGGGGTGTAGCTGGTTCTCTGTCCAACTAGGTAGGGGTACAATCTGCATGAGTGTGGGTTATGTGTGGTGGGGCTGGTTCTTGGGCAAGTACAACGGTGGTTCTATCTTCATTGACAGGTAGCACGATCTTTTCTGAAGACCGTGTTTTTACTCCCACAGGTACTGCCATCACTCCCTCCAATTGAAATGGCTGATAAACAAGAAAAGTAATTGAATCTACAGACATTGTAAGATAGACATGTGCAATGGATAGTGGGGAAGAAAACAGGGCATGAAATAATTCACATTTATGTTGTCTAAGCTAACAGAATAGCAGGACATAATTTCACATATATAATGGCTAATTAAACAGGATAGCATGACACAATTTCACATGTATGATGGCTAACTAAACAGGATAGAATGACATAATTCAAAGTATGATGACTATGTAAACAGGATGACATGATATAACTATACGATGTGTCTATTAAAGTGGCTGGCATGCCATAAATCACAAACATGTCGTCGATGGAAACATGATGGCATATATAATTCACGGATAGAATGACATAATTTAAAATATGATGACTATGTAAACAAGATGAGATGATATAACTATATTATGTCTTTAGAAAATTGTCGGATTTCGGGTTCCGGCAGACCCTTGAGGTTCGAATACTGGGGTGCGCGCGGAGATTTCGCCCCTACCTACCTGCACCCCTCCGCCGCGCTAGGATTAAAGCTATGAAAACAATAACACAAGGGACACGGGGTTTATACTGGTTCAGGCCACCGTTGTGGTGTAATACCCTACTCCAGTGTGTGGTGTGGTGGATTGCCTCTTGGGCTGATGATGATGGACAGTACAAGGAAGAACAGCCTCACGAGGGACTGTTCTTGGCTGGGGCGATGAACTGCTGGGAGGAGTTCAGCCACCTTTCTCTATCTCTCTCTCTCTCTCTACTTACCACCTCTCTACTTGTCGAGCCCTTGGAGGAGACTGAGCCCAACCCTTTGCTACGTGGGAGGCCGGTCCTATTTATAGTGGCCCTGGTCCTCTCCCCAAATATTGAGCGAGAAGGGAGCCAACAATGGTGGGCTAATTTGAAGGGGGACAGCAAGTATCAACTATCCTGACAAAAGTAGTCTTCGCCTGCGCAAAGCTCTGGTGATGACGCTGTCTTGGACCCCATGGTGACCTCCGTCTCGTAGTCCTCCTGGTCTTGGTCTCGTTGCACCGAAATGACAACCTTTGCCTGATGCCTCGGTACTCCGCGGCTGTGCTTGCCCCCTTTGCACCAAAGAGGAAAGGAGGACGCTGCGCGGGCTGGCACCCGCCTGGCGCCCTGAGTCGTCATGGCTTGCATCACGGGCACCTCGCGAGGTACCCCGCCTTGATCTCTCCGCCTCCTCGTGAGCCAGCCTGACGAGGCCGTGCCTAAGGAAGCTCCGTGTCGTCTGCCCCGCGAGGCTTGGCCCCTCGCGAGGGTCTTGAGTTTGTGTTGGTGAAGATGGGCCATGCTGGGCCCCCCTTTGAGCCATGCCGCAGGCCGCAGGCAGGCAAGTCTGGGGACCCGCGTTCCCAGAACACCGACAGTAGCCCCCGGTCCCAAGGCGCACCCGGACTTGGCTGTGCAGGGAGGCGGAAGGGCAAGAGCGAAGCGCCGCGGGCCCTAACAGCCTGTGGCCTTGGACGCCACATGGCGGTTGACTGTACGTGGGCGCCTTAGTAGCCATGCGAGTTGATAAGGGAGTGGCGTCCGCCTAGGCCCTTCTTCTTGCTTCCCCCGGTTGCTGTTCAGATCCCCTTTCTTGCGCTTCTCCTTCCTTCCTCCAAAATCTCCAGATCTGCTCTGACCGTGCGACCCAGGAAGCCATGGCGCCTCGCCAGCCCCCGGCCGCAGCTTGGTACTCATCTGCCCTGGACCCGCTGAATGTGTCGGAGGCGGGCCTTGCCCGATTGTGCCGGATAGCGACGGCGCGAGGCATCGACGAGGCGAAGGTGTTCAAGGCCGGCTCCGCCACCCCTGAGAGTCAGAGGAGCACCTTCTATCCACTCTTCGTAAGTGCCATTGTTGCTGGCCTGGTGCCTCCCTTCTCCGAGTTCTTCTTCTCTGTCCTCCGCCATTACAAGCTGCAGGCTCTGCATCTCCATCCCAACTCCGTCCTTCTCCTCGCGATCTTTGCTTATTATTGTGAGGCCCACGTTGGGGTGCTGCCCTCAGTGGCCTTGCTGCGCCACTACTTCTCCCTCCGGACCTCTTGCGGTCCTGCTTCCGCGTGCGCGAGCTTCATCGCGTACGGTGGCGCCATTGCCATCTCGAACTCTGGGAAGAGGATTGAGGGCTTCAGGAGCAAGTGGGTCTTGGTGGACGCTGAGCGCATCCACCCTCGACTGATCTTTCCCACCGAGAAGCCCACGAGCTCCAGCAACTGGGGGTCCAGCGGAGCTCATGGATCCCCACGTGAAGATGGTGTTGGAGAAGATGGACGCAGATCTAAGGCCGGCCGACATGGCGGCAGCGAAGCTGACCGACGCGTCGTTGCTGAGAGAGTTCCTGGAGCACCAGCTGGCTCCGCTTCGGCAGTACTCACTTCCAATGTGGAGGCCCCGTCCGAGCCCCGCAGCCTGGGCCGACGGAGACTTGGCTGCGGTTCTCCAATCTCTGGTCGGGGGCAATGTGGCGAGGTTGGAGGGCGCTCCTACGCCCTTGTTCCTCCGCGATGACTGGGAGCGGGTAGTGAAGTCCATGCCCGTCTTCAACGGGGAAGGGCCCGTGCCCCTGGAGGCTCCCGAGGGACCGGTGGACGTACCCTCCGGCGACTCCAGCGAAGAGGAAGAAGGAGGGGAGCGCGGAAAAGGGCCTGACTCTGAGGCGACTGACGGAGAGTCGAGGGCTCCCCTCCCCCGACGCAGGTCCCGCATTCTCCGCCTCTCTCCGAACGATGACGACGAGGATGACGATGAAGACGACGACGAGCAGGACGGCGGGAGCTCACCCCCGATCCCGAAGAAGGACAGGACCGGGCTGATCTCCTGCGGGTCTCCCTCGGCCCCGGGGCGAACCGCAGATGCACCTTCCGCCTCCAAGCTTCCCAAGGTTGACCCTTCCAGCCGGCTTTCAGGCTTCAAATTTGGCCGGAGGCCGCTTGAGCTCACTGGCGACGACCCGTAAGCATTCGATTCTTGTCTTTTTCTCTTGCTCTGCTTCTGAGGCTTGACGTCCGCATCTTTGGATAGGTTGGCGCCCGCAGCAAAGAAGTCAAAGGGGGCTCCTGAGGTTCCGTTCGTGACAGCGCCCCTGAAGGAAGGTGACCGCGACGCACAAGCTTCTCCCGCCCGGTCATCCTCGCGGGGCCTGACTGAGCCGGCTGGGGCGAGCTCAGCCCCCACGGCCCAAGTGGCTCCCGAGGTGCTCCCGTCTGCCGCTGCTGCTACAGCTGTCGGGGCGCGGCAGACTCCGCCTCAAGATGCTGCGGACGTGCTGCCGCCTTCTCCTCCTACTCCACCGACTGTTATCTCCTCGAGTCCTTCTGCCATTCTGGACCACGCTGTTGCTGAGCTGGATCGGCTGCGGCAGGATCTTCTCGGCGCCGACCCTCGCCTGGTGGCCAGGCGCTTGGAGCTGGTTTCTGGATGGGTTCGCTCCGATGCTTCGATTCGGGCGGCGCTGGTCCAGGCCTCGACGGCATGCGACGAGGAGAAGCAGGCCGTCCTTGAGGCGAAGGCTGCTTGCGATGCAGCCCTGGGAGAGGTGGTCGACGTCCGTGGTCGCTGCAAGGTGCTGGAGGACGAGCTGCAGGGCCTGCGGGATCAGCTCGCGAAAGAGGTTCGCGTTCGCCAAGAGCAGGAAGAAGGCGTGAAGGCTCGTGAGGCGGCCGTCGAGGGCCGGGAGGCCAAGCTCAAGAAACGCTGCGACCGCCTAGGCACGCTGGAGCAGGAATTGGGGGCGAGGAAGGCCGAGCTGGACGGCAAGGCCCTGGTCCTCGCCGAAGACCGCACGGCCTTCAAGGAGCTGGAGGCGAAGGCTCGCTCCTCGCTGAAGACGCTTTTCGATAGCGGCCTGGAGAGCCCGCTGGCCGACGCCGAGGACGGCCCCGCCAAGATTCTTCCCTTCTTGGCCCACGCTCTTGAAGATGTCGCCCTTGGCCTCGGCCCCAGACCGAGGCCGAGGCGCGTGTTCTGTCTTCTGCAGCACTGACGCGGGTTCTCACCCACATCCACCTTCGTGATCCTGGGTTCGACCTTGACAGCCTGCTGGAGCCCGTGAGCGGCAAGCGTGCGGCGGCTGCTGCCGAGGCCGTGAAGGGTCGCGCAGAGGCTCTGCTGGGGAAGTTCCGGGCCTTCAGCACCAAGCCAGAGGAAGGCGCTGTCGACCCCGCTGCTCCGTGAGGCGAATCCACACCGCGCTGCTCCCCCACCGCCAAGTGACTCCATCATGGCTCCTGTCCTGCTTTTGATTCCTGCACATGTATCATGCCTCGGGGAGGCATTTAAACTTGCGCCTGATATTGGGATAACAGTGTGGACTGTAATATTTGCTTTCAAATTCCTTTGAAATTTGTGCTTTTCCTTCCTACTTGCTTACGTTCTACGCCGGCAGAGCCCGGCCCTGCGCGTACCTCACCCAGCAATAGCTCCGACCGGAAACCAGGACGGGACCAAGGAGTGAGGGGCTACGTGACAAGTTAGGCTCCTAAGTCGCGATGCTCAGGAGTCCCCCTTGGCGCACGAATAGCAAGTAGGGAGGTGTGATGTGGGTGGATCCACCGTTCTACGTCTGCAGAGCCCGGCCACGCGCGTACCTCACCCAGCAATAACCCCGACCGGAAACCAGGATGGGACCAAAGGAGTGAGGGGCTACGCGACCAGTTAGGCTCCTGAGTCGCGATGCTCAGGAGTCCCCCTTGACGCTCAAACGGCCTTCATACCTTGGCTCCGCTCGGGGAGAGGCGCGCGACGAACCAGCCCGTGGGGACCTGGCTAGCGGCGTGCGTCTGGGCGTGACCTTGGCGCAGCCCCCGTGCCCAGCCCCCTCGCGTGGCACTCCCGAGGGGAGGCGTTGCGATGAGGCTAGACACTGAGCACTGGGATCCCTGAGTTTGATGCGGCCCGGAGGCCACCCTTAGTTGTTTATCACCAGCGCGGAGCATAGCGCTTCTGTATGAATACGGGCATAGCCGCTCCTCGGCAGTGTCGTCAACTAGCACGGAGCATGGTGCTTCCACTGGTGCGTGGGAGGGGGCCCCCCTCCGGGAGGAGCCCCCGGGGCGTGTACAACCCCGCCCTGATTCGTGGCTGGCACGGTAGGGCCTGGCGAGGTGTATCTGGGCACCCGTGAGCCAGCGCGGGACTCACGGGGCCCTACCTCTAGGCGGGTTGCGCCTGGCACTAGGCCTTATCTTGTGTTGTGTCCCTGCAAGTTCAGTTAGATGCCTGCACTCTACGTCCTTGGGTCCCGGCCCTCGAGCTGGTATCAGCCGTCGCTGGTATGCCAGGTCGCGATGCCGTGGTCAAGGCCAGAGGGTAAGGGCTGGAGAGCCAGTAAGAGCCCTGAGTCGCGATGCTTAGGTACCCCCCCTTTAACGTGCAAGTGGTCAACATGGAGAAGAGGAGGCGTCGCGGACCGGCATCAAATAATCAAGTATGGCAGTTCTAACGCATAACCGGAAATGAACGCAAATGGGGTACATGCCACTGAGCCTGGCCTGAGCGGCTTGGGGATCATGCAGCCCGAGGGGCGCCCCCAATAAGGTAAGCTAACAACGCGAAATAAAAGGGATACACGCCGCAGGGACGGGCCCACGCGGCCTGGGAATAATGCAGCCCTGGGGGCGCTCCCAGTTGGAAGCGAAACTTGAAAGATGTCACCTGATGACGCTGAAGACGAAGGGGTGTTGGCGTAGCCGGCTCAGTGGGCTGCGGGAGCCGATCCTGATGAGCCCCCAGGCCCAGGGGCCTCGGGAGGCTCCGGAGGCGCTGGCGGTTCCTCGCGGGCCATCTTCATCTCCGCCAGGGCTGCGGAGCACCTGGCCTCCTGCGCCTCCGTGATGCCCCTCATGAGGCGCTGGTACGCGTCAGCCATGCTCGGCAAGCCGTAAGGCATGCGAACGTAGCTGTGGGGTGGACCTCCGCAGCGCCCCACTCGCGAGGGCCAGAGGCGCTCCAGGGAGGTGACTTGGTTGAGCCCTGGTACGTCGACGCAGACGCGTAGCCCGCCATCCTCACCTGGATGGGTAGCCACTGTTGGTAGGCGGCGGGTGCCTCTCATGACTCTGGACTCCTGTAGCTCCTGAATGGCCTTGCTGACGAACTCCTGTGGGTCTGGATCTCCTTGCCTTGCTCCTTCTTGAGGGAAACGTGCTTTGAAACACTCCTCCATGTGGTGCCCCAGTGCCTCCCTCGTGACCCTTGCTAGGTCGGTGGCCCTCCAGGGGAGAGCCCCCGAGCCCTGCCTGAGGAGGGCGCCGGGCGCGCTTTCCTATGCGATGGAAGGAAGTTCCCCCTGGGCAGGCACGGGCCCAGAGGGGCCTACCTCCTGAGGGGCCAGGCCGGACGATGTCTTCTTCTTCTTAGGGGCGGCCTTGGGAAGCCTACTGCTTCCGCGATCTGGGTCCTCCAGTGATGCGGCCTGAAAGGCTCACTCCAGGGAACACACTGCATCCTTCTCTTCACAGGGCACCATGATGACTCCGCCGCTTCCTGGCATCTTGAGGACGTTGTAGCCGTGGTGAGTCACGGCCATGAACTTGGCCAGCGCCGGGTACCCGAGGATGGCGTTGTACGGCAGGCGGATGTGTGCAACGTCAAAGTTGATGAGCTCGGTGCGGTAGTTGTCGCGTGACCCGAAGGTGACGGGGAAGCGGACCTGCCCGATCGGGACCGTGGAGTCGTCGGTGATACCGGAGAAGGGCTTGGTTGGCTGAAGCTGGCTGTAGGGCACTTGGAGTTTGTTGAACGTCTCTACGGACAGGACCGTTGAGCCCTACCCCGCCATCGATGAGGGTCTTGGTGACCACCACGTTGTTGATGATTGGGGAACAAAGCATCGGGAGGACTCTGGCTGTAGCCGCACACTTGAGTTGATCTGCTGAGCTGAAAGTGATGGCGCACGCCGACCACCTGAGAGGGTGCGTGGCTTCGAGCTTGGGGAGGGCTGCATTCACTTCGCGGGCGAACTGCTTGAAGATGCGCTGAGAGGCTGGGGCCTGAGCTCCGCCCAGGATGTAGGCGATCGCGCGCGGCTCCTGGAAGCCCCCAGCCTCCTCGTCCTGGTGGCGGTCCTCGTTTCTCCTTGGCTGCGGCGGCAGCGGTGGGAGGCCTGCATTGCCTTGCGGGCGATCCTCGCGAGGCTGATCCCTCCAGCCTCCCTCGCGAGGTGGGTCTTGCCAGCGATCCTCGCGAGGTTGGTCGCGCCACCCCTGGCGCGGGCCACGGTCTTCCCAGCGCACTGTGTTCCTTCCTCCTCCTCGGCCGTATCCCCGGTCACCACGGTCAGGGCGACGGCCGATCCTTCCTTCACGCACGGCTCAGACTTCTTGGCATTCACTAGTGTTGTGGGTGTGGAGGTCATGGTACACGCAGTACCGGCTGCCCTTGGGAGGTTCGGGCTGATCTCTGCCCCGCTTGGTGTCTCGTTCTGCCGCGAGCATGGCAGCCCCCTTGCGCTTCACTTCCTTGGCCTTGAGCTTCTTCTCTTCTGGGTCTGCGGTAGGCAGCTCAAGGAGGGAGAGACACCCTTCCTCAGCCCTGGCACACTTGTTCGCCAAGTTGAACAGCTCCAAAGAAGTGCACAGGTCTTCATGCATCGCCAGCTCCTCCTTCATCTTGACGTCGCGCATGCCGTCGGAGAAGGCTGAGATGATGGCCTCTTCAGTCACCTTGGGAATCTAGAGGCGTGCGTTGTTGAAGCGCTGGATGTACTTCTGCAGGGTCTCCCCGGGTTGTTGCTTGATGCGGCGCATGTCGCTCATGGCGGGTGGCCGGTCGCTAGTACCTTGGAAGTTGGCGATGAAGCGGGTGCGCATCTCTTCCCAGGAGGAGATTGTGCCTGGAGCCAGGTTCAGGAGCCAGGTGCGGCCCCGTCCTTGAGCGCCATGGGAAACCAGTTCGCCATGAACTTCTCGTCTCCGTTGGCAGCTTCGATGCCCAGCTCGTAGAGCTGGAGGAACTCCGCAGGGTCGGCCGTGCCATCATAGCGAGGAGGCAGGTCCGGCTTGAACTTGCCCGGCCACGCGATGTTGCGCAGTTCGGTGGTGTAGGCGCGGCAGCCTGCTGTGGCCACGGGAGGCCTTGGGTGATGGAGAGCCTGGTTCTGCATGTCCCCACGCGCCGTAGCAGGAGGATGGTCGCGACGTGCTGGAGCAGGGAGTGCCCGGGCAGCTTCTTGCGGGCGAGGTACTTCTTGGCAACTCTGCTCTTGCCGCGCTGGCACCTGACAGAGCGGGTTCCGCCCAGTGGCCACGCGTCTTGGAGCCATGACGTCTTCTTGAGGAGGAGGCGGCCGGGGCACCGCCGGAGCCTCGTCGCCCGCGCGGGGCGGGGTGCGGTGCAGCAGAGCGGACGGCGCGGAGGAGCCCCCTGCGGCGCGGACGAGTTCGGCGACGCGGTCGAGCCATTCTTCATAGACGTCATCGACGGGAGGGTAGCGCAGGAGCTCGTTTGCCGCGATGAGTGCAACCCAAGCCTCCATGGGCGCGCGAAGCGCGCGGGACGAAGATCCAGCCAGGGCGAGTGAGGGAGTCGCGGTGCGGCCGTCTTGGCGCACGGATGGATGCTGAGACGATGCTTGCTGCTCGTCCCCCGCCGGGACGGTGGCGGTGTTGACGGCAGGCGACAGGGAACGGCGAGGACGCCCGCCGGTAGGCGCTGTCTGGGCGACGCAGGAAGCGAGGGCGGCCCGGCGCTCCGCGCGGGCCCAACGTGCGTCAGACATGAGCGTGATGGTCGGAGGAGAGCGGAGCGGTGGAAGACGAATTCCGGCGCACCCCTACCTGGCGCGCCAAATGTCGGATTTCGGGTTCCGGCAGACCCTTGAGGTTCGAACACTGGGGTGCGCGTGGAGATTTCGCCCCCTGCCTACCTGCGCCCCTCCGCCGCGCTAGGATCAAAGCTATGAAAAGAACAACAGAAGGGACACGGGGTTTATACTGGTTCAGGCCACCGTTGTGGTGTAATACCCTACTCCAGTGTGTGGTGTGGTGGATTGCCTCTTAGGCTGATGATGATGGACAGTACAAGGAAGAATAGCCTCGCGAGGGACTGTTCTTGGCTGGGGCGATGAACTGCTGGGAGGAGTTCAGCCACCTTTCTCTATCTATCTCTCTCTCTCTCTCTGCTTACCACCTCTATACTTGTCGAGCCCTTGGACGAGACTGAGCCCAACCCTTTGCTACGTGGGAGGCCGGTCCTATTTATAGTGGCCCTGGTCCTCTCCCCAAATATTGAGCGGGAAGGGAGCCAACAATGGCGGGCTAATTTGAAGGGGACAACAAGTATCAACTATCCTGACAAAAGTAGTCTTCGCCTGTGCAAAGCTCTGGTGATGACGCCATCTTGGGCCCCATGGTGACCTCCATCTCGTAGTCCTCCTAGTCTTGGTCTCGTTGCACCGAAATGGCAACCTTTGCCTGATGCCTCGGTACTCCGCGGCTGCGCTTGCCCCCTTTGCACCAAAGAGGAAAGGAGGACGCTGCGCGGGCTGGCACCCGCCTGGCGCCCTGAGTCGTCATGGCTTGCGTCACGGGCACCTTGCGAGGTACCCCGCCTTGATCTCTCCACCTCCTCGTGAGCCAGCCTGACGAGGCCGTGCCTGAGGAAGCTCCATGTCGTCCGCCCCGCGAGGCTTGGCCCCTCGCGAGGGTCTTGAGTTTGTGTTGGTGAAGATGGGCCGTGCTGGGCCCCCCTTTGAGCCACGCCGCAGGCCGCACGCAGGCAAGTCTAGGGACCCCCGTTCCCAGAACGCCGACAAAAATGGGTTGGCATGCCATAATTCAGATACATGCTGTCTATGTAAACATCATGGCATCACATAATTCAAATATATGATTTATATACTAAGGAAGTGAGCAGAGGGCAATCGCATATATGATGTGTCAACTAAGGAGATGGCATTCAATATTGTGTATAGGATGTAAAAACTAAGCATTGCAATAAAACATATGCATTATATGAGTAATATAACCCTGCCAAGTTTGAGCATACACCTCAGGGGGATAATAGGACTGCTCATCTGCCTCTGAATCCTCCTCTGAAGAGCTATCTGTAACTAGCAAGATATCTGCTTCAGCAGGTAGCATTGTCTGCTCTGAAGACCTTGTTTTCACTCTAGATTTCTCCATCACCAATTCAAATGGCTGATGCACATGAAGATCAGTTGAATATACAAACATTGTCGACAAAAGCAATGAGAAATACAAAAAAAGGACGTCGTGATATAATTCACATATATGACGCTTGCCTAAACAACATGGCATTGCATAATTCACATACATAGTGCCTTGCAACAAGATAACATTGCATAATTCACATATATAATGTCTTGCAACAAGATGGCATTGCATAGTTTACATATATGGTAATTAGACACTAAACATGTGGCATTCACACAAAGCATGTCTAAACTAAGCAAATGACATAGCAATGCAAGATACCATACGCACGATATGAGCAACATAACCCTGCCAAGTTAGGGAATGCACCTCGGGGGGGAAATATGACTGGTCATCTGTCTCTGAATCCTCCTCTGAGGAGCTATCGGTAACCAGCAAGACATGCGCTTCATCAGATAGCATTGTCTGCTCTGAAGACCTTGTTTCCACTCCAGATTTTTCCATGACCGTGCTGAATGGCTGATGCACAGGAAGAGTAATTGAATGTACTAAAATTGTTGACAAATTTAACACATAATAAAAAAATGATGGCATGATATAATTCACATATAAGATGACTAGCTAACCAGGGTGGCATTGCAAAATTCACATATATGATTCCTGGCTAGACAAGATGGCATTGCATGATTCACATATACGATAAAGAAACTAAACAGATGGCATTGACACAAAGCATGTCTAAACTAAGCAGATGACATCTTTAATGTATATAGTAAGCAATGCAAGGCACCATATGCATGATATTACCAACATCAGCATGCCAAGTTAGAGCGAAGACCTCATGGGGTAAATAGGAGTGGTCTTCTCCTTCGAATCCCCCTCAGAACGGTTATCTTCCTCTTGATTACGATCCGAAATGGGTGGAGGGGGGGCTGCCTTTGCGCCCACCATGGAACGATGTTTGCATGAAATTTTATTGCCACACAAGGCTCGTCTCTTTTGCTCTACATGATCAGTTCCATTGTGTACAATAACTGGCATGCATAGGAATAAAACATAGTGAGATTATGTAAGGAGTGCATGCACAAATCCAGAGTGATGGTAGCAAACTGTGGATAGACCCAAAACCAATGATAGCAGGCAGATAATAGCTTTAGTTAAAAAATACAGATAATGGCTCCATTAATGTTTGTTTTCACCAACATGAAACTCATAGTAGACACCGGAGATTAACCAGATAGTAGACAGATAGTACTGATTGCTGCCCCAATATGTACCCCACAACCATTTAAAAACTCAAGTTTCAACATTAGTTTGGACCTAACTCGGAGTCTAATAGGTGAACACGACGATAATGTAGCATGTCATCATATTAAGTGACGCATAACATAAGCAGACACGGAAAAGTGCGTCCTCTCTTGCGGACCCGTGTAGTCCTCAAGGTCATCTGCTCAGTTGATGATGGTAATGCAGTTGCCGTGGCTGCCAGCGGCGGGGAAGAAGATTTGAGGCGGTGAAAGACAGTCTGGAGAGTGGATCCCTGCTGTGGTGAACCCTTCCATCGTTGGAGCAGCTGATCTAGGGTGGAACACAGCGCCGCAGGAGCAGGACAAACCACACAAGGTTTTCTTTGACACATATCTGTAACAGAAGTAATTGAGTAAGGGCTTGTTTGAATTTGAGGATTCTAACAATGTAGGGATAGGAAATAGACAGGAATAGGATAGGAATGCATGTGCAAAACAGAGAATTTAAAAACACAGGATTTCTGCCAATCTGGGTGTTTGATTCACAACAATTGGAAGATCACAGGATGCAAAAAAGCATGGTGAGATTAAGTTAAACCACAAGAAAATGTACGGTTATAATGCTATTATGCTACTATAGCTTAGTCTTGTGCTTGATGAATATGAATTTGAAAAGGAGGAGAAGTGGAAATTAGAATTCCTACCGTTTTTCTTTCAAGGAGACACTAAAGGAACAAATCCTACAGTTTTCCTTTGCTCCATTCCTTTGCACCAAATTCATGAAAAGAAGTACCATGGGAAACTTTCCAATTTCGATGTTTTTATTCACTTTTCCTTTCAAGCACTGGCGATTCTAGTAGGCAGGCTTGAGCAAGGAAAATCCTACACTAAAAAAAGTTTTTGTGCTACTTCTGTTACTTTGGACCCAGGCCGCTGCCATACTAGCTCAACTCCCAGGCCCATTGACAAATGCACAACTCAAACACGCAGAGATAAATGATGATGGCATTCAAGAGAGTCCATCATGGATAGCTAAGTTGCCCGGTACCTCACTGCTTGTTGTATAGTAGGATAAAATAATCGTATTTCCCGTTACTACGAGTGCTCGGTGGACAATATATATAACATGTAGAGTAAAAAAGAGATGCAACAAGTGTACAACCTCTTTGGCGAAGCCATGTCGATCTCAGCGTGATTGGGTTGGCCGGTGAGGATGCTCCAGCTGACTTGGCTGTCGGAGGAGGGGAAGAAGATCCTAGGCGGCTGGAGATGGAGCCCGAGGTACTGCTCCACTATGATGGAGGGTTTCGTCGTTGGAGCAGCTCCGGTGAGTTGTACGACGCCGAGGCTGAAGCAGGACAAGAGAGACAACGAACAATGTTAACCTGAGTGGAATTCTAATAGCATCTCCAATACATGTAAAATACATAACCACAAAGTGCTAGATGTAAAATACATCAGCCACTCATCTCTGAACTTAACTGTCGAAACTGAACTTAACTGTCGAAACTGAATTTAACTGTCGAAACTGAATTTTGCTGTCGAAACTGAATTTTGCTGTCGAAACTAAACGTACTAGCAAGGTGAGGCTACACGTCGGTCGACTGACTTTTTCATCTCTGGTCAGTCGGTTTTGCAACCGTTGGATACGAAATCAAGGGCCTGCGTTTCATCTTCAACCTCCACACCCCTGAGCCGCCAGCCACCACCAGCCAAACAGCAGCCCCCCGCCGCCCGCGGCCGGCGGTGCGCCGCCCCGCCCGCCTCGAAAACACTCCCCACCGTCGGTCCGCCGTCGGCCATCCCTCTAGCCCCCCTCGCGCCGAGCTTTTTCTCCGGCGATCCCCACGCCACTGCCACGCCAACGCCCCGCCACCGCCGGTGACCACCGCCCCCATCCCGAACCCTAAGATAGATAGTGAGGTACCTCTCCGGCGAGCCCCCCTCCCCACTGTGGCTGGTTCTTCCTTCACCCCGGTGAGCCCCCCACCCCCTGAAAATCGACTGACCCAAAAGTCGATTCAGTCGACTGAAGTGTAGCTAAATCGGAGCAGCATCGCAAGCAAGAGCGAGAGTGAGAGCAGCAGCGCGAGCAAGAGCAATAGCAAGAGCAGACCAGGCAGGGGACCGAGAGAAAGAGCAGAACAGCAACGCGAGCGAGAGCTAAAGCAGCAGCAGCTCCTACTGATGTGGACGTCGCCGCCGAGGGAGCGACGCCATGGAGGAAGTGGTCGGCGACGCCGCCGTGGATGGAGCCGCGCCGTGTCGGCTCGGGACCGAGCGCCGGCAACACCATGAGATCGAATCAAGAAGAAAATGCGGCGATTAGTGTACAACCTCTTTGGTGGCGCCGATTAGGCCGCAGCTTCATCCGAGGAAACGGTGATGATGATGCTCTTCCGGTGGTGCAGGTGAAGACGATGGTGTGGGAATGGAGGTGGCGCGAAAGACAAGGGGAACGTCGGGGCAGCTCCTTGGAGGTGGAGGACGGGGTGGCTGAACCAGCGTGACGATGAGATCAACAATGAATCCTCATCTGGTACGGTGGATGAGGGACGTCGAGGTGTTGTTGTGGACGACATTGTCGGGGAAGAGGCTCCGGCTGGGTGGCAGACGAAGCAGGGTGTGGGGTTTCGTCGCGGGTTTTCGCGGCCTTGGTGTACGAATGGGTGGGCGGATGGGATGGCAGTGGGAAACCATGGCTTAGAGACGCGCTTTTCCGAAATGTGGGGTAAGTTACGAAAGTACCCCCACAGATTTGAGGCGGTTCTTTTGGTTCAGGGGTACCACGGGCATTTCGCGTGTCGGGATTTCACAGGAGGTGGGAGTTTTCGCGCGTGTTGTAATTTTGGAATAGCAAGGCGCGGGTTGAGATGGAGGGAGGTGTCGGAGCACAACGAGACAAAGATATATCTTAAATATTTCGGGCTAACAAGGCGCGGGTTGAAGAGGCGGGAGTTTCGCAGCACGATAGACAGAGACGCTAGCTTGAATTTTCGGCATAATAAGGCGCGGCTTGAAATTTCGGAAGAACAAGCTTAATGTGTACCAAAAAAAGACAATTTGCACCTCAACACGCACAACACACACACAAACACCATTTAGGCTAGAGTAAGGTACACGTGCATTGCATGCATGAGATTTGGCAACCAAATTATGAAGAAATACCACATTATAGCATGCAAGCTTTGAGTCATATATGCATGATGTAGATGTTCGTTTAATTCTTATAGTTCATTTCATTCAAAATCACCTAGTTTTTATAAGAAAGCTAATCTATTTTAAGATTCATGGAATTGTGTGTCGTAAGACATAAAGTAAAAACAAATAATGGCAAATCATGTAGAAAAACATTTGGGCAATTCTGATACGGAAGATTCTAGAACAAATAAGAAGTGCTTGTTTTTTATGTTTGTGCATTATGCTTAAGTCCAACCATGGAGTCTTCTAGATTATATATGTGGCGAAATCTGGTGGAATCTAGATGATATCTAACGGCAAGTAGTGCTCAAATTTTCCATCTTTGGACCATCGGATTCGCCTCATCCAACGACCATCTTTCAAAGTTAAAGTTACCCGCACACAATATAAAAAATAATATATATATATATATATATATATAGGGGTATAGATATAGATATGTGATGCGAAAGACGCCCATCATCTCCAATTAGAATAGTGTGTCCATGCACGGATGCGGCGTGGCCAAATGATGTCTGCCATCAGTATCTCAAATTCAAATCAGTCTGACATTGTTCAATGTGTATACATTACAACATGATCGTTTCCAAACCACACCGCGCAGATATCCGTTATATTCATGCATGCATGGGTTTCAAACATCAGGATCTCTTATCCAATTATTTGAATTCAACTTTACATTGATTATGACCTCACCTATTCTTTTACACCCACACAGTAGTCTTCTCTTTATAATTGTACCACTAACTTTCTCTCGTGCATGCATGCACACACACTACCAGTCGGCATTATCCATCGCACGCATGCAATCTTTTTCTTCAGGTCGGTCTCCCATGAAGGCACACACCCACACACACACCCCTCTCCATCATATCGAGCATTCTTTATCTCCCACGTGTGCATGCGCAACAATCGATGTTCCTCTATGTATGTGTGTATATAGCTAGGTCTTTCATAGTTTTCCACACAAACCGATCAATCGATATATCCAGTGAGGTCTCACCCTCTTTCCCATGTCCACATCGATCAATCTATACCTCTCTATATAGGATTAAAATATATAGCTAATACACCCACATTAATTATATATCCAATGTCCCCCTCTCATCATCCATGCCTTCCGCTTCATCTCTCTGACACGTGCACAATGGCGAAGACAGGGGGCAGTAAGGGCCCTGCCCCCTCCCCCCTAACATCACTATATATTGAGGCTAATATGAATGTGATCATTAGACAATTGCTGCTAAAAATGGTTTAAGTTCATGAATTGACCCTCCTCGTAAAGGATTAATTAGCAATGCTTGGCCCCCTAGCTCATTTATTTTTCATGGCTCCGCCACTGCGCGCAACAACGCACGTGTTCGCCCCCTCTCTCTAAATATCGATCTCGCACTTGTGCATTCCTTCATAGTCTCCCTCCACTCGGCCCCTCGCACCATCTTCTAGCCCCCACCGGATTTTGCCACATGTACGATCTAGCAGACTCCGTGGTTGAACTAAGCATAATGCACAAACCTCAAAACAACAGTGGTTCTCTTTTGTTCTAGAATCTTCCGTATCATAACTGCTCAAACTTTTTTTTCTAGTTGAATCGCCATTATTTGTTTTTACTTTATGCTTTACAACGCACATTTCCATGAATCATAAAATAGATTAAGGGCATCTTTGGTTCAAAGGATTCTCAAAGGAATTTTGGAGGATTCTAATCATTAGGAATTTTTCCTATCTTGGTTGTTTGATTCATAGGATTGTAAACCATAGGAATTTTTCCATATGATTCATTTGCACTAGATTTCATAGGAAACATCCCATCCACTCAAACCTCTTTGAAAGAATTCTGTGTTTTTTCTATGCACAATCAAACACTCGTACAATCCTGTAGGATTCAAGACGACATTCCACTATAATCCCATGTTTTTCCTATTCCCGCGTTCTTAGTTTTTTTTATAGAAACTAATTGATTTTGAATGAGATGAAATAAACAAAGGGCTACATCAGGCATATATGACTCAGAGCTTACATGCTATAGTGTGGTATTTATTCATAATCTGGTTGCAAAATCTGATGCGTGCAATGCACGTGTACCTTACTAGTACTTCGAGTATGTGCAAAACACGTAAATTAGAATACCAATGGTATGCTACACAGTGTCTCTCTTACAGTTCATCAAGCCACGTGGCACATGTGGAGGCGTTGTCGTGACCTCCTTGCGTGGATTGATCACAGTGACGTGCTGTTGGTTCCAGAAGAATGTACTCGTCCTCCCTGAGCCATACTGGCGGTACATGCACGAAGCAAAGATGTGCACGCACGCCACGCACGCACTCATTCCCTCGCACGCACACACGGGTACACGGGCGGACGCAATTTTGTACCAAGATCCACCCCATGTGATAATTTGACGCGCGTAAAGTCGTTCACTTCATGGATGGTCAATTAATATAGTGCATGCAAATTGAGTGGACGTGAGGGCAGAAGAAAGACATTATTACTCCACTACGCGCATGCGAGTAGTTAAATCGTGGGTTGCTAGTAGTACTTCCATTGGCCTCCTTCGTATTTTGTGCCAATTTTTGACAGTAACATAATATTTACACATTTGAGCAGTGTAGTACTTGAAATTTATGTTCCGCTAGACTCATCAGGAGCCGTTTCGGGCCTCGTAACCAATACCATCAATTAATCTTTACCTTGTTCCCATCACATTCGAAAGCATGCTCACACCTACTAGTACGTACCAAACCTGAACGTGTTCCCACTATGTAGGTATTAGTACTAGTGCTAGTACTTAGGTTATAAAAAGGGGAACTACCTAACCGAAAATTACTCTACCTTTCCTCCTCATAAGTGCTTCTTCTTCGTCTGTCGTTGCCATGGCCGGTGAGCAGAGCTCTAGGTCGAGAACTACTCATAACAAGGGATCGGCAACCAAGGCTGTAGAAAAAAAAGAGAGGGCTCGCCGCCACGCAGAGACCTCGAAAGATCTCTCATGGGTAGGCGATGGCTCCCAGGAGCGCCCTAGCCACGGAGGCGAACATGCCGAGCCGACGGAGCTGGAGTCGTTATCCCTCGACGGCATGCTCGATCAGCTCAATAAGCACCTCAATAAGCAGAAGGAGTTCATCCAAGGCTTGATGGAGTTGCTGAAGGAGAGCCTCGATGACATGCCCGCTGAGCTCAATCAGCAGGGGGAGTTGACCGCTGGCTTGGTGATGCTGCTGAAGAAGAGCATTGCCTCGGAGAAGAAGGCGACCGGCGAAATCCTGCGACTTCAGGAGGACAAGGCGAAGCTCTGCCACGAGATCAACCTGTTGAAGGAGAAGAATGCCGGATGGAAGAAGCTGTATGAGAATAGTAGTTCCTCGATGAAGATGCTGCTGGCCCTCGTCATGGAACAGAAGGAGGAGTTGGCGAAGCTCCACATCGAGCACCCGGCTGCTGTCAAGGTACGTAATGTGGTCGTGGAATAGATGATGAAGGCTCGGGTCGAGAAATCCCGTGTCATGGACAGAATGAAGAAGATGGCAGAGGAGACGCGCAAGGAGATGGAGGTCGTGGAGGAGATGAAGAAGCAGTTACGACTCCGCGGCAAATTAGATCATTTGGGGTGATAATCTCCCTTCTTCTTTTGCTCCTGTGTTTCATCTTTTGCTTCGGGTGTTTTGCCGCACGTGTCACGTTCTCTGTGAGGCATGGATAGAACAATGGTTTTTTTGAGGGAATGAATAGAACAATGCTAACAATGAGATGACTAGCAAATTAGATCATTTTTTATCGCCATATGGCACTGGGCTGCCGTGTTTCATGCTCCTCCGTCGCAGTACTACTCTAGTGGAAAACTTGAGTATACCGCACGGTTCTTTGCTCCTCCTTGATCAGGTCATCGGCGCATTTATACGCGCAGTCAAATCACAAGGCCCCGCCTTCCAGCAGTAATGAGCCGTCAAATCACAAAGGCCCTCGCCTCTCGTGAAACCGACCAAGCTAGACTTGAAATTAAACAACAGTAGTATCGATGGATTGCGCCATGGAGCAAAACTTGAAATAAAAAAAGGTGGTACATATAGAGAGCGCTCGTCGCCAAATTATGCATATAGTACTATTGAAAAGGCTAGTCACAATAATGGTGTCCAGCACAACCCACCCCTCAAATAAAACAAAGAGGGTGCCTGGATACGTTTTAGTCCCATGACTAAAAGTAGTGGGACTAAAACATGCTAGCCTCACCCATGCTTGGATCCAAATACTAAAAAGGCTAAAATCAAGTTAATGAGCATTTATTATCCTCCAAACCCTCCAATCCAGAACTCGCATGTGTTAAAGGAGAGGAGTTAAATGAGTAGAGAGAGGACTAATCCACATTTTAGTAGGGGTACCCCTGACTAAAAAAAATTAGTCTCAAGACTAGTTTTAGCCCCTCTTTAGTCTGGGGTGCTTGGAACTTTAGCCTCTTAAAGAGACTATTTTTAGTCAGACTAAAATAAGTCCCTTGGATCCAAGCACCCTCTAAGCATCTGGAATTATTTGACAAAACTAAGCACCCTGAAATTCTTTGACAACTAAACTGCTGGCTATATGATGTTGGCCATATATATTGTATGTATATAATGTGAAGAAACAAGTGTTAGTACTATACCAACTAAAAGATGAAATGTAAGAAATACTAGTATGTACGTACTGAAGAGTTAAAGTAACAAGAAGAAACATAACATGGTTCTGCTAGGGGCTCAGCACAACACACCCCTCAAATTAAATTAAGCACACCTGAAATTAAACTTTGCAACTATTCCGGTAGACACTGCATTAGAACCACCATGAGCAACGACACTGCCACCTTACTTGGAGTCCTCGTCCACGTCCTCGACTTCGTCCTTGTCCCTCTTCCTCTTGGCCGATACTTCTTTGCTTGAACCGCACACTTGGCTGTTGCTCTTCATCCAACCCTTGTAGATATTGAAGCAAAGGTAGCCATCCATTGCAGCGTAGTGGATGTGGTCTATATCTAGTACATTCTGCTGCCATGCATGATGATGAAACATGTATGGAGGTTTCTCCAGTTTACCGTACGAAGGATGAACCATGGCTCCTGCCAGGGTCAGCATTGAAGGATGACGAGAGGACACCAGCCAATTCTTCTGGAGGTCAAAGGGGTTGCCTACAATGAGACCTATCCGACGCAGGACATTCCTGTCATTCTTAAAGTCTACAGTAATGAATTTTACTAGGTTGCTCTCGAGGAAGTCCTTAAAATCCTGGCACTCAACGTCGGCATGGCATATGTGGTAGACCAAGCATAAGTCATGCATGCAAACCTGGATAACAGCGGGCTTCTTCCTCTCTTCGTCCTTTAGATCCTTCTCTGGTCCCAGGACTGGTGTACTCAACATCTAGCCCAGCGACCCACTCATCATCTGAGTTTTCGAACATGCGTTTGAAGCGAGAAAGGCATGCTTTCACCGTCGCGGAAGAACGGGTGTAGATGACGTAGAACTCATCGCCGATGATGGTTCTAACCTTGTACTCACTGCCAATCGTGGAGATTTAGGACTCCATGGATTTGGGAGGAGGGTTAGGATTAGTGGAACTGCTGTAATGTGAATGGACGGGATGACTAGGAGCGAACCACCGTAGTATTAAAGGACGTGCAGGGACGAGTAGGAGCGAACTGCCAACGTGCGAACGGCAGGGTAGTGGCTTTCCATTCTCCCACGATACGGGCTTCCGAGAGCCCTTGGATCTGAGATCGAACGGTTGCATGGTGTGATTCTAGACCTATGGGTGAATATCCTAGCCTGGAGGGTTATTCTGCAAATTTTCAGCAACTTAGCATGCGACCGTTTGATCTCAGATCCAAGGGCTGCCAACAGCCCGTATCATGGTCGCGCCTACCACGACTGTCGCCTCGCTCGCGCGGTTGCGCCCTTGGAGATTTAACACGGTGTGTTAGGCTATCTAATGTTGGCATGTCATACATAGTCATCACTTAGTCACTCATACTACAACAAGGTTGGCTATAAGTGTATTTTTTTACTCCTCTCTATCTCTTTCTTGGTACTCCCTCTATCCCATAATATAAGAATGTTTTTGACACTAGTGTAGTGCCAAAAACGTTCATATATTATGGGACACAGGGAGTACTAGTATTTATTGCATTTGCCAAGGAGTGACCTCTTCCAATGAAATTGTGTTGCTAAGTTTGCTTCATTTAATTAGCTATAGACTCAAAATTGTCTTTTCACCTAGGTACACGTGCTTAGCATCGTTTCTTCCTTGGGTCACCAAACTAGTCTCTCTCTTCTTGATTAACTTGCCACATCAGACTTTATGCCTATGTGGCAAGCTTAAGCACCTGTAGGAGCAAGTAAAAGTAAGTACAATAGTGCGCTTTACATGGCATTTTTGCATATGTGGAGGAAAGAGAGGCAAGGAAAAAGTGGAGAAGTGGGCTCTCATGCAAGAGCCAACCTCTACTACATGGTGGAGCATTGGGAGAGGCACTTGTATGGAGGTGGTCAGGAATCAGGAGACTCACGCCGGTCGTAGCGCCGTAGTTAAAATGATAATGGCAAGTCAAATCACGGGGCCCCACCTGTACAGCAGTAACTCGCTGTCAAATCACACAGCCCTACATTTGCAGTAGCCTACTCCCTCGTCTTCTCGCATCTCTGTCGAACCGACTAGGCGGAACTGCCCCGCCGCCTACCGCGCAGGAAAAGCCCCGCCCTCGACTTTTAAATAGTATACAATATACTAATTTTATATCCATGGATTGCGCCCGCGCCATGGAGCAAAGCGTATAGAAAACGGAGGAGAGATGGTGGTCTTGCAATAGAGAAGAGGGAGAGGCGAGATGGTGGTTTTGGAATGGAGATGATGGAGAGGAGAGGAGGTGGTTTTGCAATGGAGAAGATCAGAAGAGGGAGAGGCGAGACGGTGGTTTTGGAATGGAGATGATGGAGAGGAGAGGAGGTGGTTTTGCAATGGAGAAGAGGGAGAGGAGCGTGCGGCAGCGATTTAGGATTGGACGAGAGGGCCAGCACGCTGTGACTGGATCAAAATCAAAATCAATTTACCCTTCAATTAACAAAGTGACCCCACATTAACTAGTCTCCCTTTTATTCTGGGTCATAATTGACCATGATTTTCGCACATAAATATATGTTATATGTTGCAAAAATAATATAATTTGAAAGTACATTCAGATACGAACCAAACGATACAATTTTTGGTGACATGCATTCATATTTTGCTTGTCAAATACAGTACGTGGTCAAGCTTTGACCCAAAATACGCAAAACAACAAAAAATACTTCCAAGACCAGCGCCGCTCTTCCGCTCTTCTCCTCTTAAACCACCGCCGCTCCTCTCCTGTTCCAATCTAAATGCAGCGCCGCTCTCCTCTTCCATTTCAAAACCACCGCCCCTCCTCTCCTGTTCCAGTCCAAAACCAGCATCACTCCTCTCCCGTTCTAATCCAAAACCAGCGCTCCTCCTCTCCTCTTCCATTCAAAAACCACCGCCGATGAGTGAAGGTGCTGTGGAGAAGTAGATCGATGGAGGAGTACAACCGATATGTGACGGCGACCCTGTGAAGCTAGCTAGGATGTTGGAGATACAGTCTTGGTTTGACAACAAGGACCAACTTGCGGCGACGGCGACATCCATGGACAAATATCTGCAACAGAGCGAAAAGGCGACGATACTCCCGGAGGGAGTCGTGCCGGAGTACATAGAGCTGCTCCTCTGGGCCATGGAGCAAACAGATTCACCGAATCTGATCGCGAGGGAGCGGTGGTGGGAGTATCGATCCCAGATGGAGCATCCACTAGAGATTGAAGGATCGAGCATCTACAGGGTGCCGTTTGTGAGGGTGTCCTGCCAGAGCGAGCCGGTGGAGTCTTCATCGGTCGAACCCAACTGCAAGAGGAGAAAAGCAGTTGGCCCGACGACGCTTCCCCGCCATTGTCTCCCTCGCCGTTCACATTGTTTCACGGGGCGGCTGTCTGCCGCCAAGGAATAGGAGGGGGCTGCCCCCCAGCCCAATAGTCGGGCAGGTTGTGAATTGTCAGGAGGAGCTTAGGGTTGTCAGTATTTGCAGGTTGTGAATTGTGTTTTGTGCTGTGTATTTTGAGAGTACTTTCAGATATGAATGTCTTTTGAATTTCAGATTTGCAGTATTGAGCATATGAAGTATTTTATGAATTCTAGATATCTATTTTTAGCACTTAAAAAATGTAGTTTCATAGGAGTATAAAAGTGCAGACAATGTGATTCTCAGAGAAGAAACTTCAAGTTTCAGTTTCAGATAAGAAACTGTAAGTTCAGTTTCAGATAAGAAACTGCAACTTTTAGAGGTAGAGCATTTATATTAACACGGCCTTTTCAAACAGGGTTAACATCATGTTGGAAGTTTTATTCATGGTTGAAAATGGAACTACTAGCCAGTTAACATCATGCTGATCAAGATTCATGCATAGCACATCTTCATATGATGCACACTCAAAATGCCCACACAATGTCGAGTGTGCGAAACACAGAGAAAACGAGGGACAAAGTTTTGGCAAGTGTTGGACGTGGTTTTGGACTGCCCCGTCTAGGCTTTCATTTTTAACATGCGCAGCCCACGACCACGGATGGGAGGTCCATAGGCCTGTTTGTATTTTCTTAGGGCCGTCGTGTATCGACCGGCCTATGGACCTCCCATCCGAGGTTTTATTTTTGGCGGCCCAATTTATGTATTTTTTTGAAGAAAACACAGAGGTCTGTTCTATTTTTCTATATAAGAATAGGAACGCCAGGTCCAACTTATGTTTCCCTTCTAACTATATTATATATATTTAAATTATTTTATATGTTGACTGTTTAGTTCAGATAATTGGTAAATAGATGACCGCTCTCGCGATCCCCTTCGCCCCCCACCACCACCTCCACCCTCGCCGCCGCCCCCCGCCACTACCTCCACACTCGTCGCCGCCATAGATCTCGCCGCCACCCCCCGCCTCTTGACTCCGGGCGCGCCTACCCCCTCAGCAAGTACGCTCGCGCGCCCCATGGAGTCGCCGGCAATATCCACGGGGGAATGGCTGGAAGACAGACAGATGTACAAGATGCATCTCCCACATGTCTACAAAGCCTTCCCGCGGATGCTCCAGCCGCTCAACTCCGTCGCACCGGCGGTGCTGCGGGAGACTCGAGGGAGGAGATGGAGGGAGCGGGTGATGCGGATCGGCGATGACGCTCTCTCCTGGACCCAGTGCACGCGCGAATGGAGGGAAGCAGAGGAGGAAGCTACGAGGGAGGAAGCTGAGGAGGGACCGAATTCGTTCTCTCACTCGCGCAGGTATGCTCGGATGTGCAAGGATCATGTGGATTGGGAGCTGCTGAATCTAGCCCTACGGATCTACTTTGAAGGAGATTTCTCGGAGATGCACGGGATGCCCCACCCCAGGGAGCCTCCGATTGCGTTCGTTCGATGGGCAAAAGGAGAAGTGAATTCAGGAGATCCATGCCATGCTGCGAGATGGGAATGCTTGACTGGACTCATGCCCACCAGCACGCCACCGGAGCCGGAGCAGGTGGATCCCCTACCTTACCTCTCCCCCAAAGCTGCAAAAGATTGAAATTAGGCTTGCAATCTGCTTCAATTGAGTTGTCTGGTGGTTATTTACGCTTCCTGAGAGACAACATCTGGCTGGAGGATGAGAAGGAACCAGGAACTCCGATGAATTTCCCCATTCACAATGGGGGAGCGCCGGTTGGGCAGTGGTACAGCCCACCTCCGCCCCAAATGGGGACACAATCTGGGCAGGCTCCTGTAATTGCCCAAGATCAATCTGCTGGTGGTTCTGACTCTTATATCAATGGGAAATCTCAAGGCAAGAATCAGCAAAAGAAGAGACAGGACATCCAGAAAACTTCTCCTGCCCCTGCTTCGGGCCTTATGGCATACTCTGAGGGGATCTGCTACAACTGTGGGGAACTAGGTCATCATTTGGATAAATGTGTCAAGCCCAAGAGTTGTTTTATCTGCAAAATGGTTACCCATAATGTTGAGAATTACCCTATCAGAAGGAAAACCCACAGTTGTGCTAGATATGTTGGAAGTGCTTCTCCAGGATTAGGGTTCTACCACATAGACCCACCTGATGAAAATGCTCAGTATCATGGCTCCCTGAATAATGTGGGGATTGTTCTGGTAGAAGCTGGTGAAGTGACCAAGCAGGAACTTGCCACTGAGTTTGCAGACATTTACAAAATCAACTGGCCCTGGCCAATCAATGCCCTAGATGAGTGGACATTCTTGGTAAAATTCCCTCCTGAAATAGATGTAGTTCAAGTTGCTGGATACCCCTGTTTTGGTCTCAAAAAAGACAATGTTGTAGTCAATGTTGAAGTTTGGAAAGGCAGGATTGAGGCTGAAGAGGACCTCCAGAAAACTTGGATCAAGATCAGGAAATTGAACCCCCAAGTGGTGTGACTGGACTATGCTGGATCAAATCACTTCCACTCTGGGGGTCTTACTGGATGTGGATTGGTAGCATAATTTCAAGTCATTCTATGAAACTGCCAGGGTCAAAATCTTATGTAAAGATCCCTCCAAAATCCATGCTGAAAGGCTTTTTGGAGTTGGGAACAAAATCTACAGGCTACTCATTGATATGGAGTCCTTAACCCCCATTGAAACTGGCACCTCCACCAACCTCTCTGCTGGTACATATGTCTCTGCAGCTGAAACTGGTACCAATCTTGCTGAAGATGCTGAATCCAACAGGAGCTCTAGATCTAAATCAGATAAAGGGCCTGCTGCCAATTCTGGGGCCCCTAACATCAGAGGACAGTCTTTTGGCCACAATCAGATGCTTGGAGAAACTTCACCCACTTCAGTCCTCAAGACACACATCCCTGATTCTCCATACACTCCTCAACTCAGCATCCAGGAAAAGATCTTGAGTTCTATGCTTGATGAAACTGATGAATTCAACCTCCTTAGGGAAATGGAGCTCCTGGAAGATGATGATCTGATGGAATTAGAAGGTTCTGTAGATCTACAAGAGGATCAAGAGGCACTTGTTGAAACAACTGAACTCCCAGACAATTTGGACTCAAAATACAACTCTGACTTCCCTGCCCTTCCTAAGGAGAAGCACCTTCCCAAATGGAGTCATGTTCAAGCCACCAGAACCAGTGCCAGGGTAGCTGGTGACAAGAGAACCATTATTGAAAAGGCTCAACAACTCAAAGAGGTTCAAAACCTAGAAGTGCAAAAACCCCAGGGTATGAAACACACTTCCTTCTCCAACCTTGATGATCCTTCCTTCAATGCCATTGCTGCTAAGATTGGTGTAGATGTTACTTCTCTTAATGATGGCATTGAATGCTCTTACTTTATTTACCCTCACCAAAACAGATCTGAAGGCTCTGTTTGTGAGAATTTTTCTCTAGATGGTAGTTCTAGTTTAGACTGCCTTCGATAAAGTTGACCTTGATTTCCTTATGAAACTCCTGGAGCTTAGAGGTATTGGGGGTAAATGGACTAGTTGGATCCAGCAACTTACTCATGGGGGGTCTATTGGGGTCAAGTTAAATAACTGTGAAAGTGATTTTTTCCTTGTTGGTAAAGGCCTTAGGCAAGGTGGCCCCATCTCCCCGCTTTTGTTTAATTTAGTAGTGGTCGTTCTTACTAAAATGTTGAGCAAAGCTGCTGATCATAGTCTGATTGCAGGGCTCTGTCCCGAGGTCTACCCTGGTCGCATCATATGCCCTCAATATGAAGATGATACCATCCTTTTCTTAGACAATGACTCCACACATGCTAGCAATCTAAAAACTGTTCTAACCTGTTTTGAACAAGTCTTAGGCATGAGAATCAACTACTCTAAAAGTGAACTCATCCCTATCAACATGGATGATCAGGAGTTAGCTGACTTCCTCTCTATTCTAGTCTGTAATAAAGGTAACTTCCCCATTAAGTACCTAGGTATCCCTCTCCACTATGATAAACTGAGGAGAGAGGATATCCAACCCCTTCTGGATAAAATCATTAAAAGGATTGCTGGGTGGAGGGGCAAACTTCTCTCTTACAGAGGTAGATTGATCCTCATACAAGCTTGTTTGGCTAGCATTCTAGTGTATCTCCTCTCCTTCAAGTTCCCTAAATGGGTAGTGAACCTCATCAATTCTCAGATGTCTCATTGCTTGTGGAATGATTTTGAGGGAAATAGGAAGCTACAACTTGCTAATTGGGCCCTAGTCTCTATGAAAAAAGATTTTGGAGGCCTAGGCATACCTAACCTCCAAGAAATTAACATCTGTCTTCTAGGGTCTTGGATTAAAAGATTCTATGAGGAAGACCTGAAACCCTGGAAGCTTCTTATTGCCCGTAAATACCTAGGAAATAAACCTAATATTTTTGTCCCTTCCTCCAACCCTAAGACCTCTAGATTCTGGAAAGGATTAAAATCTATTATGCATGCTGTGAAATTTGGCTACAGATGGGACATAGGGGATGGGAGCAGAACCAGGTTCTGGGAAGATACTTGGTTTGGCACATCCCCCCTAGCAGTCCAATTTTGGCCTACTTACTCTGTCTGCAATGAGCTTAACAAAAGTGTCAATGAAGTTTGGGACTATCAATGCCTAAAACTCTCTTTTAGAAGGAACTTTAGTGATAGTCTCATGGAACAATGGTTCCAGTAGGAGGAAATTGCCAAAAGCATTACCTTTACTGCCGAGCCGGATGCCCTGATTTGGCAGCTGGACAATAAGGGGAAGTATTCCTCCAGCTCCCTCTATCATGTTATCAACTTTAGAGGGGTTCAACCTGTGTTTATCCCTGTTGTCTGGAAATTGACAGTTCCCCCTAAAATTCATGTATTTCTATGGCTTCTCTTCAAAAACAAATTGGTGACTAGGGATAACCTTAGGAAGAGACACATCATCAAACTCCTTGATTGTGTTTACTTCTTGGAACAAGAGTCTTGTTCTCACCTATTTTTTGAATGTATAGTTGCTAAACATCTCTGGGCCCACATTGAGGAATATTTCTCTAGTCAGATTGGCTCATCCTTCGAATCTGTCGCCAGATTCTGGATTGCTACCAAAAAGTGCTCAATTTTAAATACTGTTAGCTCAGCTGTCTTTTGGTGCCTCTGGAAATATAGAAATGCTATGATTTTCAGTAACACCTCTTGGATTCCATTCTGCAGGTCTTGAGGTTGATCAGGAACATGGCGAGGAACTGGACGATTCTCTCCACCGGATCGGACAAGGACAAGTTGATGAGCTTCGTGGAAACCCTAACAAGATCCCTCCAGAAACCGTTGGCGATCACTTGTGGCTGAACAAGACTCGACCTGCTCTAGGGTTGGACCCGTGAGCTCGTCTCAAGATCTCTGATGAAGATGATGGGCACCTGGCGCCAAAAAAGAGGGACATCCACCATGCTATGCCTTCCAGCCTGGTGTCTCCGCTTGCTTACTGGTCGCCGCATGCTGACACGGCCCCTCGGTTGAAGACCATGAAGGCTTCGCTGGACCCTCCTTGTGTCATTTGAGTGCTCTATCCGCTTTGCCTTTGGCACCGCTCGGGTGATTTGTATTATTCAGAGAACTTGTTCATCCACCCCCCTAGTTTGTAGCTTTTCTACCTTTGCTTTCGAACTGCTCTTTGAGCTGCTGTATCAGAATATGTTGTGGTTTCGTTCTCAGCAATGGAACCGGGGAGATGCTCCCTATTTTTCTAAAAAATATATTTTATATGTTATTATATATTATTTTTATTGTCATCATATATTTAACAGATACTTACATATGCAAGAAAACAATATCCCACATCTTATTAACTTATAAAAATAATTTCTTAACATATAAAATCCTGGATTGTTTTGGCATGAAAATCCTAGTGATTGTGTACAAAAGCTTGGTAAGATTTAAGGACAAATGTAATAATATCACTTATTATTTAAATATATTTATAACAAAATGCTCAGCCCCTTTTTATTTTTTGATAACATTGTTGGCCCAACCCAACATTATAATTAGAATTAGCCCAGCAAAATCATGTATTTCAAGAAAGTGCAAATGGCCTGTAATTTTTTAGGAAATAAAATAAATGGGCCGCATGGACGCTACATTATTTGTTCACCCAGCCCAGCTAATGGATGTAATTCAAAAAAGATCAAATTGACTGTAAATTCTACCGCGCAAAAAAAGACTGTAAATTCTAAAAAATGGGTTGAATACGTGCCACATTTTTGGAGGCTAAAATGTGGGCCAATAGGTCGAAGCCAACGCAAGTCGTTGTCAATTTAGTAAAGAAATGATTCTGACATGTTAGCCGTTTGATTTACATCCAATGACCGGCATCCATCTTCAATCTCTCGTCTTCTTCCTCCAGCGCCGCCGGGACCACCTCCCGCCTCCTGCTGCTAGCAGCTCTGCTTAGCACGCTTCGCTATGAAGCGCTACTCCATCGTTGGCCATGCCATCGCTCCACCCCTCCACACCTCCTGTTCTTCTCCACCGACTGCCGAACCATACGGCACTAGAACCAGTTAACCCTCGTACACCTCTCCGTCTGCGACTCTACTCCCGCGTCTTCCCATCTCCGGCTCGTTGCTGTTCGGGGCCTCGCCGTCGTCCACCACCTTGGATGCGCTCGGCGTGGCGTGGTCAACATGGTCAACGAACGACACCATAGGAAGTAGACTGTGCATGGAGAGGCTGACAGCTGGGTCCAGGGCCGCACACAAGGAAATGCCTCCTTATTACACGCAAAATAATGATTCCTCCACCTGACATCTGGGACCCACCGGAAGGGCCTCTGTATTTCGCGAAAATAACATGCCCCCTGCTGACATGTCGGACCCACCAGCTATCTTCGCACGCAAGGAAGTGCCTCCTTATTACGCACAAAAAATGAATATTCCCCGTGCCAGCTGGAACCCAGCATAGCGGGAGGCTGACTTGTGGGCCTACCAAGTTAACGGGGACGGAGGGCTTTGTCAACTTAGTCAATATGAACGATTGTAGCTCCTGTTATCATACAATGTTCATCCAACGGCCGTAGTGCTTCTTCAACCTCTGGTCTTCTTGCTCCAGCCGCCCAAACCAGCGCCGGTTGTGCCGCGTGCTCCTGCCTCCCGTGGCCGGCTGTGATGCCGTGGAGGCCTCACCGCCCCTACTACTCCCACCGCTGGCCAGACCATCCCTCTACTCACCCACACCCCCTGTTATTCTGCGGCGACAGCAGTCTCACACCGCAGCCGAACCAGTGAACCCTCGTACTCCTCTTCGCGTGGGCATCCACTGCTGCGTCTTCCCCGGCTCCGAGTCGTCCCCTTCCTAGTCCTCGCCGTCGTCTACCACCATGGTGCTCTCGGCGCAGCATGGTCAATATGGTCAAGGAACGACTTCCATCGGACATGGAATGTACGTGGAGAGGCTGACAGCTGGGTCCACGGCCGCAGCAAGGAAGTGCCTCCTTATTACACATAAAATAATGATTCCTCCACCTGACAGTGGGGACCCACCGGAGGGGGCACCATATTTTGCGAAAAAAATGTTTCCCCCTGACTGCTGGGACCCACCAGCTACATCTTCGCACGCAAGGAAGTGCGTCCGGGAAAAAAAATGATTCGCCCCCCTAACTGCTGGGACCCACCAGCTACATCTTCGCACACAAGGAAGTGCGTCCGAAAAAACCGATTCGCCCCCCTGACTGCTGGGACCCATCAGCTACATCTTCGCACGTAAGGAAGTGCCTGACAGTCGGGACCCACCTGGTCGAAGCGTACGTAGCGTTGTCATTCTGGTCGCGAACGTGTATGTACATATATACTAGTGGATGTAGAGGCGCGCACGTGTCGTAGTAGAGGCGCGTACGCGTTGTAGTAGAGGCGCACACGTAGCATGTACACGTACGTACAGCGGCCAGGGTGCAAGAAAGAAAATACGGCCACGTATGTGTACATACGGGCGGGGTCTCGAATGCCTACTCGCGCATACGTACGGCCAGGGCTCGTGTACATGGCTGGGTCGGAACGGAGAAACAGCGTTGTCATCATGTTTATGGGGAGGCAACGGAATGTGTCGTGTTCATGGGGAGCCAACGAAATGCCTCGTGTTCATCGGGAGGCAACGGAAAGCGTGGGAGCCAACCGGCTGGGTCGGAACGGAATGCGTGGTCGTGTTCATCGGGAGGTCTTGGACGGAACAGGCGATGGAAACGAGGCCCGGCGTACCGCACAACGGAGGAAACAAACCTCCTATGTTCGGAATGGGGTCCTGTTGATCGGGAGGGGTCTAGAGTACCGCAAAACGGAGGAAACGGACCTCCTACGATCGAAATGGGGGTCCTGTTGATCGGGAGGGGTGTGGCATACCGCAAACGGAGGAAACGGACCTCCTACGGTCGAAACGGTGGTCCTGTTGATTGGGAGGGGTGTGGCGTACCGCAAAACGGACGAAACGGACCTCCTACGGTCAAAACGGAGGTCCTATTCATCGGGAGGGGTGTGGCGTACCGCAAAACGGGACTCCACGGGATACTGTTCATCTCCACCGTCGACCTCCTCCAGTCTCCACGGGCTACCGTCGACCTCCTCCAGCCTCCACGGGCTCCTGTTCATCCAGCCTCCACCGCGCGCTACTCCACCGGCTACTGTTCAACCACCCCTCCACGGGCACCCCCCACCGTCTACTGTTCATCCAGCCCTCCACACCACGGGTTCCTGTTCAACCACCCCTCCACGGGCATCCCTCCACCGTCTACTATTCATCCAGCCCTCCACCACACCACGGGGTCATGTTCATCCAGAGGCAATGCCACCGCTCACTGTTCATCCAACCCCCCCTGCAACACTCACTGTTCATCCCAGAGGCAGCATCGATCGGCTTCAGTTAGCAGCAGTAGAGAAGGAATCGCTCGACCGGGTTCAGTTAACAACCATTGATCGATCGCTCAGGTTCAGTAACGCGTAGCCTGTAGTGCAATCACTCGGGTTCAGTTAGAGCCCAATGCCTCACTCGGGTTCAGTTAGAGCCAACGCCTCGCACACACGCGCATATGTGTATGAGAGAAACGCGCATCGCTCGGCCCCCGACCTCCCACCGTAACAGGGAACTCCCCAAAATTTTCCTCGCCCTCGCTTCTACCACGGTTTTTTCCATCATGGACGGCCCAAAGAATGTCATGCAACTGCGTCTCCGGCCCGCCCAGGACGAAAAGCCCATTTTCTGTCATGATTTTTTGTCATAGAAGTAGGAGCCCACCACATCTATGATGATACCGGGTTTTGTCACAATTATCGTCATAGAAGTGTCATATGTATGACAAATTTTTTTTTTCGTTCGGCCCAAAATGTCACGGATGTGTCTTTTTTTTGTAGTGCTAGGATTTCAACAGGCAAATTGTGTTTAAGAATAGGTTCCTGTTTAAAGAATTCTTCATCTATTTCCCTTCTTTCATTCATAAACATATCATTTTCATGGTCTAGCAAATATTGTTCTAAAGGATCACTAGGAGGTACGGCAATAGAAGCAAGACCAATAATTTCATCCTTACTAGGTAATTCTTCTTCACGGTGTTGTCTACTAAATTTAGAGAAATTAAATTCATGAGACATATCATCTAAACCGATAGTAACAACATCCTTTTTGCAATCTATCTTAGCATTAGCAGTGTTCGAGAAGGGTCTACCAAATATAATGGGACAAAAGCTATCTTGTGGGGAACCAAGAACAAGAAAATCAGCAGTATATTTAGTTTTCCCACACAAGACTTCAACATCTCTAACAATTCCCATAGGCAAAATAGTATATCTATTGGCAAGTTTAATTGTGACATCAATATCTTCTATCTCAGCAGGTGCAATATCATGCATAATTTCTTTGTATAAGGTGTAAGGTATTGCACTAGCACTAGCACCCATATCACATAAGCCATGATAACAATGACCTCCTATTTTAACAGAAATAACATGCATGCCTACCACAAGTCTATTTTTATCTTTAGGACAAGGTTTAGCAATTCTGGCAGTCTCATCAAGGAAATGAATAACATGCCCATCTATATTATCAGACAAGAGTTATTTAACAATAGCAATATTAGGTTCAACTTTAACTAGCTCAGGAGGTGTATAAGTTCTAATATTGCTTTTACGAACCACAGTTGAAGCTTTAGCATGATCCTTTATCCTAACAGGAAAAGGTGGTTTCTCAACATAAGCAGTAGGAACAATAGGATCATTATAAGTGACAGTCTTTTCTTCAACTTTAATAGGTGCAACTACTTTTACTTCTATGGGAGGATGATATTTAAACCACTTCTCCTTGGGGAGATCAACATGAGTAGCAAAAGATTCACAGAAATAAGCTACTATCTCAGAGTCAAGTCCATATTTAGTGCTAAATTTACGGAAAACATCGGTATCCATAAAAGATTTAACACAATCAAACCTAGGTGTCATACCTGACTCCTTACCTTTGTCGAGGTCCCAATCTTCAGAGTTGCGTTTAATTCTTTCCAATAAATCCCATTTGAATTCAATAGTCTTCATCATAAAAGAGCCAGCACAAGAAGTATCAAGCATGGTGCGATTGCTATCAGAAAGCCGAGCATAAAATTTTTGAATAATCATTTCTCTTGAGAGCTCATGATTGGGGCATGAGTATAAAATTGATTTAAGCCTCCCCCAAGGTTGAGCGATGCTTTCTCCTTCGCGAGGCCAAAAATTATATATATAATTGCGATCACAATGAACAAGATGCATATGATAAAACTTCTGATGAAATTCCAGTTTCAATCGTTTGTAGTTCCATGACCCCATATCATCACATAGCCTATACCATGTCGATGCATCTCCCTTCAAAGATAAAGGGAAGACCTTCTTCTTAACAACATCTCGGGGTATACCTGCAAGCTTAAACAATCCACAAACTTCATCCACATATATTAGATGCTCATCAGGATGCATTGTTCCGTCTCCTGCAAAAGGATTATCTAGCAGTTTCGCTATCATACCCGAAGGAATTTCAAAGCAGACATTTTCATTTTCATTTTCAGTAGGTTGAGGAGCAACTCTTTGCTCTACTGGTCAGGGTGAAGGTACCCCAACCAAGCCCCTCAGAGGATTACTTTCCACAGTAACAAGTGACAGTAAATTTCAGCACACTATATAAATTTTTCCTTACCCAATTCCACCTACCAGAGGCGCTTCACTCCCCGGTAATGGCGCCAAAAAAGAGTCTTGATGACCCACAAGTATAGGGGATCTATCGTAGTCCTTTCGATAAGTAAGAGTGTCGAACCCAACGAGGAGCAGAAGGAAATGATAAGCGGATTCCAGCAAGGTATTCTCTGCAAGTACTGAAACAAGTGGTAACAGATAGTTTTGTGATAGGATAATTTGTAACGAGCAACAAGTAACAAAAGTAAATAAAGTGCAACAAGGTGGCCCAATCCTTTTCGTAGCAAAGTACAAGCCTGGACAAACTCTTATATAGAGAAAAGCGCCCCCGAGGACACATGGGAATATCGTCAAGCTAGTTTTCATCATGTTCATATGATTCACGTTCGGTACTTTGATAATTTGGTATGTGGGTGGACCGGTACTTGGGTACTATCCTTACTTGGACAAGCATCCCACTTATGATTAACCTCTATTGCAAGCATCCACAACTACAACAAACGTATTAAGGTAAACCTAACCATAGCATGAAACATATGGATCCAAATCAGCCCCTTACGAAGCAACGCATAAACTAGGGTTTAAGATTCTGTCACTCTAGCAACCCATAATCTACTTATTACTTCCCAATGCCTTCCTCTAGGCCCAAATAATGGTGAAGTGTTATGTAGTCGACGTTCACATAACACCACTAGAGGAGAGACAACATACATCTCATCAAAATATCGAACGAATACCAAATTCACATGACTCCTAATAGCAAGACTTCTCCCATGTCCTCAAGAACAAACGTAATTACTCACAAAGCATATTCATGTTCATAATCAGAGGTGTATTAATTTGCATAAAGGATCTGAACATATGATCTTCCACCAAATAAACCAACTAGCATCAACTACAAGGAGTAATTAACACTACTAGCAACCTACTAGTACCAATCCCGGACTCGGAGACAAGAATTGGATACAAGAGATGAACTAGGGTTTTGAGAGGAGATGGTGCTGATGAAGATGTTGATGGAGATTGCCCTCTCCCGATGAGAGGAGCGTTGGTGATGATGATGGCGATGATTTCCCCCTCCCGGAGGGAAGTTTCCCCGGCAGAACAGCTCTGCCGGCGCCCTAGATTGGCTCCGCCAAGGTTCCGCCTCGTGGCGGCGGAGTTTCGTCTGAGAAGATGGCTTATGATTTTTTCCTCATCGAAAGACTTCATATAGCAGAAGATGGCCATCGGAGGGCCACCAGGGGGCCCACGAGGTAGGGGGCGCGCCCAGGGGGGTAGGGCGCGCCCCCAACCCTCGTGGGCAGGGTGTGGCCCCCCTGGTGAACTTCTTGCGCTCAATATTTTTCATATATTCTGAAAACATCTTCCGTGAAGTTTCAGGACTTTTGGAGCTGTGCAGAATAGGACTCTAATATTTTCTCCTTTTCCAGCCCAGAATCCCAGCTGCCGGCATTCTCCCTCTTCATGTAAACCTTGTAAAATAAGAGAGAATAGGCATAAGTATTGTAACATAATGTGTAATAACATCCCATAATGCAATAAATATCGATATAAAAGCATGCTGCAAAATGGACGTATCAACGTCCATTTTGCAACATGTTTTCTTACTATTATTTATAATGTTTTTATCCGTAATAATGCTTTTTGGAGTAATTCTAATGCCTTTTCTCTCATAATTTGCAAGGAACACACCAAGAGGGAGAATTCTGGCAGCTGGAAATATGGACCTAGAAAAGCTACGCCAGGCCACCTATTCTGCACAACTCCAAATGAGCTGAAACTTCACGGAGATTTTTATGGATTATTTAAGAAATACTGGAGCCAATAAATACCAGAGGGGCCAACCAGGTGGGCACAACCCACCTGGGCGCGCCAGGCCCCCTAGCGCGCCCTGGTGGGTTGTTCCTCCTCGGCCCACCTCCGGTGCCCATCTTCTGGTATATAAGTCATTTTGACCTAGAAAAAATAAAGGAGGACTTTCGGGATGAAGTGCCGCCGCCTCGAGGTGGAACTTGGGCAGGAGCACTTTTGCCCTCCGGCGGAGCGATTCCGCCCAGGGAACTTCCCTCCCGGAGGGGGAAATCATCGCCATCATCATCACCAACAACTCTCCCATCTTGGGGAAGGCAATCTCCATCAACATCTTCAACAACACCATCTTCTCTCAAACCCTAGTTCATCTCTTGTGTTCAATCTTATTACCGGAACTATAGATTGGTACTTGTGGGTGACTAGTAGTGTTGATTAAATCTTGTAGTAGATTACTATATGGTTTATTTTTTGGAATATTATAGGTTCAGATCCATTATGCTATATAATACTCCTCTGATCATGAACATGCTTATCATTGTGAGTAGTTACTTTTGTTCTTGAGGTCATGGGAGAAATCATGTTGCAAGTAATCATGTGAAGTTTATATGTGTTTGATATTTTGATAGTATGTATGTTCTTATTCCCTTAGTGGTGTCATTCTAACGTCGACTACATGACACTTCACCATATTTGGGCCTAAGGGAATGCATTGTGGACTAGCAATTAGATGGTGGGTTGCGAGAGTGACAGAAGCTTAAACCCCGGTTTATGTGCTATTTCGTAAGGGTCCGATTGGATCCAAAAGTTTAATGCCATGATTAGAATTTATTCTTAATACTTTTCTCATAGTTGCGGATGCTTGTGGGAGGGTTAATCATAAGTAGGAGGTTTGTTCAAGTAAGGACAACACCTAAGCACCTGTCCACCCACATATCAAACTATCAAAGTAGCGAACACAAATCAAACCAACATGATGAAAGTGACTAGATGAAATTCCCGTGTACCCCCAAGAACACTTTGCTTATCATAAGAGACCGTTTTGGCCTGTCCTTTGCCTCAAAAGGATTGGGCTATGATACGTCTCCAACGTATCTATAATTTTCAATTGTTCCATGCTATTATATTATCTATTTTGGATGTTTAATGGGCTTTAATATGCACTTTTATATTTATTTTGGGACTAACCTATTAACCGGAGGCCCAGTGCCAGTTTCTGTTTTTTTGCCTATTTTAGTGTTTCGCAGAAAAGGAATATCAAACGGAATCCAAACGGAACGAAACCTTCGCGAGGATCTTTCTTGGAACAAACGCAAACCAGGAGACTTGGAGTGGAAGTCTGGAACTCCGCGAAGCTTCCACGAGGCAGGAGGGTGCGCCCAGGGGGGTAGGCGTGCCCCCACCCTCGTGGGCCCCACGGAGCTCCACCGACATACTTCTTTCGCCTATATATACTCTTATACCCTGAAAACATCAGGGGGAGCCACGAAACCACTTTTCCGCCGCTGCAACCTTCTGTACCCGTGAGATCCCACCTGGGGCCTTTTCCGGCGATCTCCCGGAGGGGGATTCGATCATGGAGGGCTTCTGCATCAACACCATAGCCTCTCCGATGATGTGTGAGTAGTTTACCACAGACCTTCGGGTCCATAGTTATTAGCTAGATGGCTTCTTCTCTCTCTCTCTTTGGTTCTCAATACAAAGTTCTCCTTGATGTTCTTGGAGATCTATTCAATGTAATACTTTTTACGATGTGTTTGCCGAGATCCGATGAATTGTGGATTTATGATCAAGTTTATCTATGAACAATATTTGGTTCTTCTCTGAATTCTTATATGCATGATTTGATATCTTTGCAACTCTCTTCGAATTATCGGTTTAGTTTGTCCTACTAGATTGATCTTTCTTGCAATGGTAGAAGTGCTTAGCTTTGGGTTCAATCTTGCGGTGTCCTTTCCCAGTGACTGTAGGGGCAGCAAGGCATGTATTGTATTGTTTCCATCGAGGATAAAAAGATGGGGTTTATATCACATTGCTTGAGTTTATCCCTCTACATCATGTCATCTTGCCTAAAGCATTACTCTGTTCTTATGAACTTAATACTCTAGATGCATGCTGGATAGCGGTCGATGTGTGGATTAATAGTAGTAGATGCAGAATTGTTTCAGTCTAGTTAACACGGACATGATGCCTATATTTCATAATCATTGCCTAGATATTCTCATAACTATGCGCTCTTCTATCATTTGCTCGGCAGTAATTTGTTCACCCATCATAATATTTGCTATCATGAGAGAAGCCACTAGTGAAATCTATGGCCCCCGGGTCTCTTTCTTATCATATCGCATCTCCTTTTATTATCGCATCTCGTTTACTATTTTGCAATCTTTACTTTCCAATCTATACCACAAAATACCAAAAATATTTATCTTACTATCTTTATCAGATCTCACTTTCGCAAGCGGCCGTGAAGGGATTGGTGAAGGAAATATGCCCTAGAGGCAATAATAAAGTTATTATTTATTTCCTTATATCATGATAAATGTTTATTATTCATGCTAGAATTGTATTAACCGGAAACATAATACATGTGTGAATACATAGACAAACTTAGTGTCACTAGTATGCCTCTACTTGACTAGCTCGTTAATCAAAGATGGTTATGTTTCCTAACCATGAACAAAGTGTTGTTATTTGATTAACGAGGTCACATCATTAGTTGAACGATCTGATTGACATGACCCATTCCATTAGCTTAGCACCCGATCATTTAGTATGTTGCTATTGCTTTCTTCATGACTTATACATGTTCCTATGACTATGAGATTATGCAACTCCCGTTTGCCGGAGGAACACTTTGTGTGCTACCAAATGTCACAACGTAACTGGGTGATTATAAAGGAGCTCTACAGGTGTCTCCAATGGTAGATGTTGGGTTGGCGTATTTCGAGAATAGGATTTGTCACTCTGATTGTCGGAGAGGTATCTCTGGGCCCTCTCAGGTAATGCACATCACATAAGCCTTGCAAGCATTGCAACTAATGAGTTAGTTGCGGGATGATGTATTACGGAACGAGTAAAGAGACTTGCCGGTAACGAGATTGAACTAGGTATTGTATACCGATGATCGAATCTCGGGCAAGTAACATACCGATGACAAAGGGAACAACGTATGTTGTTATGCGTTCTGACCGATAAAGATCTTCGTAGAATATGTAGGAGCCAATATGGGCATCCAGGTCCCACTATTGGTTATTTACCGGAGACGTGTCTCGGTCATGTCTACATTGTTCTCGAACCGTAGGGTCCGCATGCTTAACGTTACGATGACAGTTATTATGAGTTTATGCATTTTGATGTACCAAAGATTGTTCGGAGTCCCGGATGTGATCATGGACATGACGAGGAGTCTCGAAATGGTCGAGACATAAAGATTGATATATTGGAAGCCTATGTTTGGATATCGGAAGTGTTCCGGGTGAAATCGGGATTTTACCGGAGCACTGGGAGGTTACCGGAACTCCCCCGGGAGCTATATGGGCCTTAGTGGGCTTTAGTGGAAAGGAGAAAGGGGCAGCCCAAGGTGGGCCGCGCGCCTCCCCCCTCCCCTAGTCCTATTAGGACAAGGAGAGCTGGCCGGCCCTCTCTCTCTCTTTCCCCCCTCGAGGAATCCTATTCCAACTAGGATTGGGGGGGGGTCCTACTCCCAGAGGGAGTAGGACTCCCTTGGCGCGCCCTCCTTGGCCGGCCGCCCCTCCCCCTTGGCTCCTTTATATACGGAGGCAGGGGGCACCCTAGGACACACAAGTTGATCCTTGAGATCGTTCCTTAGCCGTGTGCGGTGCCCCCTGCCACCGTATTCCACCTCGATCATATTGTAGCTGTGTTTAGGCGAAGCCCTGCGACGGTAGAACATCAAGATCGTCACCACGCCGTCGTGCTGACGGAACTCCTCCCCGACTCTTTGCTGGATCAGAGCCCGGGGATTGTCATCAAGCTGTACGTGTGCTAAGAACTCGGAGGTGCCGGAGTAACGGTGCTTGGATCGGTCGGATCGGGAAGACGTACGACTACTTCCTCTACATTGTGTCAACGCTTCCGCAGTCGGTCTGCGTGGGTACGTAGACAACACTCTCCCCTCTCGTTGTTGTGCATCATCATGATCTTGCGTGTGCGTAGGAAAATTTTGAAATTACTACGTTCCCCAACAGTGGCATCCGAGCCAGGTTTTATATGTTGATGTTATATGCACGAGTAGAACACAAGTGAGTTGTGGGCGATATAAGTCATACTTCCTACCAGCATGTCATACTTTGGTTCAGCGGTATTGTTTGACGAGACGACCCGGACCAACATTACGCGTACGCTTACGCGAGACCGGTTCCCCCGACGTGCTTTGCACATAGGTGGCTTGCGGGCGACTGTCTCTCCAACTTTAGTTGAACCGAGTATGGCTACGCCCGGTCCTTGCGAAGGTTAAAACGGAGTCAAATTGACAAACTATCGTTGTGGTTTTGATGCGTAGGTGAGATTGGTTCTTGCTTAAGCCCGTAGCAGCCACATAAAACTTGCAACAACAAAGTAGAGGACGTCTAACTTTTTTTGCAGGGCATGTTGTGATGTGATATGGTCAAGGCATGATGATGAATTTTATTGTATGAGATGATCATGTTTTGTAACCGAGTTATCGGCAACTGGCAGGAGCCATATGGTTGTCGCTTTATTGTATGCAATGCAATCGTGATGTAATGCTTTACTTTATCACTAAGCGGTAGCGATAGTCATGGAAGCATAAGATTGGCGAGACGACAACGATGCTACGATGGAGATCAAGGTGTCGCGCCGGTGACGATGGTGATCATGACGGTGCTTCGGAGATGGAGATCACAAGCACAAGATGATGATGGCCATATCATATCACTTATATTGATTGCATGTGATGTTTATCTTTTTATGCATCTGATCTTGCTTTGATTCATGGTAGCATTATAAGATGATCTCTCACTAAATTATCAAGAAGTGTTCTCCCTGAGTATGCACCGTTGCCAAAGTTCGTCGTGCCCAGACACCACATGATGATCGGGTGTGATAAGCTCTACGTCCATCTACAATGGGTGCAAGCCAGTTTTTGCACACGCAGAATACTCAGGTTAAACTTGACGTGCCTAGCATATGCAGATATGGCCTCGGAACACGGAGACCGAAAGGTCGAGCGTGAATCATATAGTAGATATGATCAACATAACGATGTTCACCATTGAAAACTACTCCATCTCACGTGATGATCGGTTATGGTTTAGTTGATTTGGATCACGTGATCACTTAGAGGATTAGAGGGATGTCTATCTAAGTGGGAATTCTTAAGTAATTTGATTAATTGAACTTAAACTTATCATGAACTTAGTACCTGATAGTATCTTGCTTGTTTATGTTGATTGTAGATAGATGGCTCGTGATGTTGTTCCGTTGAATTTTAATGCGTTCCTTGAGAAAGCAAAGTTGAAAGATGATGGTAGCAATTACAAGGACTGGGTCCGTAACTTGAGGATTATCCTCATTGCTGCTCAGAAGAATTACGTCCTGGAAGCACCGCTGGGTGCCAGGCCTGCTGCTGGAGCAACACCAGATGTTATGAACGTCTGGCAGAGCAAAGCTGATGACTACTCGATAGTTCAGTGTGCCATGCTTTACGGCTTAGAATCGGGACTTCAACGAGGTTTTGAATGTCATGGAGCATATGAGATGTTCTAGGAGTTGAAGTTAATATTTCAAGCAAATGCCCGGATTGAGAGATATGAAGTCTCCAATAAGTTCTATAGCTACAAGATGGAGGAGAACAGTTTTGTCAGTGAGCATATACTCAAAATGTCTGGGTATAATAATCACTTGATTCAGATGGGAGTTAATCTTCCAGATGATTGCATCATTGACAGAATTCTCCAATCACTGCCACCGAGCTACAAGAGCTTCGTGATGAACTATAATATGCAAGGGATGAACGAGACTATTCCCGAGCTCTTCGCAATGCTGAAAGCTGCAGAGGTAGAAATCAAGAAGGAGCATCAAGTGTTGATGGTTAACAAGACCACTAGTTTCAAGAAAAAGGGCAAAGGGAAGAAGAAGGGGAACTTCAAGAAGAACGGCAAGCAAGTTGCTGCTCAGGAGAAGAAACCCAAGTCTGGACCTAAGCCTGAAACTGAGTGCTTCTACTGCAAGCAGACTGGTCACTGGAAGCGGAACTGCCCCAAGTATTTGGCGGATAAGAAGGATGGCAAGGTGAACAAAGGTATATGTGATATACATGTTAGTGATGTGTACCTTACTAGAGCTTGTAGTAGCACCTGGGTATTTGATACTGGTTCAGTTGCTAATATTTGCAACTCGAAACAGGGACTACGGATTAAGCGAACACTGGCAAAGGACGAGGTGACGATGCGCGTAGGAAACGGTTCCAAAGTCGATGTGATCGCGGTCGGCACGCTACCTCTACATCTACCTTTGGGATTAATATTAGACCTAAATAATTGTTATTTGGTGCCAGCGTTGAGCATGAACATTATATCTGGATCTTGTTTGATGCGAGATGGTTATTCATTTAAATCAGAGAATAATGGTTGTTCTATTTATATGAGTAATATCTTTTATGGTCATGCACCTTTGAAGAGTGGTCTATTTTTGATGAATCTCGATAGTAGTAACACACATATTCATAATGTTGAAGCCAAAAGATGCAGAGTTGATAATGATAGTGCAACTTATTTGTGGCACTGCCGTTTAGGTCATATCGGTATAAAGCGCATGAAGAAACTCCATACTGATGGACTTTTGGAACCACTTGATTATGAATCACTTGGTACTTGCGAACCGTGCCTCATGGGCAAGATGACTAAAACGCCGTTCTCCGGTACTATGGAGAGAGCAACAGATTTATTGGAAATCATACATACCGATGTATGTGGTCCGATGAATATTGAGGCTCGTGGCGGATATCGTTATTTTCTGACCTTCACAGATGACTTAAGCAAATATGGGTATATCTACTTAATGAAACACAAGTCTGAAACATTTGAAAAGTTCAAAGAATTTCAGAGTGAAGTTGAAAATCATCGTGACAAGAAAATAAAGTTTCTACGATCTGATCGTGGAGGAGAATATTTGAGTTACGAGTTTGGTGCACATTTGAAACAATGCGGAATAGTTTCGCAACACACGCCACCCGGAACACCACAGCGTAATGGTGTGTCCGAACGTCGTAATCGTACTTTACTAGATATGGTGTGATCTATGATGTCTCTTACTGATTTACCGCTATCGTTTTGGGGTTATGCTTTAGATTCGGCCGCATTCATGTTAAATAGGGCACCATCAAAATCCGTTGAGAGGACGCCTTATGAACTATGGTTTGGCAAGAAACCAAAGTTGTCGTTTCTTAAAGTTTGGGGCTGCGATGCTTATGTGAAAAAGCTTCAACCTGATAAGCTCGAGCCCAAATCGGAGAAATGTGTCTTCATAGGATACCCAAAGGAGACTGTTGGGTACACCTTCTATCACAGATCCGAAGGCAAGACATTCGTTGCTAAGAATGGATCCTTTCTAGAGAAGGAGTTTCTCTCGAAAGAAGTGAGTGGGAGGAAAGTAGAACTTGACGAGGTAACTGTACCTACTCCCTTATTGGAAAGTAGTACATCACAGAAAACTGTTTCTGCGACACCTATACCAATTAGTGAGGAAGCTAATGATGATGATCATGAAACTTCAGGACAAGATACTACTGAACCTCGTAGATCAACCAGAGCGAGATCCGCACCAGAGTGGTATGGTAATCCTGTTCTGGAAATCATGCTGCTAGATCATGATGAACCTACGAACTATGAAGAAGCGATGGTGAGCCCAGATTCCGCAAAATGGCTTCAAGCCATGAAATCTGAGATGGGATCCATGTATGAGAACAAAGTATGGACTTTGGTTGACTTGCCCGATGATCGGCAAGCAATTGAGAATAAATGGATTTTCAAGAAGAAGACTGACGCTGATGGTAATGTTACTGTCTACAAAGCTCGACTTGTCGCAAAAGGTTTTCGACAAGTTCAAGGGGTTGACTACGATGAGACTTTCTCACCCGTAGCGATGCTTAAGTCTGTCCGAATCATGTTAGCGATTGCCGCATTTTATGATTATGAAATTTGGCAGATGGATGTCAAAACTGCATTCCTGAATGGATTTCTGGAAGAAGAGTTGTATATGATGCAACCGGAAGGTTTTGTCGATCCAAAGGGAGCTAACAAAGTATGCAAGCTCTAGAGATCCATTTATGGACTGGTGCAAGCCTCTCGGAGTTGGAATAAACGCTTTGATAGTGTGATCAAAGCATTTGGTTTTATACAGACTTTCGGAGAAGCCTGTATTTACAAGAAAGTGAGTGGGAGCTCTGTAGCATTTCTGATATTATATGTGGATGACATATTACTGATTGGAAATGATATAGAATTTCTGGATAGCATAAAGGGATACTTGAATAAGAGTTTTTCAATGAATAAGAGTTTTTCAATGAAAGACCTCGGTGAAGCTGCTTACATATTAGGCATAAAGATCTATAGAGATAGGTCAAGGCGCTTAATTGGACTTTCACAAAGCACATACCTTGACAAGATTTTGAAGAAGTTCAAAATGGATCAAGCAAAGAAAGGGTTCTTGCCTGTGTTACAAGGTGTGAAGTTGAGTCAAACTCAATGCCCGACCACTGCAGAAGATAGAGAGAAAATGAAAGATGTTCCCTATGCTTCAGCAATAGGCTCTATCATGTATGCAATGCTGTGTACCAGACCTGATGTGTGCCTTGCTATAAGCTTAGCAGGGAGGTACCGAAGTAATCCAGGAGTGGACCACTGGACAGCGGTCAAGAACATCCTGAAATACCCGAGAAGGACTAAGGATATGTTTCTCGTATATGGAGGTGACAAAGAGCTCACCGTAAGAGGTTATGTTGATGCAAGCTTTGACACTGATCCGGACGATTCTAAATCACAAACCGGATACGTGTTTACATTAAACGGTGGAGCTGTCAGTTGGTGCAGTTCTAAACAAAGTGTCGTAGCGGGATCTACATGTGAAGCGGAGTACATAGCTGCTTCGGAAGCAGCGAACGAAGGAGTCTGGATGAAGGAGTTCATATCCGATCTAGGTGTCATACCTAGTGCATCGGGTCCAATGAAAATCTTTTGTGACAATACTGGTGCAATTGCCTTGGCAAAGGAATCCAGATTTCACAAGAGGACCAAGCACATCAAGAGATGCTTCAATTCCATCCAGGATCTAGTCTAGGTGGGAGACATAGAGATTTGCAAGATACATACGGATCTGAATGTTGCAGACCCGTTGACTAAGCCTCTTCCACGAGCAAAACATGATCAGCACCAAGGCTCCATGGGTGTTATAATCATTACTGTGAAATCTAGATTATTGACTCTAGTGCAAGTGGGAGACTGAAGGAAATATGCCCTAGAGGCAATAATGAAGTTATTATTTATTTCCTTATATCATGATAAATGTTTATTATTCATGCTAGAATTGTATTAACCGGAAACATAATACATGTGTGAATACATAGACAAACTTAGTGTCACTAGTATGCCTCTACTTGACTAGCTCGTTAATCAAAGATGGTTATGTTTCCTAACCATGAACAAAGTGTTGTTATTTGATTAACAAAGTCACATCATTAGTTGATTGATCTGATTGACATGACCCATTCCATTAGCTTAGCACCCGATCGTTTAGTATGTTGCTATTGCTTTCTTCATGACTTATACATGTTCCTATGACTATGAGATTATGCAACTCCCGTTTGCCGGAGGAACACTTTGTGTGCTACCAAATGTCACAACGTAATTGGGTGATTATAAAGGAGCTCTACAGGTGTCTCCAATGGTAGATGTTGGGTTGGCGTATTTCGAGAATAGGATTTGTCACTCTGATTGTCGGAGAGGTATCTCTGGGCCCTCTCAGGTAATGCACATCACATAAGCCTTGCAAGCATTGCAACTAATGAGTTAGTTGCGGGATGATGTATTACGAAACGAGTAAAGAGACTTGCCGGTAACGAGATTGAACTAGGTATTGGATACCGATGATCGAATCTCGGGCAAGTAACATACCGATGACAAAGGGAACAATGTATGTTGTTATGCGGTCTGACTGATAAAGATCTTCGTAGAATATGTAGGAGCCAATATGGGCATCCAGGTCCCGCTATTGGTTATTGACCGGAGACGTGTCTCGGTCATGTCTACATTGTTCTCGAACCGTAGGGTCCGCACGCTTAACGTTACGATGACAGTTATTATGAGTTTATGCATTTTGATGTACCGAAGATTGTTCGGAGTCCCGGATGTGATCATGGACATGACGAGGAGTCTCAAAATGGTCGAGACATAAAGATTGATATATTGGAAGCCTATGTTTGGATATCGGAAGTGTTCCGGGTGAAATCGGGATTTTACCGGAGTACTGGGAGGTTACCGGAACCCCCCCGGGAGCTATATGGGCCTTAGTGGGCTTTAGTGGAAAGGAGAAAGGGGCAGCCCAAGGTGGGCCACGTGCCTCCCCCCTCCCCTAGTCCCATTAGGACAAGGAGAGGTGGCCGGCCCCCACTCTCTCTTTCCCCCCTCGAGGAATCCTATTCCAACTAGGATTGGGGGGGGGGGGGAATCCTACTCCCAGAGGGAGTAGGACTCCCTTGGCGCGCCCTCCTTGGCCGGCCGCCCCTCCCCCTTGGCTCCTTTATATATGGAGACAGGGGGGCACCCTAGGACACACAAGTTGATCCTTGAGATCATTCCTTAGCCGTGTGCGGTGCCCCCTGCCACCATATTCCACCTCGATCATATTGTAGCGGTGTTTAGGCGAAGCCCTGCGACGGTAGAACATCAAGATCGTCACCACGCCGTCGTGCTGACGGAACTCCTCCCCGACGCTTTGCTGGATCGGAGCCCGGGGATTGTCATCGAGCTGTACGTGTGCTAAGAACTCGGAGGTGCCGGAGTAACGGTGCTTGGATCGGTCGGATCGGGAAGACGTATGACTACTTCCTCTACGTTGTGTCAACGCTTCCGCAGTCGGTCTGCGTGGGTACGTAGACAACACTCTCCCCTCTCGTTGCTGTGCATCATCATGATCTTGCGTGTGCGTAGGAAAATTTTGAAATTACTACGTTCCCCAACAATTGGCAACCCCTTTATCGCGTTGGTTGCGAGGTTCTTGATTGTTTGTGCAGGTACTAGGTGACTTGCATGTTATATCCTACTGGATTGATACCTTGGTTCTCAAAAACTGAGGGAAATACTTACGCTACTTTGCTGCATCACCCTTTTCTCTTCAAGGGAAAACCAACACATGCTCAAGAGGTAGCAAGAAGGATTTCTGGCGCCGTTGCCGGGGAGATCTACGCTCAAGTCAAGACATACCAAGTACCCATCATAAACTCTTCTCCCCCGCATTACATTATTTGCCATTTGCCTCTTGTTTTCCTCTCCCCCACTTCACCTTTGCCGTTTTATTCGCCCCTTTTCCGTTCACCTCTTTCCGCTTGCCTCTTGTGCGTTTGCTCTTAGTACGGTTTGTTGCCATCATATCTAAAACTGGGGAGGTTATCATTGAAAAGGGTAGTAATAACGATGAGGGAAACGTTGATGCTTTTGATTATCCTCATGAAGAACCTACTATTTTACACACTAAAAAGTTTCGGATTGGTAGTGGTAATATTATTGGAAAATGAGTTACTCAAGATTTCTTTCCTTGCGTCGGTGCTTTGCCCACTATGGGCGGGTCTATTCTTCATAAAACTAGTAGTCTTGTGGATGCTATATCTTTGCTCGTGGTTGAACTTGAAAAACAATTTATCCACATGCATACTTGCATATAGAGGATTTTTCTAGAATTTTCCAATATTGAGCATTCTTCTGTTAAGCGGGCAGCTACCATCTTTTTAGCTCATGAGTTCAGATTTATAATAAAAGAGGCCAATGAAATTTTTGCGCATTATAGGGTGGATGCCAACCGTCCTCCCATAGAAGCAATCCTTTTTATCAAGATGACATAATGCGCTTACGATCTTTAGATCATGTTGCTTTTAATGAAAACCTTAGAAAAAAGGTTCCTACCGATGTTCTAGTTGACAGGATTTCTGAACTTAATGATAACTTTGCTATCCAGAACAATGGGTTAGGTTTTTCCCTTGAACAAAGGCTCATGAATTTTTGCCAAAAGAATGCTTATAATGATGAATTGGTTGTGCAATATGAGGGGCCAAATGAGGAACCAATACCTCCCGAGCTTGATCTTGGGGACTTTTGTCCCATTAAATTTAGCCCTTTTGATTACTTTTGCTTGCCAAAAAGAAAACTTGTTGCTGAAAGTAGGGAGTATGAGATGAGTTTTCGCGATTTTCCTTATCATTATCATGGCAATACCTAGATCTATTCTTGCTTTTATGCCTAGCTAGGGGCGTTAAAAGATAGCGCTTGTTGGGAGGCAACCCAATTTTTATTTTTGTTCTTTACTTTTTGTTCCTGTTTAGTAATAAATATTTTATCTAGCCTCTGTTATGATTGTGTTTTTTATGTTTTAACTGGTGTTTGTGCCAAGTAAAGCCTTTAGGATCTTCTTGGGTGATTGTTGTTTGATCTTGCTGATAAAAACAGAAAGTATGCGCTCACGAGAATAATTTTATTTTTTTGCCAGAGAGCGATAAAATACCAATTCCAACTGAAGTAGATCAATATACATATTATTTAGGTCGTTCTAATTTTCCAGAATTTTTGGAGTTATAGAAGTATTCGAAACCTCCAGATTGCTACAGACTATTTTGTTTTGGCAGATTCTGTTTTTCGTGTGTTGTTTGCTTATTTTGATGAAACTAAGGCTAGTATCGGGGGGTATGAACCATAGAGAAGTTGGAATACAGTAGGTTTAACACCAATATAAATAAAGAATGAGTCAATTACAGTACATAAAGTGGTGGTTTGCTTTCTTATACTAACGGAGCTCATGAGATTTTCTGTTGAGTTTTGTATTGTGAAGTTTTCAAGTTTTTGGGTAAAGATTTGATGGATTTTGGAACAAGGAGTTGCAAGAGCCTAAGCTTGGGGATTCGCAAGGCACCCCAAGGTAAAACTCAAGGACAACCATAAGCCTAAGCATGGGGATGCCCTAGAAGGCATCCCCTCTTTCATCTTCATCTATCGGTAACTTTACTTGAGGCTATATTTTTATTCACCACATGATATGTGTTTTGCTTGGAGCGTCTTGTATGATTTGAGTCTTTTCCTTTTAGTTTACCACAATAATCCTTTCTGTACACACCTTTTTAGAGAGACACACATGAATCGGAATTTATTATAATACTCTATGTGCTTCACTTATATCTTTTGAGCTAGATAATTTTGCTCTAGTGCTTCACTTATATCTTTTTAGAGCACGGTGGTGGTTTTATTTTATAGAAATTATTGATCTCTCATGCTTCACTTATATTATTTTGAGAGTCTTTTAGAACAACATGGTAATTTGCTCTGGTTATAAAATTAGTCCTAATATGATGGGCATCCAAGATAGGTATAATAAAAACTTTCATATAGAGTGCATTAAAAACTAGGGGAAGTTTGATACTTGATAATTGTTTTGGGATATAAAGATGGTAATATTAGAGTCGTGCTAGTTGGGTAATTGTGAAATTGAGAAATACTTGTGTTGAGGTTGGCAAGTCCCATAGCATGCACGTATGGTAACCGTTGTGTGTGACAAATTTGAAGCATGAGGTGTTCTTTGAGTGCCTTACTTATGAGTGGCGTTTGGGGACGAGCGATGGTCCTTTCCTACCAATCTAACCCTCTAGGAGTATGCACGTAGTGCTTGGTTTTGATGACTTGTAGATTTTTGCAATAAGTATGTGAGTTCTTTATGACTAATGTTGAATTCATGGATTATACGCACTCTCACCCTTCCACCATTGCTAGCCTCTCTTGTACCGCGCAACTTTTGCTGGTACCATAAACCCATCATTTACCTTCCTCAAAACAACCACCATACCTACCTATTATGGCATTTCCATAGCCATTCCGAGATATATTGCCATGCAAATTTCCACCGTTCCGTTTATTATAACACGCTTCATCATAGTCATATTGCTTTGCATGATCATGTAGTTGACATCGTATTTGCGGCATGGCCACCTTTCATATTTTTTTATACATGTCACTCTTGATTCATTTCATATCCCGGTACACCGCCGGAGGCATTCACATAGAGTCATATTTTGTTCTAAGTATCGAGTTGTAATTCTTGAGTTGTAAGTAAATAAAAGTGTGATGATCTTCATTATTAGAGCATTGTCCCATGTGAGGAAAGGATGATGGAGACTATGATTCCCCCACAAGTCGGGATAAGACTCCGGACAAAAAAAAAAAAAAAAGAGGACAGAAAAAAGGCACAAAAAAAATATGAGAGAAAAAGAGAGAAGGGGCAATGTTACTATCCTTTTCCACACTTGTGCTTCAAAGTAGTACCATGATCTTCATGATAGAGAGTCTCTTATGTTGTCACTTTCATATACTAGTGGGAATTTTTCATTATAGAACTTGGCTTGTATATTCCAATGATGGGCTTCCTCAAATTTCCCTAGGTCTTCGTGAGCAAGTAAGTTGGATGCACACCCACTTAGTTTCTTTTGTTGAGCTTTCATACACTTATAGCTCTAGTGCATCTGTTGCATGGCAATCCCTACTCACTCACATTGATATCTATCGATGGGCATCTCCATAGCCCATCGATACACCTAGTTGATGTGAGACTATCTTCCTCCCTTTTGTCTTCTCCACAACCACCATTCTATTCCACCCATAGTGCTATGTCCATGGCCCGCGCTAATATATTGCATAAAAGTTGAAAAAGTTTGAGAAGGCTAAGTATGAAACAATTGCTTGGCTTGTCATCGGGGTTGTGCATGATGGGAGCATTTTGTGTGACGGAGATGAAGCATGGACAAACTATATGATTTTGTAGGATGAGCTTTCTTTGGCTATGTTATTTTGAGAAGACATAATTGCTTGGTTAGTATGCTTGAAGTATTATTGTTTTTATGTCAATACTAAACTTTTGTCTTGAATCTTTCAGATCTGAACATTCATGCCACAATAAAGATAATTACATTGAAAATTATGTTAGGTAGCATTCCACATCAAAAATTCTGTTTTTATCATTTACCTACTCGAGGATGAGCATGAATTAAGCTTGGGGATGCTTGATACGTCTCCAACGTATCTATAATTTTTTATTGTTCCATGCTATTATATTATCTATTTTGTATGTTTAATGGGCTTTAATATGCACTTTTATACTATTTTTGGGACAAACCTATTAACCGGAGGCCCAGTGCGAGTTTATGTTTTTTTGCCTATTCTAGTGTTTTGCGGAAAAGGAATATCAAACGGAATCCAAACGGAACAAAACCTTCGCGAGGATCTTTCTTGGAACAAACGCAAACCAGGAGACTTGGAGTGGAAGTCTGGAACTTCACGAAGCTTACACGAGGCAGGAGGGCGCGCCTAGGGGGTAGGCGTGCCCCCCACCCTCATGGGCCCCACAGAGCTCCACCGACGTACTTCTTTCGCATATATATACTCTTATACCCTAAAAACATCAGGGGGAACCACGAAACCACTTTTCCACCGCCGCAACCTTCTATACCCATGAGATCCCATCTAGAGCCTTTTCCGGCGATCTGCCAGAGGGGTATTCGATCACGGAGGGCTTCTACATCAACACCATAGCCTCTCCGATGATGTGTGAGTAGTTTACCATAGACCTTCGGGTCCATAGTTATTAGCTAGATGGCTTCTTCTCTCTCTTTGCTTCTCAATACAAAGTTCTCCTCGATGTTCTTGGAGATCTATTCGATGCAATACTTTTTGCGGTGTGTTTTCCGAGATCCGATGAATTGTGGATTTATGATAAAGTTTATCTATGAACAATATTTGGTTCTTATCTGAATTCTTATATGCATGATTTGATATCTTTGCAAGTCTCTTCGAATTATTGGTTTAGTTTGGCCTACTAGATTGATCTTTCTTGCAATGGGAGAAGTGCTTAGCTTTGGGTTCAATCTTGCGGTGTCCTTTCCCAGTGACAGTAGGGGTAGCAAGGCACGTATTGTATTATTGCCATCGAGGATAAAAAGATGGGGTTTATATCATATTGCTTGAGTTTATCCCTCTACATCTTGTCATCTTGCCTAAAGAATTACTCTGTTCTTATGAACTTAATACTCTAGATGCATGCTGGATAGCGGTCAATGTGTGGATTAATAGTAGTAGATGCAGAATCGTTTCGGTCTACTTAAGACGGACGTGATGCCTATATTTCATAATCATTGCCTAGATATTCTCATAACTATGCACTCTTCTATCAATTGCTCGAAAGTAATTTGTTCACCCACCGTAATAGTTGCTGTCATGAGAGAAGCTACTAGTGAAATCTATGGCCCCCGGGTCTCTTTCTTATCATATTGCATCTCCTTTTATTTTCGCATCTCGTTTACTATTTTGCAATCATTACTTTCCAATCTATACCACAAAAATTCGAAAAATATCTCACTATCCTTATCATATCTCACTTTTGCAAGTGGTCGTGAAGGGATTGACAACCCCTTTATCGCGTTGGTCGTGAGGTTCTTGATTGCTTGTCCAGGTACTAGGTGACTTGCGTGTTATCTCCTACTGGATTGATACCTTGGTTCTCAACAACTGAGGGAAATACTTACGCTACTTTGCTGCATCACCCTTTCCTCTTCAAGGGAAAACCAACGCATGCTCAACAGCTAGCAGGCTACCTTGCTGCACTTTTGTTACTATTATCGTTACTTGCTCGTTAAAAAATATCTTGCTATCAAACTACTCAGCTACTTACAGTTTCGGCACTTGCAGACAATACCTTACAGAAAACTACTTGTGATTTCCTTCTGGGTTTGACACTCTTACTTATTGAAAAGAGCTACAATTGATTCCCTATACTTGTGAGTCATCAAGGCTATTTTCTGGCGCCGTTGCCGGGGAGTGAAGCGCCTTTGGTAAGGAAACATTTATATAGTGTGCTGAAATTTATTGTCACTTGTTACTATTGAAAACAATCCTTTGAGGAGTTTGCTCGGGGTATCTTCACCTCGTCCGGAACCACAATTAGCAACCCCTCAATCTACTACACCTACTGAAAATATTGAATATGAAATTCCTTCGGGTATGATAGAACAACTGCTAGCTAATCCTTATGCAGGATATGGAACTGAACATCCTGATATGCACTTGATATATGTGGAACAAATTTGTGGATTGTTTAAGCTTGCAGGTTTACTCGGAGATGAAGTTATGAGAAAGGTTTTCCCTTTATATTTGAAGGGAAAATCATTGGCATGGTATAGGCTATTTGATGATATTGGATCATGGAATTGGAATCGTTTGAAATTGGAGTTCCACCAAAAAATTTATCCTATGCATCTAGTTCATCGTGATCGGAATTATATATATAATTTTTGGCCTTGTGAAGGAGAAAGTATCACTCTAGCTTGGGGGAGGCTTAAGTCAATGTTATATTCATGCCCCAATCATGAGCTCTCAAGAGAAATTGTTATCCAGAATTTTTATGCTCGGCTTTCTCGTAATGATCAAACCATGCTTGATACTTCTTGTGCTGGTTCATTTATGAAGAAGACTATTGAATTCCGGTGGGATCTTTTGGAAAGAATTAAACGCAAATCTGAAGATTGGTAACTCGAGGAAGGTAAAGAGTCAGGTATTGAACTTAAGTATGATTGTGTTCAATCTTTTATGGATACCGATGCTTTTCAAAAGTTTATCATTAAATATGGACTTGACTCTGAGATAGTAGCCTCCTTTTGTGAATCATTTGCTACTCATGTTGAACTCCCTAAGGATAAGTGGATTAAATATCACCCACCTATTAAATAAGAAATTAAAGAACCAGTACCAGTTTAAGAAGAAACTATACTTTATAATGTTGATCCAATTGTTCCTTCTCCTTATATTGAGAAACGACCTTTCCCTGTTAGGATTAAGGAACATGCTAAAGTTTCAACTGTGGTTAACAAAAGCTATATTAGAACACCTAAACCTGATGAACAAATTAAAGTTGAACCTAGTATTTCTATGGTTAAAGATCTCTTGGAAGAAGATATGGATGGACATGTTATTTACTTCTGTGAAGAAGCTGCTAGAATTGCTAAACCTGATAAAAGAGATAAACATAGACCTGTTGTTGGCATGCCTGTTATTTTAGTTAAAATAGGAAATCAGAATTATCATGGTTTATGTGACATGGGTGCTAGTGTGAGTGCTATTCCTTACACTTTATATGAAGAAATCATGTAAGACATATCACCTGCTGAAATAGAATAAATAGATGTTACTATTAAACTTGCTAATAGAGACACCATATCACCAATTGGGATTGTTAGAGATGTTGAAGTCTTGTGTGGGAAAATAAAATACCCTACTGATTTTCTTGTTCTTGGTTCCCCACATGATGACTTTTGTCCCATTATCTTTGGTAGACCTTTCTTGAATACAGTTAATGCTAAGATAGATTGTAAGAAACAAACTGTTGGTGTTAGCTTTGGTGATGAGTCTCATGAGTTTAATTTTTCAAGTTTGGTAGAAATCATCATGAAAAAGAATTTTCTAGTAAGGATCAATTAATTGGTCTTGCTTTTATTGCTGTTCCATCTATTGATCCTTTAGAACAATATTTGCTAGACCATGAAAATGATTTACATATGCATGAAAGAAATGAAAGAGATAAGGTTTTCTTTGAACAACGTCGTCTGCTTAAACACAATTTGCCTATTGAACCTCTGGGAGGTCCTCCTCCACCTAAAGGTGATCTTGTGTTTGAATTAAAACAATTGCCAGACACTTTGAAATATGCTTATCTCGATGAAAAGAAGTTATATCATGTTATTATTGGTGCTAACCTTTCAGAACATGAAGAAGAAAGATTATTGAAAGTTCTAATGAAGCATCGGGCTACTATTGGATATACTCTTGATGATTTAAAGGGCATTAGTCCCACTCTATCTCAGCACAAAATTAATATGGAACTTGATGCTAAACCTGTTGTTGATCACCAACGTCGGCTGAATCCAAAAATGAAGGAAGTGGTAAGAACAGAAATCTTAAAACTTCTAGAAGCAGGTATAATCTATCCTATAGCTGATAGTAGATGGGTAAGTCCTGTTCATTGTGTCCCTAAGAAAGGAGGTATTACTGTTGTTCCTAATGATAAAAATGAACTTATTCCACAAAGAATTGTTACAGGCTATAGAATGGTAATTGATTACAGAAAATTAAACAAAGCAACTAGAAAAAATCATTACCCCTTGCCTTTTATTGATCAAATGCTTGAAAGATTATCTAAGCACACACACTTTTGATTTCTAGATGGATACTCTGGCTTTTCACAAATACATGTCTCTCAACTTGATTAAAAAGACTACTTTTACTTGTCCCTTTGGAACTTATGCTTATAGACATATGCCTTTTGGTTTATGTAATGCACATGCTACCTTTCAAAGATGTATGACTGCTATTTTCTCTGACTTTTGTGAAAAGATTGTTGAGGTTTTCAAGGATGACTTTTTTGTTTATGGGAAGTCTTTTGATGATTGTTTAAGCAATCTTGAATGAGCTTTGCAGAGATGTGAACAAACAAATCTTGTCTTGAATTGGGAGAAGTGCCACTTTATGGTTAACGAAGGCATTGTCTTGGGTCATAAAATTTCCGAAAGAGGTATTGAAGTGGACCAAGCTAAGGTTGATGCAATCGAGAAAATGCCATGTCCTAAGGACATCAAAGGTATTCGTAGTTTCCTAGGTCATGCTGGTTTCTATAGGAGATTTATCAAAGACTTTTCTAAAATTTCTAGGCCTCTTACTAATATTTTGCAAAAGGATATTCCTTTTGTTTTTGATGATGATTGTTTAGAAGCCTTTGAAACACTCAAGAAAGCCTTAATATCTGCACCTATTATTCAACCACCTGATTGGAACTTGCCTTTTGAAATTATGTGTGATGCTAGTGATTATGCTGTTGGTGCTGTTCTAGGACAAATAGTTGATAAGAAACTTAATCTTATTCATTATGCTAGTAAAACTCTAGACAATGCTCAAAGAAATTATGCTACTACTGAAAAAGAATTCTTAGCAGTGGTGTTTGCTTGTGATAAATTTAGACCTTATATTGTTGATTCCAAATTAACTGTTCACATAGACCATGCTTCTATTAAATATCTTATAGAAAATAAAGATGCTAAACCTAGACTTATTCGTTGGGTTCTCTTATTACAAGAATACGATTTACATATCATTGATAGAAAAGGAGCTTAGAACCCCGCAGCTGATAATTTGTCTAGGCTTGAAAATGTTCTTGATGACCCACTACCTATTGATGATAGTTTTCCTGATGAGCAGTTAGATGCAATAAATGTTGCTAGCGGTACTCCTTGGTATGCTGACTATGCTAATTACATTGTTGTTAAATATTTACCGCCTATATTTACATACCAGCAAAAGAAAAAAATTCTTCTATGATTTAAGACATTACTTTTGGGATGATCCACATCTTTATAAAGAAGGAGTAGATGATATTATTTGGCATTGTGTACCTGAGCATGAACAGGGACAAATCCTACGGAAATGTCACTCCAAGGCTTATGGTGGGCATCATGCTGGAGATAGAACTGCTCACACGGTATTGCAATCCGGATTTTATTGGCCTACTCTCTTCAAGGATGGCTGTAAGTTTGTCTCTTCTTGTGATGAATGTCAAAGAATAGGTAATATCGATAAGCGTCAAGAATGCCTATGAATTATTCACTTGCCGTTGAACCATTTGATGTTTACGAATTTGATTACATGGGATCTTTTCCTTCCTCTAATGGGTGTACATGCTACCTCTTGAGCACTACGTTGGTTTTCCCTTGAAGAGGAAAGGGTGATGCAGCAAAGTAGCATAAGTATTTCTCTCAGTTTTTGAGAACCAAGGTATCAATCCAGTAGGAGGCCACACGCAAGTCCCTCGTACCTACACAAACAAATAAGAACCTCGCAACCAATGCGATAAAGGGGTTGTCAATCCCTTCACGGTCACTTATGAGAGTGAGATCTGATAGATATGATAAGATAATATTTTTGGTATTTTTATAATAAAGGTAAAAAGTAAAGATTGCAAAATAAACGGTGCAAGGAATAACTTGGTAACGGGAGATTAATATGATGAGAATAGACCCGGGGGCCATAGGTTTCACTAGTGGCTTCTCTCAAGATAGCATAAGTATTATGGTGGGTGAACAAATTACTGTCGAGCAATTGATAGAAAAGCGAATAATTATGAGAATATCTAGGCATGATCATGTATATAGGCATCACGTCCGTGACAAGTAGACCGACTCCTGCCTGCATCTACTACTATTACTCCACACATCGACCGCTATCCAGCATGCATCTAGAGTATTAAGTTCATAAGAACAAAGTAACACATTAGGTAAGATGACATGATGTAGAGGGATAAAATCAAGCAATATGATATAAACCCCATCTTTTTATCCTCGATGGCAACAATACAATACATGTCGTTTCCCTTTCTTTCACTGGGATCGAGCACCGCAAGATTGAACCCAAAGCTAAGCACTTCTCCCATTGCAAGAAAGATTAATCTAGTGGGCCAAACCAAACTGATAATTCGAAGAGACTTGCAAAGATAACCAATCATGCATAAAAGAATTCAGAGAAGATTCAAATATTGTTCATAGATAGACTTGATCATAAACCCACAATTCATCGGATCTCGACAAACACACTGCAAAAAGAGTTACATCAAATAGATCTCCAAAAAGATCGAGGAGAACATTGTATTGAGATCCAAAGAGAGAGAAGAAGCCATCTAGATACTAGCTATGGACCTAAAGGTCTGAAGTAAACTACTCACACATCATCGGAGGGGCCATGGAGTTGATGTAGAGGCCCTCCGTGATCAATGCCCCTCCGGCGGAGCTCCGGAAAAGGCCCCAAGATGGGATCTTGGGTACAGAAGGTTGCGGCGGTGGAAATAGGGTTTTGTGGTGCTCCTAGATGTTTTCGGGGTATATGGATATATATAGGAGGAAGAAGTAGGTAGGTGGAGCAATGAGGGGCCCACGAGGGGGGGGGGTGGGGAGGGCACACCCAGGGGGGTAGGCGCGCCCCCTGCCTCGTGGCCTCCTTGTTGGTTACTTGACATCCACTCCAAGTCCTCTAGATCACGTTCGTTCCAAAAATCACGCTCCCAAAGGTTTCATTCCATTTGGACTCCGTTTGATATTCCTTTTCTGCGAAACACTGAAATAGGCAAAAATACAGCAATTTGCACTAGGCCTCGGGTTAATAGGTTAGTCCCAAAAATAATATAAAAGTGTAAAATAAAGCCCATTAAAAGACAAAACAGAATATATAATAGCATGGAACAATAAAAAATTATAGATACAATGGAGACGTATCAATACACATATTTTGGTTGCTGTTGATTATGTTACTAAATGGGTAGAAGCCATTCCAACCAGCAGTGCTGATCACAACACCTCTATTAAAATGCTTAAGGAAGTTATTTTCCCAAGGTTTGGAGTCCCTAGATATTTAATGACTGATGGTGGTTCACACTTTATTCGTGGTGCTTTCCGTAAAATGCTTGCTAAGTATGATGTTAACCATAGAATTGCATCACCCTATCATCCTTAGTCTAGTGGTCAAGTTGAACTTAGCAATAGATAAATAAAATTAATTTTGCAAAAGACTGTTAATAGGTCCAGGAAGAATTGGTCTAAGAAATTAGATGATGGACTTTGGGCTTATAGAACAACATATAAAAATCCTATGGGTATGTCTCCTTATAAAACGCTTTATGGGAAAGCTTGTCATTTGCCTCTTGAGTTAAAACATAAAGCATTTTGGGCAGTTAAAGAACTCAATTATGATTTCAAACTTGCTAGTGAAAAGAGGTTATTTGATATCAGCTCCTTAGATGAATGGAGAACCCAAGCATATGAAAATGCAAAGTTATTCAAAGAAAAAGTTAAAAGATGGCATGACAAAAGAATTCAAAAGCGTGAGTTTAAAGTTGGAGAATATGTTCTTTTGTACAACTCTCGTTTTAGATTTTTTTGCAGGAAAGCTCCTCTCGAAATGGGAAGGCCCATACATCATCGAGGACGTTTACCAGTCTGGAGCCATTAAAATAAATAACTCCGAAGGTACTAACTCGAAGATTGTCAATGGGCAACGAATAAAGCACTATATCTTAGGTAGGCCTATGAATGTTGAAAGTAATATTATCCAAACTTTGTCACCGGAAGAACACATAAAAGATTCCTTTCGGAACACTCCAGAATCGTGAAAATAAAGAGGTACATGATACGGTAAGTAAACGGACTCCGGAAAATCCGCAAAAATATTTTTTATCAGTTTTGAAATATTTTAAAATTTTGGAAATAAAGAAACTTCCAGGAAGCATCACCTGAGACACCTTCCATACTCCGTTTTTCTTCCATATGCTTGTCCTCCAATATAAAAAAATCTATATATACTTCCCGAACCTATTGATCACCGTATCACGAAGAAATCCTCTGTTCTCTTTCCTTGATGCTTCTGGTCAGATTTATCAAGCCAGGCATCATGTCTTCTTGCTCCTCCAACAACATGGAAGAAGATGCTTGGCTGATGAAGATAGAGACGAAGCAGGAGGAGCCTACGGACACCCTCAAGGGAGACAAGGGCAAGAAAGCTACCATGGATCCGCCCTAGTGGCAGCACGAGAGCTGCTGGCCGAGGAGGAGGAAGAGGATATATCCTTATACCCTACCTTCCGCATCTTACCCCCGCTGAGATTGAGGCTTTTCGCATCATTGAAATAGTTCGCATACAGAATAAGTATCTTACTCGCGAAAATATTCTACATCAAGAGCATATCATCCATCTCCGGAGCATCATCCGACGGCTGGAGAACCTCTTGATCCTTAAGGATAGGATCGTCATCACCACCGTCATCTTCTTCGCCACCAAAAGAGAATTGAGTATCGGGTATGAGCACTCCCCACTAGTAGAAAAAGGGCCTAATGTGAGATAAATTAGTCCCGGTTTGTAACAAAACCAGCACTAATGTTACCATTAGTGTCGGTTCCAACGGCTAGGCGGGAGGAGCTCATTAGTACTGCTTCATGGCGAACCTTTAGTACCGGTTGGTGCCACGAACCAGTACTAAAGAGGATGTGGCCAGACTGGGGCCCCACCAGCACCTTCAGTACAGGTTCGTGGCATGAACCGGTACTAGTGTTTTCTAGTTGATTCATTTTGCAGCTATTTTTTAGTCCCAGCTCGCCAAGAGAGAGGCACTCGCAACGGTTTGTAAGCCCTGAGTGCAGAGACGATGAAGGAGAGGCCCAATGCTCACCTGCACATTGCTTAGCTTCAGGCCTGGAGGAAGTGGTGTAGACTGCACGGAGCTATCAGGGTTTCAGACGAAAACTACACATAGCTCTGTGCAGTCTACACTATTTCCTCAAGGCCTGGAGATAAGCAACATGCAGGTGAGCATTATGCCTCTCTTTCATTTTTAGTAACTTATTTTAACTCCGGACTTTTTGTGCCTTCATTTGCTATTTTTCATGCATTTACTGATTTCTTTTGAGCTAAATGACCCTGAAATTGAAATGCATTACAAATGAACTCTGAAAAGGTTGAAACTTGTCATAGTATCACCATTTCACCCACATGGCATGTGCAAAAAAGTAGAGAGGGTTACGGCAAAAACTGGATGCATTTCGTGTACAAACTGGACACTCTCTTTCTAAGTATCACGGTTTCGCACGAAAACTCATCTATTACAAAGGCACTTCATTTTTTTAAACTTATTAGAACTCTAGACTTTTTGTGCATTCATTATGCACCATTCAAAGCCACGTCCTCAACTTTCAACCCTTTGTGCCTTCATTTGCTATTTTTCATGCATTTACTAATTTGTTTTGAGCTAAATGACCCTGAAATTGAAAAGCACTACAAATGAACTCTGAAAAGGTTGCAACTTGGCATGGTATCATCATTTCACCCAGATGTCATGTGCCAAAAAGTAGAGAGGGTTACGGCAAAATCTGGATGCACTTCGTGTACAAACTGGACACTCTCTTTCGAAATATCAGGGTTTCGGACGAAAACTCATATGTTACAAAGGCACTTCATTTTTTAAACTTATTACAACTCCAGAATTTTTGTGCGTTCATTATGCACCATTCAAAGCTACATCGTCAACTTTCAACCCTTTGTGCCTTCATTTGCTATTTTTCATGCATTTACTGATTTGTTTTGAGCTAAATGACCCTGAAATCGAAAAGCACTACAAATGAACTCTGAAAAGGTTGAAACTTGGCATGGTATCATCGTTTCACCCACATGGTATGTGCAAAAAATTAGAGAGGGTTATGGCAAAAATTGGATGCACTTCGTGTACAAACTGAACACTCACTTTCGAAGTATCAGTGTTTCAGACGAAAACTCATCTGTTACAAAGGCACTTCATTTTTTAAACTTATTACAACTCCAGACTTTTTGTGCGTTCATTATGCACCATTCAAAGCCACGTTGTCAACTTTCAACCCTTTGTGCCTTCATTTGCTATTTTTCATGCATTTACTGATTTGTTTTGAGCTAAATGACCCTGAAATTGAAAAGCACTACAAATGAACTCTGAAAAGGTTGCAACTTGGCATGGTATCATCATTTCACCCAGATGTCATGTGCCAAAAAGTAGAGAGGGTTACGACAAAATCTGGATGCACTTCGTGTACAAACTGGACACTCTCTAAATACAACAAAAATATTCACAAAGAAACTTTGTAATTTTTGTACCTAAAGCAAAAATATTCACAAAGAAACTCTAAATACAGCAAAAAACTACTCAGAAATAAATAAAAGAAAATAAATAAAGCAGAAAGGAAACAAAACTACATAAAAAATATTTGGACGCTACCCAGAGGGCCTGCTTGGCCTTGGGCATGGATATGTAGGCCCATAAGGCCCAGCAAGCTCACAGGGAGCGCGTCAAAGTTAGGCCCAAAAACCTTCTTTAGAGAGGAGCTCGAAGGAGCAGCCACAGTTAGGTTTATAAACTAGTGCGTCTGCCCTCGCCCGGCGTGGGGGACTAAACTTTATGTACCACGGGATGGGAGCGCACCCACTTTAGTACCGGTTCGTGGCTCCAACCGGTACTAAGGGGGGGATCTTTAGTACCGGTTCGAGCCACCACCCGGTACTAAAGGGGGTCGCTTCCCCCCACTTGGCCTGGCCAAATTTGACCTTTAGTACCAGTTGGTGGCTCCAACCGGTACTAAAGGTCCGTCCTATATATACAACACTTACAAAAATTTCAGTTAGTTTCCGTTCTGCTTCGTCGCGCTCGTCGTCGTCGTCGCCGCCCCCGTCGCGCACGCCCGTCCCTGTCGTCGTCGCCGTCCCTGTCCCCGCCCCCGTCGAGCGCGCTCGTCCCCGCCCTCGTCGCTGCGCGCGTCCGTCCCCGTCCTCGTCGCCAGCGGCCCCCGCACGCCCGTCCCTGGCAGGCCATAACATTGCTGCCCCGGCCCGTCCCCATCACCGCCCTAGCCCACTGCCACCCCCCGTCGCCTTGCATCGCCAGCCGTTAGTCCGCGCTGTAAGATTGACCGCTCCGGCCCCCTGCAGCGCACCGCCGGCGGCCTCTCTCTCACACACACACAAACAGAGACATATTTTTCTTAATGATTTTTTTCTTCTATTTTCTGTTTTTTAGTTTTTTTATACTTTTAGTTTATATTAAATGTTAGATTAATGTCAATTGTTAGACGATTATATATATATATATATATGAATGTTAGATATTAATGTCAAATGTTAGATGAATTAGATAGAAATATATGTTAGATATTAATGTTAAATGTTAGATGAATTAGCTAGATATTAATGTTAGATGAGTTAGTTTTTATATTTTTTAGTTATAGATGAATTAGATATATTAATGTCAAATGTTAGATGAATTAGATATATTAAATTTAGGTATATGATATTTGATCATCTAATTAATTTTTTACTATATATAGAACTAACTACTTTATTTTTAGTAAGAAAATTAATAGAACTAGTTTATTTTTAGTAAGTGATTAGTTGAATTAGTTGAATTGAACTAGGTGAATTACTAGAACTAGCTAGTTGAATTAATAAAACCAGCTAGCTAGTAAGTGTTTTATCAATTAATGTTTCAACTATGAACACAGAAAATGTGGTCTGACGATGAAAATGATTTCGTTATGTGCGAATACTACGAACACGAGCGCGGCCTGTGCGACAAAAATTTCCTAGTTGATGATAGACGCTTCAGCATCAAGCTGGATGAGACCTTCAAAGTGGATACAGTAAGTCACAGCGACAAGTCTTTTTTCGTAATTAAGCATGACTTATGATTCATTTGCATCAACTTATAATTTCAAATTTTCACTATTCTACTAGCTAGCGTATCCCCTGCCATGCAAGAACTTTTGTCTTGGATAAGATATGTTTCAGTCCTAACAAAATTATGGACGTAAAGAGAGTTTACTTGAAGACCGAGCATGGTTATACCTTTGACGTCAAATTATACAATGCAGACACCTACACCCATTTTGAATGCAAAACTTGGCAATCACTATGCAAGGCTTATGCATTTGAGCCTGATATGGTTATCACCTTTGATATTCGTCCGGAAGATGATATTGAAGGTAATAGAGACATTTGGGTCGATGTGCAGACGCCTCCAGTTCGACCATTATGTGAGTTTCTCAACCATATTTATGTCTTTGATATTGTTTATTCAAAAATAGTTGACAACTAATTTCTGTTGACAACTTATTTCCATTCAAGCAAACATGTCCGACGCTTGGTAGACAGGACCGTCCACTGTCCCGGGGCTGAACTAAACTGCGAGGAGATAAGTCATTATGTTTCATGGCTTGAGGATCTTGATGCTGTCAAGAGAAATTATTTTCCCGAATTTGAAAATCTTAGTACTCAAAATGTGCGACCAATAGTGTTCGTATTGAACTACGGTCACATCTATTTAGGCAGGATGGTAAGATTTTTACTATTTATCCTCAGTGCATCTTTTGTATACATTATTTTTAAGCTAAACTTCATTGCTAAGTATGTTACTATACGATGTTCTTCAACAGGGACTCCTGATGATAGTTCTGCCTCAGTGGATCAAGACTAAAGGTCGCATGTCAATGGTTAGCTTACGGCCAAGACATCCTACAACGCACATGAGTGCATTCAGGATTTCTAAAACCGAGGAATGCTTAATAGTGAAAGACTGGACCAAAAATTGTGAATGATCGCAGAGAAGTACTAGGGGGCAGCAAGCAGAAGCGCAACCCATGATTAGGAGACATGTTCATCTGCATGCTCCAATATGATGTATCGGGATTTCTACACATGTTCTATGCTATTTTACCAGAGAGAGAGAGAGAGAGAGAGAGAGAGAGAGAGAGCAGCATGAGTGATTAGCTAGTTCATGCTCTTAATTAGTACTTGTCCTCTCATGTCTTCGTCCTGAACTTAATCTCAAAGTGATTTGTGCTTTTGTGGTCTTATGAATGCTTATAGTCTCATGACCATGTTGAACTCGATGATATATTTGCTTCTGGTACAAGTGAATGTTTCTTCTTTAAGCTGGTGTTTGTGGTGATTAGATAGCGGTAATGACTATGATGATTAAATAGTGGTAATGACGACTATGATGATTATTAGCTAGCTAATGAATGTTGTTGGTGATGATATGATGCAAGAGTTTTTATATTAATATGATGATGGTGATGATGATGATGAGTTATTATATCATTTATGAAAGAAACCGAAGATTAGTTTCAACTGGATGGATCCTATAGTTAGCTAGCTAAGTGATCATCAAGTAATATGCCATATCCATATTACTTTGATCACTTAGGACGATCCATGCATATATATCCACTAATCCGCAGTACTTTCACCTAGCGATTTAACAAATCATTTTAATGTAAAAACAATCTCTAAATTAAATGGAAAACACAAAATTAAAGGAAAAATAAAACCAAAACACCCCAAACTTTAGTACCGGTTTGTGTAACAAACTGGTACTAAAGGTCTCCCCGCCCATGGCCCTGGCTCGTGCCACATGGTGGCCCTTTAGCGGTGGTTCGTGCAGAACCGATACTAAGGGGGGCACCTTTAGTCCCCACCCTTTAGTGCCGGTTACCGAACCGACACTAAAGGCCATTACGAACCGGTGCTATAGCCTGATTTTACACAAGTGCCTTTGGCTTCCACCAAGCTTGGGGGAGGTGCCCCGGTATCGTATCATCCCACTATCTTTTTGCTTTTACTTATTTTAGTTCGATCATTTGCTTTTAGATGAAATAAAGTTTAGTTCGATCCATTCTTCTTTGAGAGTTTGCTTAGTGATCTATCCTTGTAATCGTGTGCAAGTTATATAATAAAGTTAGTTTTAGTTTTTGCTTTCTTTACTTTCATGTTGCAAATAAAGAAAGAAAAAGTGGAAGCAAATAAATGAAGAAAGGAAATAAATCAATAAGAATATATACTAATCCTATGGTAGGTGATGGCACCACATAAGGAAAAGTATAAGTAGAAAATTTTATTAGAGATTGACAAACATAGCATTAGTCAATGATGCAACTCATGAAAGAATTAATAAGGGATGAGAAGATTCACATATAGATATACTATCCTAGAAATCTTTTGTGATTGTGAGCCCTCATCAAAATATTATATGCCAAAAATGTTGACGTTGGACAAGGAAGACAACTTAATGGTTTATGTTTGTTTATATTCACATAGAAGTCATATTGTCATAGATCCTTTAACATGTGGTGCTTGCCCCTGATACGTCTCCAACGTATCTATACTTTTTGATTGCTCCATGCTATATTATCTACTGTTTTAGACTATATTGGGATTTATTTTCCACTTTTATATTATTTTTGGGACTAACCTATTAACCGGAGGCCCAGCCCAGAATTGCTGTTTTTTTGCCTATTTCAGTGTTTCGAAGAAACAAAATATCAAACGGAGTCCAAACAGAAAAATCCTTTTTGGAACATGATTTTCTTCTCGGATAAGACCCAGGAGACTTGGACCCTACTCCAAGAAGTACCGGAGGTGGTCACGAGGGTAGGGGGCGCCCCCCCTACAGGGCGCCCCCTGCCTCGTGGGCCCCTCGGTGCTCCACCGACGTACTCCTTCCTCCTATATATACCCACGTACCCCCAAACGATCAGAAGAGGAGCCAAAAACCTAATTCCACCGCCGCAACTTTCTGTATCCATGAGATCCCATCTTGGGGCCTGTTCCGGAGCTCCGTCGGAGAGGGCCGTCATCACAGAGGGCTTCTACATCATCATAGCCCCTCCGATGAAGTGTGAGTAGTTTACCTCAGACCTTCGGGTCCATAGTTAGTAGCTAGATGGCTTCTTCTCTCTTTTTGGATCTCAATACAATGTTCTCCCCCTCTCTTGTGGAGATCTATTCGATGTAATCTTCTTCTTTTGTGGTGTGTTTGTTGAGACCGATGAATTGTGGGTTTATGATCAAGTCTATCTATGAACAATATTTGAATCTTCTCTGAATTCTTTTATGTATGATTGGTTATCTTTGCAAGTCTCTTCGAATTATCCGTTTGGTTTGGCCAACTAGATTGGTAGTTCTTGCCATGGGAGAAGTGCTTAGCTTTGGGTTCAATCTTGCGGTGTTCTTTCCCAGTGACAGAAGGGGCAGCAAGACACGTATTGTATCATTGCCATCGAGGACACCAAGATGGGGTTTATTTCATATTGCATGAATTTATCTCTCTACATCATGTCACCTTGCTTAAAGTGTTACTCTATTTTTAACTTAATACTCTAGATGCATGCTGGATAGCGGTCGATGAGTGGAGTAATAGTAGTAGATGCAGAATCGTTTCGATCTACTTGTCACGGACGTGATGCCTATATACATGATCATGCCTAGATATTCTCATAACTATGCTCAATTCTGTCAATTGCTCAACAGTAATTTGTTGACCCACCGTAGAAAACTTATGCTCTCGAGAGAAGCCACTAGTGAAACCTATGGCCCCCGGGTGTATTCTCATCATATCAATCTCCAGCACTTTAATCTTATTTTGTTTTTACTTTGCCTTTTACTTTTCACTTTGCATCTTTATATCAAAAATACCAAAAATATTATCTATCCGATCTCACTTCCGTAAGTGACCGTGGAGGGATTGACAACCCCTAATCGCGTTGGCTGCGTTGAGCTCTTTGTGTTGTGTTGGTACGAGGGACTTGCGTGTGGCCTCCTACTGGATTGATACCTTGGTTCTCAAAAACTGAGGGAAATACTTACGCTACTCTGCTGCATCATCGCTTCCTCTTCGGGGAAAACCAACGCAAGCTCAAGACGTAGCAAGAAGGATTTCTGGCGCCGTGGCCGGGGAGTCTACGCAAAAAGTCAACATACCAAGTACCCATCACAATCCCTATCTCCCGCATTACATTATTTGCCATTTTCCTCGTTTTCCTCTCCCCCCAATTCACCCTTGCCGTTTTATTCGCCCTCTCTCTCCCTATCCTCCCTCTCTATTTGCCTCTTTTTGCCCATTTGCTTTTGTTTGCTCGTGTGTTAATTGCTTGTTTGTCGCGATGGCTCAAGATACTACCAAATTGTGTGACTTCACCAATACCAACAATAATGATTTTCTTAGCACTCCGATTGCTCCTCTTTCCAATACTGAATCTTGTGAAATCAATACTGCTTTGTTGAATCTTGTTATGAAAGATCAATTCTCCGGCCTTCCTAGTGAAGATGCCGCTACTCATCTGAATAGCTTCGTTGATTTATGTGATATGCAAAAGAAAAAAGATGTCGATAATGATGTCGTTAAATTGAAGCTATTTCCTTTTTCGCTTAGAGATCGTGCTAAGGCTTGGTTTTTGTCTTTGCCTAAAAATAGTATTGATTCTTGGAACAAGTGCAAAGATGCTTTTATCTCTAAGTATTTTCCTCCCGCTAAGATCATCTCTCTTAGAAACGATATTATGAATTTTAAGCAACTTGATCATGAACATGTTGCACAAGCTTGGGAGAGAATGAAATTAATGATACGTAATTGCCCTACTCATGGTTTAAATTTGTGGATGATTATACAAAAAATTTATGCCGGATTGAATTTTGCTTCTAGAAATCTTTTAGATTCGGCCGCGGGAGGCACTTTTATGGAAATCACTTTAGGAGATGCTACTAAACTCCAAGATAATATTATGGTTAATTATTCTCAATGGCATACTGAAAGATCTTCTAATAAAAAGTGCATGCGATAGAAGAAATCAATGTTTTGAGTGGAAAGATGGATGAACTTATGAAATTATTTGCTACTAAGAGTGTTTCTTCTGATCCTAATGATATGCCTTTGTCTAGCTTGATTGATAATAACAATGAATCTATGGATGTGAATTTTGTTGGTAGGAATAAATTTGGTAACAACGCTTATAGAGGGAATTTTAATCCTAGGCCTTATCCTAGTAATCCTTCTAATAATTATGGGAATTCCTACTACAACTCTTATGGAAATTATAATAAGATGCCCTCTGATTTTGAATCTAATATTAAATAATTTATTTCTTGGCAAAAGAATTTTAATGCTATGATTGAAGAAAAATTGCTTAAGATTGATGATTTGCTAGGAACGTTGATAGAATTGTTCTTGATGTTGATGCTTTGAAACTTAGATCTATTCCACCTAAGCATGATATTAATGAGTCTCTAAAAGCCATGAGAATTTCAATTGATGAGTGTAAAGAAAGAACCGCTAGGATGCGTGCTTCCAAAGATGCCTTTATTAAAGCGTGTTCTTCTAATTCTTATGAAAATCAAGATGAAGATCTAAAAGTTATTGATGTGTACCCTATCAAATCTTTGTTTTGCAATATGAATCTTGATGAAACTGTATATGATCTTCCTTTACCTAGAAGGCGTTCCAAAAATTCGAAGTATTTAGATCTTTATGATGAAATTGACGAAAGTGGGATTGAAAGAAATAAAAATTTAGATGTTGCTAAATCCACTATATTGGATTTCAAGGAATTTAATTATGAAAGTTGCTCTTTGATTGATTGTATTTCTTTGTTGCAATCCATGCTAAATTCTCCGCATGCTTATGGTCGAAAGAAAGCCTTCACCGAACATATTGTTGATGCCTTGATGCAATCTTATGAAGAAAAACTTGAGTTGAAAGTCTCTATCCCTAGAAAACTCTATGATGAGTGGGAACCAACTATCAAAATTAAAATTAAAGATCATGAGTTTTATGCTTTGTGTGATTTGTGTAGCGACCAGACCTCAAACAGTATGATCTCTGTGCTCCGTTGTCATCCCTGGATGAGTAATGCTGACACCACATAGTACTCGGAGGATTTATAATAGAGTAGCAATCACACACTTATTACATCGAGTGTCTCAATAGAGAACTTATTACAATAAATATGGCTTAAGGCCATCTAATAACGATAACACCGGAAGGCTTGGAAGATAAGTGAGTCCATCAACTCCAACGGCATCACTGAGTATAGAACCACGACCTAAAACTCCTTAATCGTCGTATGAAAAGTCTGCAACATTAACGTTGCAGCCCGAAAACGGGTCAGCACATGGAATATGCTGGCAAGGTAACACATAGAGAGTAATGGAATGAAACAGCTATACTATATGCATATTTGGCTAGTGGAAAGCTCTATGGTTACAGTTTTGCGTAAAGCCAATTTTTCCCTACAACAAAGGAATAAATTTTATTTACTATCATGGTAGTTGTTAAACATTGAGAATGGTTGACAGCATCCTCAATCCCAATTAAACATCATCATTAACAAAACCCAACAAAATTAATTTATGAGTAACATGTTGAGATTCACATGATAATCCAGGTACTAGATACTCAAGATGTCCATAATCGGGGACATGGCTAACCATGATTAGTTTAATACACTCTGCAGAGGTTTGCGCACTTTTCCCCACAAGACTCGATCGCCTCCGTTTGGTTTCTCGCACTACATGGTGTTTGAGAAGACGGATGGCCGAGACATAGTCTTTCAGAAGCGCTAGCACCTTACGATCGGGTAGACCGTACCACCTACATCCCCTACATCTGCTAGTCTACCACTGTAAGAGTTCGCACGACTTAATCAACTATGCTAGCCCATAATAGCTTGTGGCTGCACACAGAAGTTTCTAGTATGAATTAATCTCATGATCCCTTTGAGCCTGGGTGGCGGTCCAAAAGAAAACAGGCAAATCCTGGATTACCCAGGTGCCTCAATCCACCCAGATGTGTGTTTAAGTTGCCACCTTAGATAAACCGTTAATTAACAAACTCACATCTGTCATGGATATCACACACCCAATCCACGTCTACTAGCATAGCATAGCAATAATAAGCAAACGTAGAAGTAACTCCGAAAGGTTTGATAATAAACAGGTAATAGGTACTACCTCAACTACTTTCCATCCCACAATTTAATTAGATCCTAATCATGCAATGTTTGAGGATTTGATCTAATGCAATAAAACTGGGTAGTAGGAAAAGTATGATCAAAGTGTTACTTGCCTTGCTGATGATCCGCGAAACCTAGCGATTCGAAGTAACAGGCGGCGCACTTCGGGTATTCTATCGCAGACAAACAAACAAGCATACAATAAGTACTCATCTAATGCACGGGTAAAAGTGAAATAAGAAATCTAACCAGAAAGTTCAACTTAAGAACTCTGGTTGGCAAAAAGAATCAAATCAAATGAAGCAACGAAAGTCAAACAGCAAAAGAAAACAACTTCGTTCTACTAATCTGGATCTAAGGCAATTTTTTACAGTAGAAAAAACTTGTTTAAGTTGGTTAAACGGATAGAGGGTTTCGAGACGAAACTCCAGGCGCTTGAATCGCCTGATTCCAATAAACGAGCGAAAAGTATACTAAAACGAAATTCGGATCAGAAATCACGATCAGAAAAATCGCGGATTTAATCCGAGAAAAAGAAAAACGATGAACATTCGCTAGAACGAACGAACGGACGAGTGCTCGCTAATTAAATAAATCAGAAAAACCGATCTATTTTAAAAAAACCGAAACTAAAAAACCGACGGAAAACCGACGGAAAAACCAAACGGTTTTTCGAAAAAAAACGGCAGCACGGATTTCGAGGCGACCTCGGGCGGCGGGTCGGCGAGGTGGCGGCGTCCGGCAAGGCGGCGGCAACAGGCGGCGGCGCGGCGGCGAGGCGCGGTGGCGGGCGGCGGCGAGGCGGCGGCAGCGGCGAGGCGCGAGTGGGCGGCGACGGCGACAACTCGGGCGGGGCTGGGGCTGGGGCGGCTCGGGGCTAGGGTTTCGTCCCGGGGGTGGGCTGGCTTATAAAGGCTAGTCGGGCCGGAGTCCCAGTCGGACACGGCCCGTAGGTCGGTGCGATTTTTTTATAATTACACGCAGAAGAAAAATAAAAAGAAATACTAAACGGGCTCGAAAAATCCCAAAATAAATTTTCCCGGGCTTCTAAAATCAAGTCACACAAGGTGAACATTTATTTAGGGCCTAAATGCAATTTTGAAAAACGCACATTTTTCCTAAATTCAAATAAAATAACGAAAAACTCTGAAACAAAATCTTATTTGATTTTATTATTAAATCCTCAATATTTCTTTATTTTGGGAAAGTCATTTTATTCCCTCTCTCATATTTTTGTAATAGAAATAATTGATGATAAAATAATAAAAATCAAAATGATCCTATTCTCAAAATTTGAGAAAACTCAAATATGAAAATAACGAAATCCCCAACTCTCTCCGTGGGTCCTTGAGTTGCGTAGAATTTTCTAGGATCAAAACAAAAAGCAAATAAAATATGATATGCATTTATGATCTAATGTATAACATTCCAAATTGAAAATTTGGGATGTTACAAACCTACCCCCCTTAAGATGAATCTTGCCCTCGAGATTCGGGTTGGCTAGAAAATAGGTGAGGGTGGTCCTTGAGCAAATCTTCCTCTCGTTCCCAGGTGGCTTCATCCTCTGTGTGGTGGCTCCACTGAACCTTACAGAACTTGATAACCTTGCTGCGGGTGACTTGACTGGAAACTCGAGAATCTTAATTGGTTTCTCCTCATAGGTCAAATCATTATCCAACTGAATTGTTTCCAATGGCACTGTGTCTCTCAAGGGTATGTCAGCCATCTCCGCGTGACACTTCTTCAACTGAGAAATGTGGAACACATCATGAACTCCTGACAATCCTTCGGACAATTCCAACTTGTAGGCCACTTCTCCCATACGCTCCAAAACTTGATATGGTCCTACAAATCGTGGCGCTAACTTTTCTTTAACCCCAAAACGCTTTGTTCCCCGAAGTGGAGATACTCGAAGATAAACTCGGTCTCCGACTTCGTAAACTGTCTCCTTGCGTTTAGAATCTGCGTAGCTCTTCTGCCTGGACTGGGCTATCTTGAGCCTATCGCGAATCAATTTCACCTTCTGTTCAGACTCTTTAATCAAATCAGGCCCAAACAACTGGCGGTCTCCAACTTCGTCCCACGACAACGGTGTCCTGCACCTCCTTCCGTACAAAGCTTCGAAAGGGGCCATCTTTAAACTGGTTTGGTAACTGTAGTTGTAAGAGAACTCTGCATATGGCAAATTGTCTTCCCAACTAGATCCGTAATCTAGCGCACAAGCTCTCAGCATATCCTCCAAAACCTGATTGACTCTCTCGGTCTGTCCATCTGTCTCTGGATGAAAAGCTGTACTGAATTCTAGCCTAGTACCCAAAGTTTCATGCAACTGCTTCCAGAACTTTGAGGTAAACTAGGTTCCTCTATCCGATACGATACTCCTTGGAACTCCATGCAGACATACGATCTTAGTCATGTATATCTTTGCCAACTTAGCACTGGTGTAAGTGGTCTTTACTGGGATGAAATGAGCTACTTTCGTCAATCGATCAACTACAACCCAAATCGAGTCATAGCCTGAACGAGTCCTAGGTAATCCCGTGATAAAATCCATGCCTAACTTATCCCACTTCCATTCGAGTATCGGCAATGGTTGTAACAATCCTGCTGGCTTCTGATGCTCTGCCTTTACTCTCTGACACACATCACAAACTGCTACATACTCCGCAATATCCTTCTTCATTCCGGTCCACCAGAAAATATCCTTCAAATCTAAATACATCTTGGTATTTCCTTGGTGAATCGAATATGGTGAATCGTGTGCCTCTTGCAGAATTAGCTTCGTAATCTTCGGGTCATTGGGCACATAAACACGGTTTTCAAACCATAGGGTGTCGTGCTCATCCTCACGAAATCCTTTAGCCTTTCCTTCGCTTATTTTCTCCTTTATATTGGCAATCTCCTTGTCAGTCTTCTGAGCTTCTCTGATTCTATCCATCAAAGTTGACTGAATCTCCAATGCTGCTACATAGCCTCTCGGAACTATTTCCAAACATAGTTCACGAAGATTTTCTGCTAACTCCCTTGGTATTTCTCCCGTCATTAATGTATTGATATGGCTCTTATGGCTTAATGCGTTAGATACTACATTAGCCTTTCTGGGATGGTAATGCAATATGAGCTCCAACCATCTCCTTTGTCTGAGGTTTAACTCCTTCTGTGTGAAAATGTATTTCAAACTCTTATGATCCGTGTACACCTCACAATGGTTTCCAATGAGGAAATGTCTCCATGTTTTCAATGCATGCACTACGGCTGCTAATTCCAAATCATGCGTAGCATAATTCAACTCATGGTGTTTCAGTTGTCTTGAGGCATATGAAACAACTCTCCCTTCCTGCATAAGCACTGCTCCAAGTCCTCGACGTGAAGCGTCGCAATACACCTCATAATCCTTGGTCTGATCTGGCAAAATCAACACTGGTGAAGTAACTAAACGTTTATTCAACTCCTGGAAACCAGTCTCACATTCCTTCATCCATATGAACTTGGTATCTTTTTTCAACAACTCCGTCATAGGCTTCACAATCTTTGAGAAATTCTCAATAAATCTCCGGTAGTATCCTGCGAGTCCAAGAAAACTCCGGATCTCTCCAACCGTGGTTGGTGCTTCCCACTTGGTCACGGTATCAACTTTAGTGGGATCAACTACTATTCCTTTTCCGGATATAACGTGTCCGAGGAATCCTACTTCCTTCAACCAAAACTCACATTTGCTGAACTTAGCATACAACTGATGTTCTCTGAGCTTACCAAGTACCAAACGCAAATGCTCCTTATGCTCCTCTCATTTTTTGAGTAAACCAGGATATCATCAATGAACACCATGGCGAACTTATCCAAAAACTCCATAAACACTTTATTCATCATGTTCATAAAATAGGCAGGTGCGTTAGTCAGACCGAATGACATAACGGTATACTCGTACAACCCATACCTGGTGGTAAAAGCTGTCTTAGGAATATCCTGTTCTCGAATCTTCAACTGGTGGTATCCTGATCGCAGATCGATCTTGGAAAATACCTTAGCTCCATGCAATCGATCAAACATATCATTGATCATTGGTAGTGGGTACTTGTTCTTGATCATTACTTCATTCAATCCTTGATAAACAACAACCATCCTTAACGATCCAACCTTCTTCTCCACTAGGAGTACTGGTGATCCCCAAGGCGAAGAACTTGGGCGAATATATCCCTTATCCAGTAACTCTTTAATCTGCTTCTTAATTTCCACCAAATCCTTTGTAGGCATCCTGTATGGTCTCTTTGATATTGGCCCTGTGCCTGGCAATAGCTCAATAAAAAACTCAATATCTCTATCCGATGGCATGCCTGGCAACTCTTCTGGAAATACTTCAGGGAAATCCCTTACCACTGGTACTTCCTCCTGCACAACTCATGTTAAGCAATTTACTTGAGTCCTCTTTGGCACATGTCAGGATACATACTTGATCCTTCTCCCTTCTGGGGTGGTAAGCAAAATTGACTTACTAGCACATTCAATATTCCCTTCATACTTGGATAACCAATCCATGCCTAATATCACATCCAATCCTTGGGATTCCAATACTATTAGGTCTGAAGGAAAAACATAGTTACCAATCCTTAATGGTAACCGATCACACCATCGACTAGCCATATATTCTGCTCCAGTCAAGGTTACTAACATGGGTGACCTAAGGGCTTGGGTTGACAGGTTATACTTATCCACAAATCCCCTTGAGATGTATGAATGCGATGCACCAGTATCAAAAAGAACGAGTGCAGTAAATGACTTAACCAAAAACTTACCTATTACTGCATCAGGCTGAGCTTCAACCTCCTCCACGCTAACGTGGTTCACCTGTCCCCTGTTGAAAGGGTTCGGCTTCTTCCGAGAGCTTCCATTGCTATTTCCATTTTGTAATTCAGGACATTCATTTGCATAATGTCCGGTCTTTGAACACTTGAAGCAAGTGACTTGGCTCAGGTCTTTCTTGGCTGGGGTTGATGGGTTGGTACGATTCTGGCCGTTGCTTCCTCCATTCCCATTACCACTCTTGGGGCCATTGTGATTGTGCGAGCTACCTCCTCCATGGGTATGCTGAAAATGTCCTCCCGGTCTAGGGGTAAAACGTGGCTTCTGCTGAGCTCCTGAATTGTACTTTCCTTGTCCATACTTCCTCTTGCGGTTCTCAATTTGCTGCTGCTTGCCTTCAATCATAAGAGCACGATCTACCAACTCCTGGTAGTTGTTGAAGGTTGCCACCATCAACTGCATGCTCAACTCATCATTCAGTCCTTCCAAAAACTTCTCCTGCTTAGTTGCATCCGTAGCAACGTCATTTGGGGCATAACGTGCTAACTTACTAAAGTCCTCCACATACTGGCCATCTGTCCTTCCTCCTTGGTGCAAATTGCGAAACTCACGCTTCTTCATGGCCATAGCTCCTGCTGAAACATGGGCAGTACGATAGGCCTGCTGAAACTGGTCCCATGTGACAGTGTCGACAGGGAAAGTGGCTGTGAAATTCTCCCACCATGATGTTGCGGGTCCTTCAAGCTGATGTGCGGCAAACTTCACCTTCTCCGCATCTGTGCATCCTGCTGTGGTCAACTTCTAGCTGTCTTGCGGAGCCAATCATCTGCTACTATCGGCTCGGTGCTACTGGAAAACACTGGCGGATTCAGCCTAAGAAAACGGGCTAAGTGATCAACAGGTGGTGGTGGTGGTGGGTTGTTGTTGTTGTTCCCCTAGTTCTGATTCTGGACTAGCAACTGCATCAATGTGTTCTGTTGCTGGATCAACTGGGTGAGCTCCGGTGGAAAGGTAAATCCAGGGTCACGTCTCGGAGGCATCTGAGGGTTTAGAAAAGATGAGAGTTAAGAATAGAGGGGGTCTAAAGAGAAAACACTACCCATATGCACATGAGGCAAAAGCAAACAATTCACTTCATTCAATCAAACAAGGGCATACAATCGATCTAACTATCGCAAAAGTGCTCGGACTACTGTATTTACATGGTGGACTACTACTAATTATGAGGTGGTCTACTAGAAATATTCTTCTGTTGCAGACTCCATGATATCTGCTCCGGCTTCATCAACATAATCATCATCGCTATCATCTGGGTCCGAGTCGGTGTCGTCGAGGATGATGTAGTCTTCCGGGCAAATCTCCTTGGGTTCTTCGTCTTCATCTATTGGTGTAGGGCCTCCCATAAATATCCCGATCTTCTTGATCAGATCGTCATTCTTCTCCACCAATACTTCGATTTCTTCTTCAAAATCTTCACGTGTAGCCTTGAGTTCTTCCTCCAGTTCCTTGATTCTTGTCCTTGACTTCTTCAGGTCTATCATGTCGGTGCACATCTGGTTCTCCTGTCGTCGAATGTGCTGGTTTAAATCCTGGATAAAAGCTTCAACTGATCTATCCTTTCTGGTGATGATCATCTCCCAGTGCTCATCTCGGCACCCACAAATCTGGTAGATAGTATCGTTGAGATCATTACGGTAGACTTCCCCAATGCGTCCCATGGCGATGTGAGCTGCCATGCTCTTTCCTAGTTTCCAAGTTGGTGCATCAAAAGAAAACTCTATGGGCTCAGTGACTGGCATGAACGTCCTTCCTGGAACTTGAACTTGAATCATCCAGCGCTCTTCTTCAGGTAAAGTGGCATTGTAGGTTCCGGTGAAGCTGGGTACTCCTATGTTCAGGTATCTCGTGACTTCCTTCAAGTGATGTCCAAAGGGTGTATCTTCATCCGGTTGCGTGAACTTGTTCCTTGCATCCGCCATCCTAAAGAGAAGAAAAGATGAGAGGTCAGAAGAGAAGAGAGTGAATAGTGATCTAGGTCTTTAGCTTAGTGGTCGTCTCCTATAGTCAGCGTGCGCTCTGATACCATCTCTGTAGTGACCAGACCTCAAACAGTCTGATCTCTGTGCTCCGGTGTCATCCCTGGATCAGTAATGCTGACACCACACAGTACTCGGAGGATTTATAACAGAGTAGCAATCATACACTTATTACATCGAGTGTCTCAATAGAGAACTTATTACAATAAATATGGCTTAAGGCCATCTAATAACGATAACAGCGGGAGGCTTGGAAGATAAGTGAGTCCATCAACTCCAACGGCATCACTAAGTATAGAACCACGACCTAAAACTCCTTAATCGTCATCTGAAAAGTCTGCAACATTAACGTTGCAGCCCGAAAATGGGTCAGCACATGGAATATGCTGGCAAGGTAACACATAAAGAGTAATGGAATGAAACAGCTATACTATATGCATATTTGGCTGGTGGAAAGCTCTATGGTTACAGTTTTGCGTAAAGCCAATTTTTCCCTACAACAAAGGAATAAATTTTATTTACTATCATGGTAGTTGTTAAACATTGAGAATGGTTGACAGCATCCTCAATCCCAATTAAACATCATCATTAACAAAACCCAACAAAATTAATTTATGAGTAACATGTTGAGATTCACATGATAATCCAGGTACTAGATACTCAAGATGTCCATAACTGGGGACACGGCTAACCATGATTAGTTTAATACACTCTGCAGAGGTTTCCGCACTTTTCCCCACAAGACACGATCGCCTCCGTTTGGTTTCTCGCACTACATGGTGTTTGAGAAGACGGATGACCGAGACATAGTCTTTCAGAAGCGCTAGCACCTTACGATCGGGTAGACCGTACCACCTACATCCCCTACATCTGCTAGTCTACCACTGTAAGAGTTCGCACGACTTAATCAACTATGCTAGAGCCCATAATAGCTTGTGGCTGCACACGGAAGTTTCTAGTATGAATTAATCTCATGATCCCTTTGAGCCTGGGTGGCGGTCCAAAAGAAAACAGGTAAATCCTGGATTACCCAGGTGCCTCAATCCACCCAGATGTGTGTTTAAGTTGCCACCTTAGATAAACTGTTAATTAACAAACTCACATCTGTCATGGATATCACACACCCAATCCACGTCTACTAGCATAGCATAGCAATAATAAGCAAACGTAGAAGTAACTCCCAAAGGTTTGATAATAAACAGGTAATAGGTACTACCTCAACTACTTCCCATCCCACAATTTAATTAGATCCTAATCATGCAATGTTTGAGGATTTGATCTAATGCAATAAAACTTGGTAGTAGGAAAAGTATGATCAAAGTGTTACTTGCCTTGCTGATGATCCGCGAAACCTAGCGATTCGAAGTAACAGGCGGCACACTCCGGGTATTCTATCGCAGACAAACAAACAAGCATACAATAAGTACTCATCTAATGCACGGGTAAAAGTGAAATAAGAAATCTAACCAGAAAGTTCAACTTAAGAACTCCGGTTGGCAAAAAGAATCAAATCAAACGAAGCAACGAAAGTCAAAAAGTGAAAGAAAACAACTTCGTTCTACTAATCTGGATCTAAGGCAATTTTTTGCAGTAGCAAAAACTTGTTTAAGTTGGTTAAACGGATAGAGGGTTTCGAGACAAAACTCTAGGCGCTTGAATCGCCTGATTCCGATAAACGAGCGAAAAGTTATACTAAAACGAAATTCGGTTCAGAAATCGCGATCAGAAAAATCGCGGATTTAATCCGAGAAAAAGAAAAACGACGAATGTTCGCTAGAATGAACGAACGGACGAACGCTCGCTAATTAAATAAATCGGAAAAACCGATATATTTAAAAAAACCGAAACTAAAAAAACCGACGGAAAAACTGAATGGTTTTTCGAAAAAACGATGGCACAGATTTCGAGGCGACCTCGGGCGGTGGGTCGGCGAGGCGGCGGCGTCCGGTAAGGCGGCGGCGACGGGTGGCGGCGCGGCGCGGCGGCGGCTCGGGCGGGGCTGGGGTTGGGGCGGCTCGGGGCTAGGGTTTCGGCCCGGGGGTGGGCCGGCTTATAAAGGCTAGTCGGGCCGGAGTCCCGGTCGGACACGGCCCGTAGGTCGGTGCGATTTTTTTATAATTACGCGCAGAGGAAAAATAAAAAGAAATACTAAACAGGCTCCAAAAATCCCGAAATAAATTTTCCCGGGCTTCTAAAATCAAGCCACACAAGGTGAACATTTATTTAGTGCCTAAATGCAATTTTTTAAAAACGCACATTTTTCCTAAATTCAAATAAAATAACGAAAAACTCCGAAACAAAATCTTATTTGATTTTATTATTAAATCCTCAATATTTGTTTATTTTGGGAAAGTCAATTTATTCCCTCTCTCATATTTTTGTAATAGAAATAATTGATGATAAAATAATAAAAAACAAAATGATCATATTCTCAAAATTTGAGAAAACTCAAATATGAAAATAACGAAATCCCCAACTCTCTCTGTGGGTCCTTGAGTTGCGTAGAATTTTCTAGGATCAAAACCAAAAGCAAATAAAATATGATATGCATTTATGATCTAATTTATAACATTCCAAATTGAAAATTTGGGATGTTACAATTTGGGTGCTAGTGTCTCCACTATCCCCAAAACTTTGTGTGATTTGCTAGATTTCGCGATCTTGATGATTGCTCTCTAAATTTGCATCTTGCGGATTCCACTATTAAGAAACCTATGGGAAGAATTAATGATGTTCTTATTGTTGCAAATAGGAATTATGTGCCCGTAGATTTCATTGTTCTTGATATAGATTGCAATCCTTCTTGCCCTATTATTCTTGGTAGACCTTTCCTTAGAACGGTTGGTGCGATTATTGATATGAAGGAAGGGAATATTAGATTCCAATTTCCATTAAAAAGAGGCATGGAACACTTTCCAAGAAAGAAAATAAAATTTCCATATGAAACCATCATGAGAGCCACTTATGGATTGCCTTCCAAAGATGGCAATACCTAGATCTATCCTCGCTTTTATGCCTAGCTAGGGGCGTTAAACGATAGCGCTTGTTGGGAGGCAACCCAATTTTAATTTTATTCCATGCTTTTTGCTCCTGCTTAGTAATAAATAAATTATTTAGCCTCTGTTTTGGTTGTGTTTTTTGTATTTAATTAGTGTTTGTGCCAAGTAGAACCGTTGGGAAGACTTGGGGAAAGTCTTGTTGAACTTGCTGTAAAAAAACAGAAACTTTAGCGCTCACGAGAACTGCTGTCATTTTTATTTGAAGAGTTATATTTAGTTAATTATTTTTGAAGATGATTAATAGGTAAATTCCTCACGTCCAGAAATTTATTTTAGAATTTTTGGGGTTCCAGATCTTGCGCTAGCTACAGATTACTACAGACTGTTCTGTTTTTGACAGATTCTGTTTTTCGTGTGTTGTTTGCTTATTTTGATGAATCTATGGCTAGTAAAATAGTTTATAATCCATAGAGAAGTTGGAATACAGTAGGTTTAACACCAATATAAATAAAGAATGAGTTCATTAGAGTACCTTGAAGTGGTCTTTTTTTTCTTTCGCTAACGGAGCTCACGAGTTTTCTATTTTGAGTTTTGTGTTGTGAAGTTTTTAAGTTTTGGGTGAATTCTTTTTGATGGACCATGGAACAAGGAGTGGAAAGAGCCTAAGCTTGGGGATGCCCATGGCACCCCCAAGATAATCCAAGGACACCAAAAAGTCAAAGCTTGGGGATGCCCCGGAAGGCATCCCCTCTTTCGTCCACTTCCATCGGTAATTTACTTGGAGCTATATTTTTATTCACCAACATGATATGTGTTTTTCTTGGAGCGTCTTGTATTATTTGTGTCTTTGTTTGTTAGTGTGCCACAATGATCCTTGCTTGAATTGAAATTTGATAAAATACTCTATGTGCTTCACTTAAATCTTTTGAGCTATGTAGTTTTGCTCTATGCACTTCACTTATATATTTTGAGTGTTATAATTTTGCTCTATGTGCTTCACTTAGATCTTTTAGAGCACGGTGGTGGTTTGTTTTAAAGAAACTATTGATCTCTCATGCTTCACTTAAATTATTTTGAGAGTCTTAATAGCATGGTAATTTGCTTAATATAAATATGCTTGGTGTTCAAGATATGTGAAATTTTCTTTTGAGTGCGTTGAATACTAAGAGAAGATTGAAGCATGATAATTGTTTTGAGATATGGAGGTGATAATATTAGAGTTATGCTAGTTTAGTAGTTGTTAATTTAAAGAATACTTGTGTTAAAGTTTGTGATTCCCGTAGCATGCATGTATGGTGAACCGTTATGTGATGAAGTCGGAGCATAATTTATTTATTGATTGTCTTCCTTATGAGTGGCGGTCGGGGATGAGCGATGGTCTTTTCCTACCAATCTATCCCCCTAGGAGCATGCGCATAATACTTTGCTTTGATAACTTCTAGATTTTTGCAATAAGTATATGAGTTCTTTATGACTAATTTTGAGTCCATGGATTATGTGCACTTTTTCCCATCCTTCCACCATTGCTAGCCTCTCTAATACCGCGCACCTTTCGCCGGTATCATACACCCACCATATACCTTCCTAAAAACAGCCACCATACCTACCTATCATGGCATTTCCATAGCCATTCCGAGATATATTGCCATGCAACTTTCCACCGTTCCGTTTATTATGACACGCTCCATCATTGTCATATAGCTAGCATGATCATGTAGTTGACATCGTATTTGTGGCAAAGCCACCATTCATAATTCTTTCATACATGTCACTCTTGATTCATTGCATATCCTGGTACACCACCGTAGGCATTCATATAGAGTCATATTTGTTCTAAGTATCGAGTTGTAATTGTTGAGTTGTAAGAAAAATAAAAGTGTGATGATCATCATATTCTAGAGCATTGTCCCAAGTGAGGAAAGGATGATGGAGACTATGATTCCCCCATAAGTCGGGATGAGACTCTGGATGAAAAAACAGAGGCCATAAAAAAAGAGAAAAGGCCCAAATAAAAAATAAAAAAATGAGAGAAAAAGAGAGAAGGGACAATGTTACTATCCTTTTACCACACTTGTGCTTCAAAGTAGCACCATGATCTTCATGATAGAGAGTCTCTCGTTATGTCACTTTCATATACTAGTGGGAATTTTTCATTATAGAACTTGGCTTGTATATTCCAATGATGGGCTTCCTCAAATTGCCCTAGGTCTTCGTGAGCAAGCGAGTTGGATGCACACCCACTTAGTTTCTTTTGATGAGCTTTCATATACTTATAGCTCTAGTGCATCCGTTGCATGGCAATCCCTACTCAGTCACAATGATATCTATTGATGGGCCTCTCCATAACCCGTTGATATGCCTAGTTGATGTGAGACTATCTTCCCCTCTTTTTGTCTTCTCCATAACCACCCTTCTATTCCACATAGTGCTATGTCCATGGCTCACGCTCATGTATTGCGTGAAGATTGAAAAAGTTTTGAAAAAGTTAGAGTATGAAACAATTGCTTGGCTTGTCATCGGGGTTGTGCATGATTTAAATACTTTGTGTGGTGAAGATAGAGCATAGCCAGACTATATGATTTTGTAGGGATAACTTTCTTTGGCCATGTTATTTTGAGAAGACATAATTACTTTATTAGTATGCTTGAAGTGTTATTATTCTTTATGTCAGTATGAACTTTTGTCTTGAATCTTTCTAATCTGAATATCCATACCACAATTAAGAAATTTTGCATTGAAATTATGCCAAGTAGCACTCCGCATCAAAAATTCTCTTTTTATCATTTACCTACTCGAGGACGAGCAGGAATTAAGCTTGGGGATGCCTGATACATCTCCAACGTATCTATAATTTTTGATTGCTCCATGCTATATTATCTACTGTTTTGGACTATATTGGGCTTTATTTTCCACTTTTATATTATTTTTGGGACTAACCTATTAACCGGAGGCCTAGCCCAGAATTGCGGTTTTTTGCCTATTTCAGTGTTTCGAAGAAACAGAATATCAAACGGAGTCCAAACAGAAAAATCCTTTTTGGAACGTGATTTTCTTCTCGGATAAGACCCAGGAGACTTGGACCCTACTCCAAGAAGTATCGGAGGCGGTCAAGAGGGTAGGGGGCGCCCCCCCCCTCTACAGGGCGCGCCCCCTGCCTCGTGGGCCCCTCGGTGCTCCACCGACATACTCCTTCCTCCTATATATACCCACGTACCCCCAAACGATCAGAAGAGGAGCCAAAAACCTAATTCCACCGCCGCAACTTTCTATATCCATGAGATCCCATCTTGGGGCCTGTTCCGGAGCTCCGCCAGAGAGGGCCGTCATCACGGAGGGCTTCTACATCATCATAGCCCCTCCGATGAAGTGTGAGTAGTTTACCTCAGACCTTCGGGTCCATAGTTAGTAGCTAGATGGCTTCTTCTCTCTTTTTGGATCTCAATACAATGTTCTCCCCCTCTCTTGTGGAGATCTATTCGATGTAATCTTCTTCTTTTGCGGTGTATTTGTTGAGACCGATGAATTGTGGGTTTATGATCTAGTCTATCTATGAACAATATTTGAATCTTCTCTGAATTGTTTTATGTATGATTGGTTATCTTTGCAAGTCTCTTCGAATTATCTGTTTGGTTTGGCCAACTAGATTGGTAGTTCTTGCCTTTGTAGAAGTGCTTAGCTTTGGGTTCGATCTTGCGGTGTTCTTTCCCAGTGACAGAAGGGGCGGCAAGACACGTATTGTATCGTTGCCATCGAGGATAACAAGATGGGGTTTATTTCATATTGCATGAATTTATCTCTCTACATCATGTCATCTTGCTTAAAGCGTTACTCTGTTTTTAACTTAATACTCTAGATGCATGCTAGATAGCGGTCCATGAGTGGAGTAATAGTAGTAGATGCAGAATCGTTTTGATCTACTTGTCACGGACGTGATGACTATATACATGATCATGCCTAGATATTCTCATAACTATGCTCAATTCTGTCAATTGCTCAACAGTAATTTGTTCACTCACCGTAGAAAACTTATGCTCTCAAGAGAAGCCACTAGTGAAACCTATGGCCCCCGGGTCTATTCTCATCATATCAATCTCCATCACTTTAATCTTGTTTTGTTTTTACTTTGCCTTTTACTTTTCACTTTGCATCTTTATATCAAAAATACCAAAAATATTATCTATCGGATCTCACTTCCGTAAGTGACCATGAAGGGATTGACGACCCCTAATCGCGTTGGTTGCGTTGAGCTCTTTGTGTTGTGTAGGTACGAGGGACTTGCGCGTGGCCTCCTACTGGATTGATACCTTGGTTCTCAAAAACTGAGGGAAATACTTACGCTACTCTGCTGCATCATCCCTTCCTCTTCGGGGAAAACCAACGCAAGCTCAAGACGTAGCAGCCCCCTATCTTTGCAAGCCAAAATTTCCGTACTAAGTAGAGATACTACTTGTGCATCCAAAAACCCTTAAACCCAAATCTTCTTCAAGTGTCCACCATACCCACCTAGGGATTGAGCAACATACCTCAAGTAGTTTGTCATCGGTGCAAAAAGGCAATAAAAATTGCTTCTAAAAGTGTGAGATCATTTAGTGTAAGAGAAAATTGAGCATTATACGAACTTGGATGACAAAGAATAAAAGCGACAGACTGCATAATAAAGGTTGTCATCTTAAGGGGCAATACAACGTGATGTTCTCTTGCACTAAGGGATTGAGCATACAAACAAATAAGCGCATGGCAACCTCTGCTTCCCTCTGCGAAGGGCCTATCTTTTACTTTTATGCAAAGAGTCAAAGTTTTTCTCTCTATTCCTTTTATTTTTCTCTTTTAGCAAGCATCATGTAGTGAGGAAAGATCTAGGAACATATGTCCAGTTGGATATAGATAGCATGAGTTATTATTGTTGACATCACCCTTGAGGTGAGTATGTTGGGAGGCAAAACTATAAGCCCCTATCTTTCTATGTGTCCGGTTGAAACGTTTTGTTCATGGGTACGAGGTAAGTGTTAGAAATCATAGAAGACTATATGATGGTTGAGTATGTGGACTTGCCTAAAGGCTCCAACATGTGACCCTTCCGGAAAAGATGATGAATTGTAGTTGCAAAGTTGATGAACTATTGTGACCCTTCATGGGTACATAGTTTGTTGGTTTCTAATAGAGTATTTTCTTTATACTTCGATTGTGTGATGAACTATTACTTATTCATGAGAATTATATGATAAAAGTTCTATGATAAAAGTCCTAAGTTTAATTTTGTAGCTGTTATAATAATCAACATGATGCTTCTATGTCCGTATTTTGTTTTTATCGACGCCTCTCTCTCAAAGCATGTGGACATGTTTTTCGATTTCGGTTTTTGCTTGAGGACAAGCGAGGTCTAAGCTTGGGGGAGTTGATGCGTCCATTTTGCATCATGTTTTCTTACTGTTATTTATAATATTTTTATCCATAATAATGCCTTTTGGAGTAATTCTAATGCCTTTTCTCTCATAATTTGCAAGGAACACACCAAGAGGGAGAATTCCGGCAGCTGGAAATCTGGACCTGGAAAAGCTACGTCAGGCCACCTATTCTGCACAACTCCAAATGAGCTAAAACTTCATGGAGATTTTTATGGATTGTTTATGAAATACTGGAGCCAATAAACACCAGAGGGGGGCCACCAGGTGGGCACAACCCACCTGGGCACGCCAGGCCCCCCTAGCGCGCCCTGGTGAGTTGTGGCCTCCTTGGCCCACCTCTGGTGCCCATCTTCTGGTATATAAGTCATTTTTACCTAGAAAAAATCAAGGCGGACTTTCAGGATTAAGTGCCGCCGCCTCGAGGTGGAACTTGGGCAGGAGCACTTTTGCCCTCCGGCGGAGCGATTCCGCCCAGGGAACTTCCCTCCTGGAGGGAGAAATCGTCGTCATCATCATCACCAACAACTCTCCCATCTTGGGGAGGGCAATCTCCATCAACATCTTCAACAGCACCATCTCGTCTCAAACCCTAGTTCATCTCTTGTGTTCAATCTTGTTACGGGAACTATAGATTAGTACTTGTGGGTGACTAGTTGTGTTGATTACATTTTGTAGTTGATTACTATATGGTTTATTTGGTGGAAGATTATATGTTCAGATCCATTATGCTATTTAATACTCCTTTGATCATGAACATGTTTATCATTTGTGAGCAGTTACTTTTGTTCTTGAGGCCACGGGACAAATCATGTTGCAAGTAATTATGTGAACTTGATATGTGTTTGATATTTTGATAGTATGTATGTTGTTATTCCCTTAGTGGTGCCATGTGAACGTCGACTACATGACACTTCACCATATCTGGGCCTAAGGGAATGCATTGTGGAGTAGCAATTAGATGGTGGGTTGCGAGAGTGACAGAAGCTTAATCCCCAGTTTATGCGCTATTTTGTAAGGGACCGATTGGATCCAAAAGTTTAATGATATGGTTAGAATTTATTTTTAATATTTTTCTCGTAGTTGCGGATGCTTGCGGGAGGGTTAATCATAAGTTGGAGGTTTGTTCAAGTAAGGACATCACCTAAGCACCGGTCCACCCACATATTAAATTACCAAAGTAGCGATCACAAATCAAACCAACATGATGAAAGTGACTAGATGAAATTCCCGTGTACCCTCAAGAATGCTTTGCTTATCATAAGAGACCATTGATGTCCTTTGCCTCCAAAGGATTGGGCTACCTTACTGCACTTTTGTTACTATTATCGTTACTTGCTCGTTATAAATTATCTTGCTAGCAAACTACTCTACTACTTACAATTTCAGCACTTGTAGACAATACCTTATCGGAAAATACTTGTCATTTCCTTCTGCTCCTCGTTGGGTTCGACACTCTTACTTATCGAAAAGAGCTACAGTTGATCCCCTATACTTGTGGGTCATCACCCGACACGTATGTATCGTTGCTACTAAGGATAAAACGATTGGGTTTATCTCTACATAGATAGATCTTTTCTACATCATGTCATCGTTCTTATTACATTACTACGTTCCCCATGAACTTAATACACTAGATGCGTGTTGGATAGCGGTCGATCTGTGGAGTATTAGTAGTAGATGCAGGCAGGAGTCGGTCTACTAATCTTGGACGTGATGCCTATATAATGATCATTGACTGGATATCATCATGATTATTTGAAGTTCTATCAATTGCCCAAAAGTAATTTGTTTACCCACCATCTGCTATTTTTCTCAAGAGAAGCCACTAGTGAAACCTACGGCCCCTGGGTCTCTTCTTTAATATATTTGCCTTCACGATCTATTTTATTTTCCTTTTATTTTCAGATCTATTAAACCAAAAATATAAAAATACCTTGCTGCAATTTATTCTTATTTATTTTATTTGGCGTTTGATCTATCAATCTACTACAATTTATTCACGTCTGTTTTGCCAATTTCTGGCACCGTTACCCTAAAGGGACTGACAACCCCTTTATTACGTCGGGTTACGAGTAGTTGTTTGTGTAGGCGCCGCTTACGTGTTGTTGCTTGGTTCTCCTACTAGTTTGATAACCTTGGTCTCATCACTGAGGGAAATACCTACCGTCGCTGTGCTACATCATCCCTTCCTCTCTTTGGGGAAATACCGACGTAGCTTCAAGCCGCATCAGAGCCGTGGGTTTAAGAACCTATGCCCTTTCCACCTAAGTCAACTAAAAAGAAAGCTAATGAAGAATTTGAACGCTTTGCTAAAATGCCGAGGCCTGTCTTTTTGCGTACTCGCTTGACTGGTATCTTGAAAATGCCTCCTTATGCAAAGTATATGAAAGACATCATCACCTATAAGAGAAAAATACCAGAAGCTAAAATATCCACCATGCTTGCTAATTAAACTTTTAAAGATGGAGTACCTAAAAAACTTGGAGATCTAGGAATACCATCTATACCTTGCTCTATCAACAAGAATTATGTGAAAACTGTTTTATGTGATTTAGGAGCTGGTGTTAGTGTTATGCCTTTCTCTTTATATAAAAGACTTGATTTGAATAAACTCACACCTACTGAAATATCTTTGCAAATGGCTGACAAATCAACTACCATACTATCGGTATCTGTGAGGATGTGCCCGTTGTTGTTGCTAATGTTACTATTTTGACTGACTTTGTTATACTTGAGATGCCCGAGGACGACAACATGCTGATTATCCTTGGTAGACCCTTCTTGAAAACTGTAGGGGCTGTTATTGATTGCAATAAAAGCAAGGTCACATTTCATATCAATGGTAATGAGCATACGGTGCACTTTCCTAAGAAACAATTCCAAGTGAATGGTATTAATGTTATTGAAAAATGTCCAACAATCACTATTGGATGCTTTCAAATACCACTACCTACTGCCTAAAAGAAATATGAAATGCTTATTGTTGGGGACATTCATATCCCCGTTGAGGTAACTTAGTGATTTATGAAAGTTCTTCGGGTTCATGCTAATCGAAAGTGGTTATTAATAAGACCTGATCAACCTTATTAATGGATCATTTTTCAGAGGTATGAAGTTGATGAATTTAGTAAGCACTACCTTCTGTCCCTACCTTTTGTTTTCTGTTTTTATGAGTTAAATAAAATAGATTGCCATGTTTTGTCTGTTTTATGAATTTCCCGTGCAATAAAAAATGACCCAAAAATAAAAGTTATCAGAATGCCCTAAAAATTTAATATGATTTTTTCTGAATATTTAAGAATTTTTGGTGCAAATAACATCAGAGGGAGGTGCACCAGGTGGGCACAACCCACCTGGGCGCGCCAGGACCCCCAGGCGCGCCCTGGTGGGTTATGGCCCCCACATGGGCCCCCTTACTTATCTCTTTACACCACATCATCATCTACCTCCAGAAAAATTCTCCATAGCTCTCTCTCTCTCTCTCTCTCTCTCTCGTGTTCTTGCTCTCAAACCCGTGGATTTCGATCTCTTTGCTCGAAGCTCCATTTCCGAAACTATTTCGAGGGATTGTTGCTTGGTATGTGACTCCACCGTTTGTCCAATTAGTTTTTTAGTGGTTTATATTTTGAATAATTAGCTACTCTGGGTGCTACTGTAGATGAGCTTGCATGTTGAATTCTTAGAGTTCTAAGTAGTTTGAATGCTTGCTATGGCCTCTATGTATCCCTGTGAGTAGTTGCTATCAATCTTGTAAAGTTTTGTTGATAAATTTTTGTCACCCAAAATTTTTCAGAAAATTGTACACGAACATGATGAACCTATTTGGAAGGAATTCTTCGAGGAGGAGATCCTCGGGGGCATCTTCTAGTTACAGCTCCGCTCATCTGTCTTATGTTGAACCAAGTGAAAGTTCCATTCGAGATGCCGCCACCAAAACATGCCTTTGGCCATGCGATGATTATATGGTGCGTGTGGGCATTAAGGAGGAATTTGAGCAATATGTTCACAATGCCGGTCTCGGTCCCGACATTTCAGATAAGTGCGACCAACACCACACTCTCATTGAGTTGTTTTTCAAAGGATTTAAATTTCATCCACGTGAGTCTAGGGCGTCGTGTAAGCTTTATGAAAATCCATTGGCCATATCACTAGAGAGTTTTGCTCACCACTACAAACTTCCATTCTGGGGTTCGCTTGATGAACCTCCAAGGGATGAGTACCAATCATTCTTGACTAGTCTTTGCTACGGTGAGACGAGGGGAGTGACACAAGGTAGAATAAAGAGCATTCATTTTCCCGCAATTCAATAATTTGCATTATTTAACGGGAAATGTATCATAGGCAAGCAAGATTGTAGTACACTTTGTGCTCCAGACTTAAGCCTCATACGCACTACTCTCACTGGTGATAGGAGTTATAATCTTGTAGCGATTGTTGCACGCAGACTGCAACAAAACGCTAATAGTGGCTATTTCTATGGTGGAATTTATGCCACGCGTTTAGCACGAGGGTTGGGTGTTTCACCTTTGACCTTTGACCCTATCCTACCCACACAGTATTTGGACTTTGATGCTATGAAAAATCATAAGATCCTTAAAGGAAATATTCATAATTTCACCTATAACTTGTTGTTTAACCAAGCGTTTGTTATGCACACATATTTGCCTGCGCCTGCTCTTTTTGATTATAACAACAAGGGAAGGTATTTCATCCTTGAGAGCGAGTCCCAAGCCCACAACATGGCGGTGGAGGCAGCACGGCAGGCCGAGGCATCCTCACCGAAAGCCTCCGTGAGCTACCACTCTGACTACTATCGAAGCTACTGATCGATTACCAAGCTAGGCCAAAAGCTTAAGCCTTGGGGGAGTACGTGTTTCTCACTGACATTATATTCATGTTCACACATCTCATTCCAGTTGTCGGTGTTTACACTTTTTCATTGTATCATCCATGTTAGATTTATTTTTCTGATTTCTTCTTGTGTGTTTGAAAAACCTTAGAAAAACCAAAAAAAATAGTTGTAGTTAATTTACTTTCTATGCATGCTTAGTTGTAGTACAAAAACGAAAACCCAAAAAAGATTTCCTTGTTCTTCTTTTGCTTGTTGGGAGCTTTTCCGTGTAAATAGTTTTTTCTCCTTTTTGCTTTTCCATTTTATTTGCTTGTTCAAGAAAACCAAAAACTCCAAAATATTTCAGTGTGTTTCTCTGAATTACTTTTTTTTTCTTTTTATTCGAGTCTTACCGAGGAGAAGACCACGATGAAAATGTTGAATGTCTCTCATTTGAATAATTGTTGATCTAATAAAGAGCCCATTTTACCTTGTCTTCTACTGTTGAATAAAATGTTTGCAGATTCTAGCTTAGTCCACAACACTCTTGCACTATTATTATTTTCACATCATTCGGTCATGCAAGTGAAAGGCAATAATGACGATATTCGATGAACTGGCCATGGCAGAGAGAAATGGGTATGAACTCGACTTGTTGTGTTTGTGTAAATATGTTTAACCTAGTATCCATGATTCAACCCATTATGATTAAACATGTTTGCAATAACAATTAGAGATTATAGTTTCTCATGCCATGCATAAGTAGCTCGGAGTGGATAATGGTTTATCTTGGATATCAACATTGCGTTAAAATGACTGTGATGTAGTATGATAATATGCTATCCTCCTCTGAATGTTCGAGTGGCTTGACTTGGCACATGTTCATGCATGTAGTTGAATCAAAACCAACATAGCTTCTATGATATTTATGTTCACGGTGTTCATATCCCACTCATGCTAGTTTCCAATGTTACTTATGCATAATGCATGTTCATGACCGTTGTTGCTCTGTAGCTGGCCGCTTCACAATCTAATTGCTAGCCTTCGCCTGTACTAAGTGGGAATTCTGCTTGTACATAAAAAAACCTTAAACCCAAGTTATTCCAGATGAGTCCACCATATCTACCTATATGCGGTATTACCCTTCCGTCCTAAGTAAATTTGCATGTGCCACCTCTAAAAAACTTCTAATAAATATCCTTTTGTGTGCCTGGATCGTTCATGGAACGACAGGAGGTAGTCGGTATCTTCCATGCTAAGCGGATTATTCTCAAGTCGAGTGTTTATTCACTCGCCATCGCATGAGAAAAGGGCGGTAATAGGGATGCCCAGTCCCAAACTGCAAACAGAAAAAGCTTAAAAATAATCAAACAAAAACTCCCAATGGAGTCAGCACCTTTACTTCTACCGCTTGGGAACCGCCACTAGCGTGCTTAGCATGGAAGACATTGATAACTGATGGTCGTGAAGTAAATGAGAATGGTGCATGTCTCAAAATATCATTTACCTATGTTTTAAAACTTGAGCTCTGCACCTCTGCAAATCATTGCTTCCCTCTGCCAAGGGACTATCTATTTACTTTTATGTTGTGTCATCACCTTCTAAAATAACTGCTAGAACCTGAGAGCACTGCTATTGTGCTTATGCATTGTGTGTAGCTAATGTTGGGTGCATCATGACTGGATCTTTTCTACCATGTATTACAATGCTTAGTCACTGCTTGAACTTTGGAGGTGCTCTGCATTTATGTTTTGCGGTCTCAGAAAGGGCTAGTAAGATACCACTATTGTCATATTATATCATGGTTGTTTTGACAATGTGTTGCCATTTGAGATACTTTATTATTGCTCGCGAGCTGATTATGTCATTGATATGAGTTAATATAATTTTTAAGAGTTGTTATCAACATGGTTAGTTATAATGTTGGCTGAAAACCTGGGTGCTATTTAAGCTTATTTATGCAAACAAGAGCAAAAGAGTTCGTAAAAGTTTTTCTTTTTCACTTTCAGTTTATCAACTGAATTACTTGAGGACAAGCAAATGTTTAAGCTTGGGGGAGTTGATACGTCTCCAATGTATCTACTTTTCCTAACACTTTTCCACTTGTTTTGGACTCTAATTTGCATGATTTGAATGAAACTAACCCCGGACTGACGCTGTTTTTAGCAGAACTACCATGGTGTTGTTTTTGTGCAGAAATAAAAGTTCTTGGAATGGAACGAAACTTTGCGAGGAATTTTAATATAAATAAAGAGAATTTTTTGAGACAAGATCCACCGGAGGGGGCAACTGGGTGGGCACAACCCACCAGGGCACGCCCCCTCCTGGCGTGCCCAGGTGGGTTGTCCCCACCTGGTGGCCCCTGATACGTCTCTAATGTATCTATAATTTTTTTTATTGTTCCATGCTGTTATGTTATCAATCTTGGATGTTTTATAATAATTTTATAGTCATTTTTGGTACTAACCTATTGACATAGTGCCAAGTGTCAGTTGCTATTTTTCTATGTTTTTTACATCGTAGGAAATCAATACCGAACAAAGTCCAAATGCCATGAAACTTCACGGAGATTTTTTATGGACCAGAAGACACGTAATGGGCCCTAGCTGTGCCTGGGGGGGTGCTTCGAGGAGGGCAAAACCCACTAGGGCGCGCCAGGAGGCCCAGGCGCGCCCTGGTGGGGTGTGCCCACTTCGAGTGCCCCCTGGACCGCCTCTTTGCTCTATGAATACCCCAATATTCCCAAAACCCTAGGGGAGTCAACAAAATATTCATCCAGCCGCCGTAGAGTCCAGAACCACTAGATCCAATCTAGACACCATCTCGGACGGGGATCACCACCTCCATTGGTGCCTCTCCGATGATGTGTGGGTAGTTCTTTGTAGACTGCCGTCGCCCGACGAGGTGGGACTAAACTTTATGCACCGCGGGATGGGAGCGCACCCACTTTAGTACCGGTTCGTGGCTCCAACCGGTACTAATGGGGGATCTTTAGTACCGGTTCGAGCCACCACCCGGTACTAAAGGGGGTCGCTTCCAGCCGCTTGGCCTGGTCAAATTTGACCTTTAGTACCGGTTGTGGCTCCAACCGGTACTAAAGGTCCGTCCTATATATACAACACTTACGGAAATTTCAGTTAGTTTCTGTTCTGCTTCGTCGCGCCCGTCGTCCTCGTCGTCGCCCCCGTCGCGCGCGCCCGTCCCCGTCGTTGTCGCCATCCCCGCCCCCGTCGTGCGCGCCCGTCCCCGCCCTCATCGCCGCGCGCGCCCGTCCCCGCCCTCATCGCCAGTGGCCCCCGCACGCCCGTCCTTGGCCGGCCATAACATCGCCGCCCCGGCCCGTCCCCGTCGCCGCCCTAGCCCACCGCCACCCCCCGTCACCTTGCATCGCCGGCCGTCGGTCCGCGCTGTAAGATCGACTGCTCCGCCCCCCTGCCGCGCGCCGCTGGTGGCCTCTCTCTCACACACACAAACGAGACATATTTTTCTTAATGTTTTTTTTCTGTTTTCTGTTTTTTAGTTTTTTTATACTTTTAGTTTATCTTAAATGTTAGATTAATGTCAATTGTTAGATGATTATATATATGAATGTTAGATATTAATGTCAAATGTTAGATGAATTAGATAGAAATATATGTTAGATATTAATGTCAAATGTTAGATGAATTAGCTAGATATTAATGTTAGACGAGTTAGTTTTTATATTTTTAGTTATAGATGAATTAGATATATTAATGTCAAATGTTAGATGAATTAGATATATTAAATTTAGGTATATGAGATTTGATCATCTAATTATTTTTTTACTATATATAGAACTAACTACTTTATTCTTAGTAAGAAAATTAATAGAACTAGTTTATTTTTAGTAAGTGCTTAGTTGAATTAGTTGAATTGAACTAGTTGAATTACTAGAGCTAGATAGTTGAATTAATTAGTTGAATTAATAGAACTAGCTAGCTAGTAAGTGTTTATCAATTAATGTTTCAACTATGAACATAGAAAATGTCGTCTGACGACGAAAACGATTTCGTTATGTGCGAATACTGCGAAGACGAGCACGGCCTGTGCGACAAAAATTTCCTAGTTGATGATAGGCGCTTCAGCATCAAGCTGGATGAGACCTTCGAAGTGGATACAGTAAGTCACAACGACAAGTCTTTCTTCGTAATTAAGCATGAGTTATGCTTCATTTGCTTCAACTTATAATTTTAAATTTTCACTATTTTACTAGCTAGCATATCCGCTGCCATGCAAGAATTTTTGTCTTGGATAAGATATGTTTCAGTCCTAACAAAACTATGGAGGTAAAGAGAGTTTACTTGAAGACCGAGCATGGTTATACCTTCGACGTCAAATTATACAATGCAGACACCTACACCCATTTTGAATGCAAAACTTGGCAATCACTATGCAAGGCTTATGCATTTGAGCCTGATATGGTTATCACCTTTGATATTCGTCCGGAAGCTGATATTGAAGGTAATAGAGACATTTGGGTCGATGTGCAGACGCCTCCAGTTCTACCATTATGTGAGTTTCTCAACCATATTTATATCTTTGATGTTGTTTATTCAAAAATAGTTGACAACTAATTTCTATTGACAACTTATTTCCATTCAAGCAAACAAGTCCGACGCTTGGTAGACAAGACTGTCCACTGTCCCGGGGCTGAACTAAACTGCGAGGAGATAAGTCATTATGTTTCATGGCTTGAGGATCTTGATGCTGTCAAGAGAAATTATTTTCCTGAATTTGAAAATCTTAGTACTCAAAATGTGCGACCAATAGTGTTCGTATTGAACTATGGTCACATCTATTTAGGAAGGATGGTAAGATTTTTACTATTTGTCCTCAGTGCATCTTTTGCATACATTATTTTTAAGCTAAACTTCATTGCTAAGTATGTTACTATACGATGTTCTTCAACAGGGACTCCTGATGATAGTTGTGCCTCAGTGGGTCAAGACTAAAGGTCGCATTTCAATGGTTAGCTTACGACCAAGACATCCTGCAATGCACATGAGTGCATTCGGGATTTCTAAAATAGAGGAATGCTTAATAGTGAAAGACTGGACCAAAATTGTGAATGATCGTAGAGAAGTACTAGGGGGCAACAAACAGAAGCGCAGCCCATGATTAGGAGACAGGTTCATATGCATGCTCCAATATGATGAATCAGGATTTCTACACATGTTCTATGCTATTTTACCACAGAGAGAGAGAGAGAGAGAGAGAGAGCAACATGAGTGATTAGCTAGTTCATGCTCTTAATTAGTACTTGTCCTCTCATGTCTTCGTCCTGAACTTAATCTCAAAGTGATTTGTGCTTTTGTGGTCTTATGAACGCTTATAGTCTCATGACCATGTTGAACTCGATGATATATTTGCTTCTGGTACAAGTGAATGTTTCTTCTTTAAGCTGGTGTTTGTGGTGATTAGATAGCGGTAATGACTATGATGATTAAATAGTGGTAATGACGACTATGATGATTATTAGCTAGCTAATGAATGTTGTTGGTGATGATATGATGCAAGAGTTTTTATATTAATATGATGATGGTGATGATGATGATGACGAGTTATTATATCATTTATGAAAGGAACCGCGGATTAGTTTCAACTGGATGGATCCTATAGCTAGCTAGCTAAGTGATCATCAAGTAATATGCCATATCCATATTACTTTGATCACTTAGGACGATCCATGCATATATATCCACTAATCCGCAGTACTTTCACCTAGTGATTTAACAACTCATTTTAATGTAAAAACAATCTCTAAATTAAATGGAAAACACCAAATTAAAGGAAAAATAAAACCAAAACACCCCAAACTTCAGTACGGGTTTGTGTAACAAATCGGTACTAAAGGTCTCCCCGCCCACGGCCCTGGCTCGTGCCACATGGTGGCCATTTAGCGGCGGTTCATGCAGAACCGATACTAAGGGGGGACACCTTTAGTCCCCACCCTTTAGTGCCAGTTACCGAACCGACACTAAAGGCCCTTACGAATCGGTGCTATAGCCCGATTCTACACTAGTGCCCCTTGGCTTCCGCCAAGCTTGGGGGAGGTGCCCTAGTATCGTATCATCCCACTATCTTTTTGCTTTTACTTATTTTAGTTCGATCATTTGCTTTTAGATGAAATAAAGTTTAGTTCGATCCATTCTTCTTTGAGAGTTTGCTTAGTGATCTATCCTTGTAATCGTGTGCAAGTTATATAATAAAGTTAGTTTTAGTTTTTGCTTTCTTTACTTTCATGTTGCAAATAAAGAAAAGAAATAAAGAAAGAAAAAGTGGAAGGAAATAAATGAAGAAAGGAAATAAATCAATAAGATTATATACTAATCCTATGGTAGGTGATGGCACCACATAAGGAAAAGTATAAGTAGAAAATTTTATTAGAGATTGATAAACATAGCATTAGTCAATGATGCAACTCATGAAAGAATTAATAAGGGATGAGAAGATTCACATATAGATATACTATCCTAGAAATCTTTTGTGATTATGAGCCCTCATCAAAATATTATATGCCAAAATTCTTGACGTTGGTCAAGGAAGACAACTTAATGGTTTATGTTTGTTTATATTCACATAGAAGTCATATTGTCATAGATCCTTTAACATGTGGTGCTTGCCCCTATCTTTGCTAGCCAAAAATTCCGTACTAAGTAGAGATACTACTTGTGCATCCAAAACCCTTAAACCCAAATCTTCTTCAAGTGTCCACCATGCCTACCTAGGGATTGAGCAACATCCCTCAAGTAATTTGTCATCGGTGCAAAAAGGTAATAAAAATTGCTTCTAAAAGTGTGAGATCATTTAGTGTAAGAGAAAATTGAGCATTATACGAACTTGGATGACAAAGAATAAAAGCGACAGACTGCATAATAAAGGTTGTCATCTTAAGGGGCAATACAACGTGATGTTCTCTTGCACTAAGGGATTGAGCATACAAACAAATAAGCGCATGGCAACCTCTGCTTCCCTCTGCGAAGGGCCTATCTTTTACTTTTATGCAAAGAGTCAAAGTTTTTCTCTCTATTCCTTTTATTTTTCTCTTTTGACAAACATCATGTAATGAGGAAAGATCTAGGCACATATGTCCAGTTGGATATAGATAGCATGAGTTATTATTGTTGACATCACCCTAGAGGTGAGTATGTTGGGATGCGAAACTATAAGCCCCTATCTTTCTATGTGTCCGGTTGAAACGTTTTGTTCATGGGTACGAGGTGAGTGTTAGCAATCATAGAAGACTATATGATGGTTGAGTATGTGGACTTGCCTAAAGGCTCCGACATGTGACCCTTCCTGAAAAGATGATGAATTGTAGTTGCAAAGTTGACTAAGAACATAGTTTGTTGGTTTCTAATAGAGTATTTTCTTTGTACTTCGATTGTGTGATGAACTATTACTTATTTATGAGAATTATATGATAAAAGTAGTTTAATTTGTTGCTGTTATAATAATCAACATGATGCTTCTATGTCCGTATTTTGTTTTTATCGACGCCTCTCTCTCAAAGCATGTGGACATGTTTTTCGATTTTGGTTTTCGCTTGAGGACAAGCAAGGTCTAAGCTTGGGGGAGTTGATACGTCCATTTTGCATCATGTTTTCTTACTGTAATTTATAATGTTTTTATCCATAATAATGCTTTTTGGAGTAATTCTAATGCCTTTTCTCTCATAATTTGCAAGGAACACACCAAGAGGGAGAATTCCGGCAGCTGGAAATCTGGACCTAGAAAAGCTACGTCAGGCCACCTATTCTGCACAACTCCAAATGAGCTAAAACTTCATGGATATTTTTATGGATTGTTTAAGAAATACTGGAGCCAATAAACACCAGAGGGGGGCCACCAGGTGGGCACAACCGACCTGGGCGCGCCAGGCCCCCCTAGCGCGCCCTGGTGGGTTGTGGCCTCCTCAGCCCACCTCCGGTGCCCATCTTCTGGTATATAAGTCATTTGACCTAGAAAAAATAAAGGAGGACTTTCGGGATGAAGTGCCGCCGCCTCGAGGTGGAACTTGGGCAGGAGTTCTTTTGCCCTCCGGTGGAGCGATTCCGCCCAGGGAACTTCCCTCCCGGAGGGAGAAATCATCGTCATCATCATCACCAACAACTCTCCCATCTTGGGGAGGGCAATCTCCATTAACATCTTCAACAGCACCATCTCGTCTCAAACCCTAGTTCATCTCTTGTGTTCAATCTTGTTACCGGAACTATAGATTGGTACTTGTGGGTGACTAGTAGTGTTGATTACATCTTGTAGTTGATTACTATATGGTTTATTTGGTGGAAGATTATATGTTCAGATCAATTATGCTATTTAATACTCCTCTGATCATGAACATGTTTATCATTTGTGAGTAGTTACTTTTTTTATTGAGGTCACGGGAGAAATCATGTTGCAAGTAATCATGTGAACTTGATATGTGTTTGATATTTTGATAGTATGTATGTTGTTATTCCCTTAGTGGTGTCATGTGAACGTCGACTACATGACACTTCACCATATTTGGGCCTAAGGGAATGCATTGTGGAGTAGCAATTAGATGCTGGGTTGCGAGAGTATAAAAAGCTTAATCCCCAGTTTATGCGCTATTTCGTAAGGGACTGATTGGATCCAAAAGTTTAATGATATGGTTAGAATTTATTATTAATATTTGTCTCGTAGTTGTGGATGCTTGCGGGAGGGTTAATCATAAGTAGGAGGTTTGTTCAATTAAGGACATCACCTAAGCACCGGTCCACCCACATATCAAATTATCAAAGTAGCGAACACAAATCAAACCAACATGATGAAAGTGACTAGATGAAATTCCCGTGTACCCTCAAGAATGCTTTGCTTATCATAAGAGACCGTTCATGTCCTTTGCCTCAAAAGGATTGAGCTACCTTACTGCACTTTTGTTACTATTATCGTTACTTGCTCGTTATAAATTATCTTGCTAGCAAACTACTCTGCTACTTACAATTTCAGCACTTGTAGACAATACCTTACCGGAAACTACTTGTCATTTCCTTCTGCTCCTCGTTGGGTTCGACACTCTTACTTATCGAAAAGAGCTACAATTGATCCCCTATACTTGTAGGTCATCAACTGACACGTATGTATCGTTGCTACTAAGGATAAAACGATTGGGTCTATCTCTACATAGATAGATCTTTTCTACATCATGTCATCATTCTTATTACATTACTCCGTTCCCGATGAACTTAATACACTAGATGCGTGTTGGATAGCGGTCGATCTGTGGAGTAATAGTAGTAGATGCAGGTAGGAGTCGGTCTACTAATCTTGGACGTGATGCCTATATAATGATCATTGACTGGATATCGTCATGATTATTTGAAGTTCTATCAATTGCCCAAAAGTAATCTGTTTACCCACCATTTGCTATTTTTCTCGAGAGAAGCCACTAGTGAAACCTACGGCCCCTGGGTCTCTTCTTTAATATATTTGCCTTCACGATCTATTTTATTTTCCTTTTATTTTCAGATCTATTAAACCAAAAATATAAAAATACCTTGCTGGAATTTATTCTTATTTATTTTATTTGGCGTTTGATCTATCAATCTACTACAATTTATTCACGTCTGTTTTGCCAATTTCTGGCACCGTTACCCTAAAGGGACTGACAACCCCTTTATTACGTTGGGTTACGAGTAGTTGTTATTTGTGCATAGGCGCTGCTTACGTATTGTTGCTTGGTTCTCCTACTAGTTCAATAACCTTGGTCTCATCACTGAGGGAAATACCTACCGTCACTGTGCTACATCATCCCTTCCTCTTTGGGGAAATACCGATGTAGCTTCAAGCCGCATCAGAGCCGTGGGTTCAAGAACCTATGCCCTTTCCTCCTAAGTCAACTAAAAAGAAAGATGATGAAGAATTTGAATGCTTTGCTGAAATGCCGAGGCCAGTCTTTTTGCGTACTTGCTTGACTGGTATTTTGAAAATGCCTCCTTATGCAAAGTATATGAAAGACATCATCACCTATAAGAGAAAAATACCGGAAGCTGAAATAGCCACCATGCTTGCTAATTATACTTTTAAAGATGGAGTACCTAAAAACTTGGAGATCTAGGAATACCATCTATACCTTGGTCTATCAAAAAGAATTATGTGAAAACTGTTTTATGTGATTTAGGAGCTGGTGTTAGTGTTATGCCTTTCTCTTTATATAAAAGACTTGATTTGAATAAACTCACACCTACTGAAATATCTTTGCAAATGGCTGACAAATTAACTACCATACTATCGGTATCTGTGAGGATGTGCCCGTTGTTGTTGCTAATGTTACTATTTTGACTGACTTTGTTATACTTGAGATGCCTGAGGACGACAACATGCCGATTATCCTTGGTAGACCCTTCTTGAATACTGTATGGGCTGTTATTGATTGCAATAAAAGCAAGGTCACATTTCATATCAATGGTAATGAGGATACGGTGCACTTTCCGAAGAAACAATTCCAAGTGAATGGTATTAATGTTATTGAAAAATCTCCAACAATCACTATTGGAAGCTTTCAAATACCACTACCTACTGGCAAAAAGAAATATGAAATGCTTATTTGTTGGGGACATTCATATCCCCGTTGAGGTAACTTAGTGATTTATGAAAGTTCTTCGGGTTCATGCTAATCGAAAGTGGTTATTAATAAGACCTGATCAACCTTATTAATGGATCATTTTTGAGAGGTATGAAATTGATGAATTTAGTAAGCACTACCTTCTGTCCCTACCTTTTGTTTTCTATTTTTATGAGTTAAATAAAATAGATTGCCATGTTTTGTCTATTTTATGAATTTCCCATGCAATAAAAAATGACCCAAAAATAAAAGTTATCAGAATGCCCTAAAAATTTAATATGATTTTTTCTGAATATATAAGAATTTTTGGTGCAAATAACATCAGAGGGAGGTGCACCAGGTGGGCACAACCCTGCTGGGCGCGCCAGGACCCCCAGAGGCGCCCTGGTGGGTTATGGCCCCCACATGGCCCCCCTCACTTATCTCTTTACACCACATCATCATCTACCTCCGGAAAAATTCTCCGTAGCTCTCTCTCTCTCTCTCTCTCTCTCTCTCTCTCTCGTGTTCTTGCTCTCAAACCCGTGGATTTCGATCTCTTTGCTCGAAGCTCCATTTCCGAAAGTATTTCGAGGGATTGTTGCTTGGTATGTGACTCCACCGTATGTCCAATTAGTTTTTGTTTTAGTGGTTTATATTTTGAATAATTAGCTACTCTGGGTGCTGCTGTAGATGAGCTTGCATGTTGAATTCTTAGAGTTCTAAGTAGTTTGAATGCTTGCTATGGCCTCTATGTATCCCTGTGAGTAGCTGCTATCAATCTTGTAAAGTTTTGTTGATAAATTTTTGTCACCCAAAATTTTTCAGAAAATTGTACACGAACATGATGAACCTATTTGGAAGGAATTCTTCGAGGAGGAGATCCTCGGGGGCATCTTCTAGTTACAGCTCCGCTCATCTGTCTTATGTTGAACCAAGTGAAAGTTCCATTCGAGATGCCGCTACCAAAACATGCCTTTGGCCATGCGATGATTATATGGTGCGTGTGGGCATTAAGGAGGAATTTGAGCAATATGTTCACAATGCCGGTCTCGGTCCCTACATTTCAGATAAGTGCGACCAACACCACACTCTCATTGAGTTATTTGTCAAAGGATTTAAATTTCATCCACATGAGACTAGGGTGTCATTTAAGCTTTATGAAAATCCATTGACCATATCACTAGAGAGTTTTGCTCACCACTACAAACTTCCATTCTGGGGTTCGCTTGACGATCCTCCAAGGGATGAGTACCAATCATTCTTGACTAGTCTTTGCTACGGTGAGACGAGGGGAGTGACACAAGGTAGAATAAAGAGCATTCACTTTCCCGCAATTCAATACTTTGCATTATTTAACGGGAAATGTATCATAGGCAAGCAAGATTGTAGTACACTTTGTGCTCCAGACTTAAGCCTCATACACACTACTCTCACTGGTGATAGGAGTTATAATCTTGTAGTGATTGTTGCACGCAGACTGCAACATAACGCTAATAGTGGCTATTTCTATGGTGGAATTTATGCCACACGTTTAGCACGAGGGTTGTGTGTTTTACCTTTGACCTTTGATCCTATCCTACCCACACAGTATTTGGACTTTGATGCTATGAAAAATCATAAGATCCTTAAAGGAAATATTCATAATTTCACCTATAACTTGTTGTTTAATCAAGCGTTTGTTATGCACACATATTTGCCCGCGCTTGCTCTTTTTGATTATCACAACAAGGGAAGGTATTTCATCCTTGAGAGCGAGTCCCAAGCCCACAACACGGCGGTGGAGGTAGCACGGTAGGCCGAGGCATCCTCACCGAGAGCCTCCGTGAGCTACCACTCTGACTACTATCGAAGCTACTGATCGATTACCAAGCTAGGCCAAAAGCTTAAGCCTTGGGGGAGAACGTGTTTCTCACTGACATTATATTCATGTTCACACATCTCATTCCAGTTGTCGGTGTTTACACTTTTTCATTGTATCATCCATGTTAGATTTATTTTTCTGATTTCTTCTTGTGTGTTTGAAAAACCTTAGAAAAACCAAAAAAAAATAGTTGTAGTTAATTTACTTTCTATGCATGCTTAGTTGTAGTACAAAAAAGAAAACCCAAAAAAGATTTCCTTGTTCTTCTCTTGCTTGTTGGGAGCTTTTCCGTGTAAATAGTTTTTTCTCCTTTTTGCTTTTCCATTTTATTTGCTTGTTCAAGAAAACCAAAAACTCCAAAATATTTCAGTGTGTTTCTCTGAATTACTTTTTTTTCTTTTTATTCGAGTCTTACCAAGGAGAAGACCACGATGAAAATGTTGAATGTCTCTCATTTGAATAATTGTTGATCTAATAAAGAGCCCATTTTACCTTGTCTTCTCCTGTTGAATAAAATGTTTGCAGATTCTAGCTTAGTCCACAACACTCTTGCACTATTATTATTTTCACATCATTCGGCCATGCAAGTGAAAGGCAATAATGACGATATTCGATGAACTGGCCATGGCAGAGAGAAACGGGTATGAACTCGACTTGTTGTGTTTGTGTAAATATATTTAACCTAGTATCCATGATTCAACCCATTATGATTAAACATGTTTGCAATAACAATTAGAGATTATAGTTTCTCATGCCATGCATAAGTAGCTCGGAGTGGATAATGGTTTATCTTGGATATCAACATTGCGTTAAAATGACTGTGATGTAGTATGATGATAAGGTATCCTCCTCTGAATGTTCGAGTGGCTTGACTTGGCACATGTTCATGCATGTAGTTCAATCAAAACCAACATAGCTTCTATGATATTTATGTTCATGGTGTTCATATCCCACTCATGCTAGTTTCCAATGTTACTTATGCATAATGCATGTTCATGACCATTGTTGCTCTGTAGCTGGCCGCTTCACAATCTAATTGCTAGCCTTCGCCTGTACTAAGTGGGAATTCTGCTTGTACATAAAAAAACCTTAAACCCAAGTTATTCTAGATGAGTCCACCATATCTACCTATATGCAGTATTACCCTGCCGTCCTAAGTAAATTTGCATGTGCCACCTCTAAAAAACTTCTAATAAATATCCTTTTGTGTGCCTGGATCGTTCATGGAATGACAAGAGGTAGTCGGTATCTTCCATGCTAAGCGGATTATTCTCAAGTCGAGTGTTTATTCACTCGCCATCGCATGAGAAAAGGGCGGTAATAGGGATGCCCAGTCCCAAACTGCAAACAGAAAAAGCTTAAAAATAATCAAACAAAAACTCCCAATGGAGTCAACACCTTTACTTCTACCGCTTGGGAACTGATGGTCGTGAAGTAAATGAGAATGGTCGTGAAGTAAATGAGAATGGTGCATGTCTCAAAATATCATTTACCTCTGTTTTAAAACTTGAGCTCTGCACCTCTGCAAATCACTGCTTCCCTCTGCCAAGGGACTATCTATTTACTTTTATGTTGTGTCATCACCTTCTAAAATAACTGCTAGAACCTGAGAGCACTGCTGTTGTGCTTATGCATTGTGTGTAGCTAATGTTGGGTCCATCATGACTGGATCTTTTCTACCATGTATTACAATGCTTAGTCACTGCTTGATCTTTGGAGGTGCTCTGCATTTATGTTTTGCGGTCTCAGAAAGGGCTAGTAAGATACCACTATTTTCATATTATATCATGGTTGTTTTGACAACGTGTTGCCGTTTGAGATACTTTATTATTGCTCGCGAGCTGATTATGTCATTGATATGAGTTAATATAATTTTTAAGAGTTGTTATCAGCATGGTTAGTTATAATGTTGGCTGAAAACCCGGGTGCTATTTAAGCTTATTTATGCAAACAAGAGCAAAAGAGTTCGTAAAAGTTTTTCTTTTTCACTTTCAGTTTATCAACTGAATTACTTGAGGACAAGCAAATGTTTAAGCTTGGGGGAGTTGATACGTCTCCAATGTATCTACTTTTCCTAACACTTTTCCACTTGTTTTGGACTCTAATTTGCATGATTTGAATGAAACTAACCCCGGACTGACGCTGTTTTCAGCAGAACTACCATGGTGTTGTTTTTGTGCAGAAATAAAAGTTCTTGGAATGGAACGAAACTTTGCGAGGAATTTTTATATAAATAAAGAGAATTTTTTGAGACAAGATCCACCGGAGGGGGCAACTGGGTGGGCACAACCCACCAGGGCGCGCCCCCTCCTGGCGTGCCCATGTGGGTTGTCCCCACCTGGTGGCCCCTGATATGTCTCTAATGTATCTATAATTTTTTTATTGTTCCATGCTGTTATGTTATCAATCTTGGATGTTTTATAATAATTTTATAGTCATTTTTGGTACTAACCTATTGACATAGTGCCAAGTGTCAGTTGCTATTTTTCTATGTTTTTTACATCGTAGAAAATCAATACCGAACGAAGTCCAAATGCCATGAAACTTTACGGAGATTTTTTATGGACCAGAAGACACGTAATGGGCCCTAGCTGTGCCTGGGGGTGCTTCGAGGAGAGCACAACCAACTAGGGTGCGCCAGGAGGCCCAGGCGCGCGCTGGTGGGGTGTGCCCACTTCGAGTGCCCCCTGGACCGCCTCTTTGCTCTATGAATACCCCAATATTCCCAAAACCCTAGGGGAGTCGACGAAATATTCATCCAGCCGCCGTAGAGTCCAGAACCACTAGATCCAATCTAGACACCATCTCGGACGGGGATCACCACCTCCATTGGTGCCTCTCCGATGATGTGTGGGTAGTTCTTTGTAGACTGCCGTCGCCCGGCGAGGTGGGACTAAACTTTATGCACCGCGGGATGGGAGCGCACCCACTTTAGTACCGGTTCGTGGCTCCAACCGGTACTAATGGGGGATCTTTAGTACCGGTTCAAGCCACCACCCGGTACTAAAGGGGGTCGCTTCCAGCCGCTTGGCCTGGTCAAATTTGACCTTTAGTACCGGTTGTGGCTCCAACCGGTACTAAAGGTCCGTCCTATATATACAACACTTACGAAAATTTCAGTTAGTTTCTGTTCTGCTTCGTCGCGCCCGTCGTCGTCGTCATCGCCCCCGTCGCGCGTGCCCGTCCCCGTCGTCGTCGTCATCCCCGCCCCCGTCGCGCGCGCCCGTCCCCGCCCTCATCGCCGCGCGCGCCCGTCCGCGCCCTCATCGCCAGCGGCCCCCGCACGCGCGTCCTTGGCCGGCCATAACATCGCCGCCCCGGCCCGTCCCCGTCGCCGCCCTAGCCCACCGCCACCCCCCGTCACCTCGCATCGCCGGCCGTTGGTCTGCGCTATAAGATCGACTGCTCCGCCCCCCTGCCGCGCGCCGCTGGTGGCCTCTCTCTCTCACACACAAACGAGACATATATTTCTTAATGTTTTTTTTGCTGTTTTCTGTTTTTTAGTTTTTTTATACTTTTAGTTTATCTTAAATGTTAGATTAATGTCAATTGTTAGATGATTATATATATATGAATGTTAGATATTAATGTCAAATGTTAGATGAATTAGATAGAAATATATGTTAGATATTAATGTCAAATGTTAGATGAATTAGCTAGATATTAATGTTAGACGAGTTAGTTTTTATATTTTTAGTTATAGATGAATTAGATATATTAATGCCAAATGTTAGATGAATTAGATATATTAAATTTAGGTATATGAGATTTGATCATCTAATTATCTTTTTACTATATATAGAACTAACTACTTTATTCTTAGTAAGAAAATTAATAGAACTAGTTTATTTTTAGTAAGTGCTTAGTTGAATTAGTTGAATTGAACTAGTTGAATTACTAGAACTAGATAGTTGAATTAATTAGTTGAATTAATAGAACTAGCTAGCTAGTAAGTGTTTATCAATTAATGTATCAACTATGAACATAGAAAATGTCGTCTGACGACGAAAACGATTTCGTTATGTGCGAATACTGCGAAGACGAGCACGGCCTGTGCGACAAAAAATTCCTAGTTGATGATAGGCGCTTCAACATCAAGCTGGATGAGACCTTCGAAGTGGATACAGTAAGTCACAACGACAAGTCTTTCTTCGTAATTAAACATGAGTTATGCTTCATTTGCTTCAACTTATAATTTTAAATTTTCACTATTTTACTAGCTAGCATATCCCCTGCCATGCAAGAATTTTTGTCTTGGATAAGATATGTTTCAGTCCTAACAAAACTATGGAGGTAAAGAGAGTTTACTTGAAGACTGAGCATGGTTATACCTTCGACGTCAAATTATACAATGCAGACACCTACACCCATTTTGAATGCAAAACTTGGCAATCACTATGCAAGGCTTATGCATTTGAGCCTGATATGGTTATCACCTTTGATATTCGTCCGGAAGATGATATTGAAGGTAATAGAGACATTTGGGTCGATGTGCAGACGCCTCCAGTTCTACCATTATGTGAGTTTCTCAACCATATTTATATCTTTGATATTGTTTATTCAAAAATAGTTGACAACTAATTTCTATTGACAACTTATTTCCATTCAAGCAAACAAGTCCGACGCTTGGTAGACAGGACTGTCCACTGTCCCGGGGCTGAACTAAACTGCGAGGAGATAAGTCATTATGTTTCATGGCTTGAGGATCTTGATGCTGTCAAGAGAAATTATTTTCCTGAATTTGAAAATCTTAGTACTCAAAATGTGCGACCAATAGTGTTCGTATTGAACTACGGTCACATCTATTTAGGAAGGATGGTAAGATTTTTACTATTTGTCCTCAGTGCATCTTTTGCATACATTATTTTTAAGCTAAACTTCATTGCTAAGTATGTTACTATACGATGTTCTTAAATAGGGACTCTTGATGATAGTTGTGCCTCAGTGGATCAAGACTAAAGGTCGCATTTCAATGGTTAGCTTACGACCAAGACATCCTACAATGCACATGAGTGCATTCGGGATTTCTAAAACAGAGGAATGCTTAATAGTGAAAGACTGGACCAAAATTGTGAATGATCATAGAGAAGTACTAGGGGGCAGCAAACAGAAGCGCAGCCCACGATTAGGAGACAGGTTCATATGCATGCTCCAATATGATGAATCATGATTTCTACACATGTTCTATGCTATTTTACCACACAGAGAGAGAGAGAGCAACATGAGTGATTAGCTAGTTCATGCTCTTAATTAGTACTTGTCCTCTCATGTCTTCATCCTGAACTTAATCTCAAAGTGATTTGTGCTTTTGTGGTCTTATGAACGCTTATAGTCTCATGATCATGTTGAACTCGATGATATATTTGCTTCTGGTAAAAGTGAATGTTTCTTCTTTAAGCTGGTGTTTGTGGTGATTAGATAGCGATAATGACTATGATGATTAAATAGTGGTAATGACGACTATGATGATTATTAGCTAGCTAATGAATGTTGTTGGTGATGATATGATGCAAGAGTTTTTATATTAATATGATGATGGTGATGATGATGATGATGATGAGTTATTATATCATTTATGAAAGAAACCGCGGATTAGTTTCAACTGGATGGATCCTATAGCTAGCTAGCTAAGTGATCATCAAGTAATATGCCATATCCATATTACTTTGATCACTTAGGACGATCCATGCATATATATCCACTAATCCGCAGTACTTTCACCTAGTGATTTAACAACTCATTTTAATGTAAAAACAATCTCTAAATTAAATGTAAAACACCAAATTAAAGGAAAAATAAAACCAAAACACCCCAAACTTCAGTACGGGTTTGTGTAACAAATCGGTACTAAAGGTCTCCCCGCCCACGGCCCTGGCTCGTGCCACATGGTGGCCCTTTAGCGGCGGTTCGTGCAGAACCGATACTAAGGGGGGACACCTTTAGTCCCCACCCTTTAGTGCCAGTTACCGAACCGACACTAAAGGCCCTTACGAACCGGTGATATAGCCCGATTCTACACTAGTTCCCCTTGGCTTCCGCCAAGCTTGGGGGAGGTGCCCCAGTATCGTATCATCCCACTATCTTTTTGCTTTTACTTATTTTAGTTCGATCATTTGCTTTTAGATGAAATAAAGTTTAGTTCGATCCATTCTTGGATATCAACATTGCGTTAAAATGACTGTGATGTAGTATGATGATATGGTATCCTCCTCTGAATGTTCGAGTGGCTTGACTTGGCACATGTTCATGCACGTAGTTGAATCAAAACCAACATAGCTTCTATGATATTTATGTTCATGGTGTTCATATCCCACTCATGCTAGTTTCCAATGTTACTTATGCATAATGCATGTTCGTGACCGTTGTTGCTCTGTAGTTGGCCGCTTCACAATCTAATTGCTAGTCTTCGCCTATACTAAGTGGGAATTCTGCTTGTACATAAAAAACCTTAAACCCAAGTTATTCTAGATGAGTCCACCATATCTACCTATATGCGGTATTACCCTGCCGTCCTAAGTAAATTTGCATGTGCCACCTCTAAAAAACTTCTAATAAATATCCTTTTGTATGCCTGGATCGTTCATGGAACGACAGGAGGTAGTCGGTATCTTCCATGCTAAGCGGATTATTCTCAAGTCGAGTGTTTATTCACTCGCCATCGCATGAGAAAAGGGCGGTAATAGGGATGCCCAGTCCCAAACTGCAAACAGAAAAAGCTTAAAAATAATCAAACAAAAACTCCCAATGGAGTCAACACCTTTACTTCTATCGCTTGGGAACCGCCACTAGCATGCTTAGCATGGAAGACATTGATAACTGATGGTCGTGAAGTAAATGAGAATGGTGCATGTCTCAAAATATCATTTACCTCTGTTTTAAAACTTGAGCTCTGCACCTCTGCAAATCACTACTTCCCTCTGCCAAGGGACTATCTATTTACTTTTATGTTGTGTCATCACCTTCTAAAATAAGCGCTAGAACCTAAGAGCACTTCTGTTGTGCTTATGCATTGTGTGTAGCTAATGTTGGGTGCATCATGACTGGATCTTTTCTACCATGAATTACAATGCTTAGTCGCTGCTTGAACTTTGGAGGTGCTCTGCATTTATGTTTTGCGGTCTTAGAAAGAGCTAGCAAGATACCACTATTGTCATATTTTATCATGGTTGTTTTGACAACGTGTTGCCGTTTGAGATACTTTATTATTGCTCGCTAGCTAATTATGTCATTGATATGAGTTAATATAATTTTTAAGAGTTATTATCAGCATGGTTAGTTATAATGTTGGCTGAAAACCTGGGTGCTATTTAAGCTTATTTATGCAAACAAGAGCAAAAGAGTTCGTAAAAGTTTTTATTTTTCAATTTCAGTTTATCAACTGAATTACTTGAGGACAAGCAAATGTTTAAGCTTGGGGGAGTTGATACGTCTCCAATGTATCTACTTTTCCTAGCGCTTTTCCTCTTGTTTTGGACTCTAATTTGCATGATTTGAATGAAACTAACCCCGGACTGACGCTGTTTTCAGCAGAACTACCATGGTGTTGTTTTTGTGCAGAAATAAAAGTTCTCAGAATGGAACGAAACTTTGCGAGGAATTTTTATATAAATAAAGAGAATTTTTGGAGACAAGATCCACCGGAGGGGGGCACCTGGGTGGGCACAACCCACCAGGTCGCGCCCCCTCCCGGCGTGCCCAGGTGGGTTGTCCCCACCTGGTGGCCCCTAATACGTCTCCAACGTATCTATAATTTTTTATTGTTCGATGCTGTTATATTATCAATCTTGGATGTTTTATAATCATTTTATAGTCATTTTTGGTACTAAACTATTGACATAGTGCCAAGTGTGAGTTGTTGTTTTCTATGTTTTTTACATCGTAGAAAATCAATACCGAACGGAGTCCAGATGCCATGAAACTTTACAGAGATTTTTTATGGGTCAGAAGACACGTAATGGGCCCTGGCTGCGCCTGGGGGTGCTTCGAGGAGAGCACAACCCACCAGGGCGTGCCAGGAGGCCCAGGCGCGCCCTGGTGGGTTGTGCCCACCTCGAGTGCCCCTCAGACCGCCTCTTTACTCTATGAGTACCCCAATATTCCCAAAACCCTAGAGGAGTCGACGAAATATTCATCCAGCCGCCGTAGAGTCCAGATCCACTAGATCCAATCTAAACACCATCTCGGATGGGGTTCACCACCTCCATTGGTGCCTCTCCGATGATGCGTGGGTAGTTCTTTGTAGACCTTCGGGTCCATAGTTTGTAGCTAGATGGCTTCCTCTCTCTCTCTCTCTTGATTCTCAATACAATGGTCTCTCGGAGATCCATATGATGTAACTCTTTTGCGGTGTGTTTGTTGGGATCGATGAACTTTGAGTTTATGATTAGATCTATCTTTTTATATCCATGAAAGTATTTGAGTTTCTTTGATATCTTTTATGCATGATCTCTTATAGCCTCATATTTATTCTCCAATATTTGGGTTTTGTTTGGCCAAGTTGATCTATTTATCTTGCAATGGGAAGAGGTGCTTTGTAGTGGGTTCGATCTTACGGTGCTTGATCCCAGTGATAGAAAGGGAACCGACACGTATGTATCATTGCTACTAAGGATAAAATGATGGGGTCTATCTCTATATAGATAGATCTTGTCTACATCATGTCATCGTTCTTATTGCATTACCCCATTTCTCCATGAACTTAATACACTAGATGCATGCTGGAGTCGGTCTACTAATCTTGGACGTGATGCCTATGTAATGATCATTGCCTAGATATTGTCATGATTATTTGAAGTTCTATTAATTGCCCAACAGTAATTTGTTCACCCACCGTTTGCTATTTTTCTCGAGAGAAGCCACTAGAGAAACCTACGCCCCCCGGGTCTGTTTCTCATATTATTTGCCTCTGCGATCTATTTTTCATTTGCTTTTATTTTTATATCTACTAAACTAAAAACATAACAATACCTTGCTGCAATTTATTCTTATTTATTTTATTTAGCGTTCGATCTATCAAACTACTACAATTTATCTCACGTCTGTTTGCCTGTCTTGAGGCGCCGTACCCGGAAGGGATTGACAACGCCTTTAACACGTTGGGTTGCGAGGATTTGTTATCTATTTGCAGGTGTTGTTTACGTTGTGTTGCTTGGTTCTCCAACTAGTTCGTTAACCTTGGTTTCACATTTGAGGGAAATACCTACCGCTTCTGTGCTGCATCATCCCTTCCTCTTTGTGGAAATACCGACGTAGCTTCAAGCCGCATCAAAAGGAATTTATGGCGCCGTTACTAGGGAGGATCTTCAACATATACCAGGTTCCTAATCATAAATCTCATCTCCTCACAATTTACATTATTTGCCATTTGCCTCTCGTTTTCCTCTCCCCCACTTCACAAAAATTTACCATTTTATTCGCCTCTCTTTTTCGTTCGTCGTTTTCTTGCCGGATCTGTTTTCGAGTGCAATCTTGTTGCATAGTCATCATGACTCAAGAGAACACCAAATTATGTGATTTCTCAACTAGCAACAACAATGATTTTATCGGCACTCCGATTGGTCCTCCCGCCACTAGTGCGGAGTCTTGTGATATTAATACTGCTTTGTTGAATCTTGTTATGTGTAACACCCACGATGCGGCTATATCTCCCATGTGTCGGAGCATGACTTAGAGGCATAACTGCATAGTAGGCATGTCGCAAGAGGGGTAATCTTTACACATCCCATGTACTGAATAAGAAAGGGATACAGAGTTGGCTTACAATCGCCACTTCAAACAATACATAATATCATACAATATCCAGAATACAATCAAGGTCCAACTGCGGAACCAAAATAAATAAAGACAACCCCAAATGCTAGATCCCCGATCGCCCGAACTGGGCTCCACTACTGATCGACCAGAAAGGAAACAAAACAACGAACAAGATCTTCATCGAGCTCCCACTTGAGCTGGGTTGCGTCACCTGCACTGGCATCGTCGGCACCTGCATCTGTTTTGGAAGTATCTGTGAGTCATGGGGACTCAGCAATCTAACACCCGCGAGATCAAGACTATTTAAGCTTATGTGTAGGAAAGGGTAGTGAGGTGGAGCTGCATCAAGCACTAGCATACGCAAAAGAGAGCGAGAAGAGAAGCAACGCACGGTCGTGAACTAGAAGTGATCCTGAAACTACTTACGTTCAAGCATAACACAAGAACCGTGTTCACTTCCCGGACACCGCCGAAAAGAGACCATCACGGCTACACACGCGGTTGATGTATTTTAAATAAGTTAAGTGTCAAGTTCTCTACAACCGGACATTAACAAATTCCCATCTGCCCATAACCGCGGGCACGGCTTTTGAAAGTTCAAAACCCTACAGGGGTGTCCCAACTTAGCCCATCACAAGCTCTCACGGTCAATGAAGGATATTCCTTCTAGCGGGAAGGACCGACCAGACTCAGAATCCTGGTTACAAGACATTTCGACAATGGTAAAACAAGTCCAGCAAAGCCACCCGGATGTGCCGATAAATCCCGATAGGAGCTGCACATATCTCGTTCTCAGGGCACACCGGATTGTCCAAGATTCCGGTAGGCCAACCCAGAGTTGCCCCTGGTGGCCACCGGCTGCTGACAGGTTGGACCAACACTCAGAGGAGCACCGGCCCAGGGGTTAAAATAAAGATGACCCTCGGGAACGCGACTCCCAAGGGAAAAAGGCTTAGGTGGCAAATGGTAAAACCAAGGTTGGGCCTTGCTGGAGGAGTTTTATTCAAGGCGAACTTTCAAGGGGTTCCCATTATCACCCAACCGCGTAAGGAACGTAAAAATCAAGGAACATAACACCAGTATGACGGAAACTAGGGCGGCAAGAGTGGAACAAAACACCAGGCATAAGGCCGAGCCTTCCACCCTTTACCAAGTATATAGGTGCATTAATTAAATAAGAGATATTGTGATATCCAACAATAACCATGTTCCAACATGGAACAAACTTCATCTTCATCTTCACCTGCAACTAGCAACGCTATAAGAGGGGCTGAGCAAAGCGGTAACATAGCCAAACAACAGTTTTCTACGAAAAGGTGGGTTAGAGGCTTGACATGGCAATATGGGAGGCATTATAAAGCATGTGGTAGGTATCTTGGCATAGCAATAGAGAGAGCAACTAGCAAGCAAAGATAGAAGTGATTTCGAGGGTATGGTCATCTTGCCTACAAAGTTCTCCGAGTTGACGAAAGCTTGATCCTCGTAAGCGTATTCAACGGGTTCCTCGATCATGTACTCGTCTCCCGACTCTACCCAAGGCAAGAACATAAGCAAAAGAACCAACAATCAAACATGGTGCAATGCGCAAGCAACATGATGCAAAACATGACATGATATGCGAGATGTAATATGCAATGCATATGCGTGCTTCGGAAGGGAGATAGAATCAGGCCTCAACTTGGAAAAACAAGAGTGTCGCTGGGAAGATGGGATGATTCTAGTTGAAATCGATATAAAGATCGCCGGAATCGGAGACACGGTTTGCAAATGCCAAGCAAAACAAGATTGGCACAATTCTGCGATTAACAGCACGATGACAACTAGAATGCAACAAGAAACTAAGCTACTGCACTCCAACATAGCAACAAAGAACATGGTAGTGATCTACTCAAGATGCTTGACAAAAGATGAACACTGAGCTATGGCTAAATCACACAAGAGCAGGTTCAAGCAAGCATGAAAAAAGTGCAAAAAATATCAGCATCACATACTTAGTGAAAATAACAACATGACAGGAATTAACATGAGGAAGCAAAGTTTAGAGCAAGATAACAACATGTTACAGGATCAGATCATAGCAATACAAGGCATGGCATGAAACTACTCAGAGCATATAACAAAAGTCCCTTACTGACCATAAGCCAAAAAGGATCATAAGATATAATGGCACCCATGTAAACATAGCAAGTTTCGTTAACAGATTCAGACTTTGCAGAAAACTGGACATCGCATAAACAGAATTATGAAGGCATGCTTGCGAGCTCGAATGACTCAACACAAGGCATTGCATGACAAGATAAGCATAGCACCAGAAAGAAGACACGATCAAGAAGCTAACCATGGCAAGAACAAGCTCATAGCATGCATGGATCAACTACAACAACCTTGGCAAAATTGATTAACACGTAAACAATCTGCCAGGAACATTTTATAGCAAAAGTAGAGCAAGATTGAGTCATGCTAGGGCACTCCATAAATGCAAACAGGGACATGGATGGATAGAGCATAAGCATATGTCAAAAGCATCCTTACTGAACATACTCAAAAGAGGCATGGATCTCACTGTAGCAACATGAATACATGGCATAAAAATAACAGCAGACAAAGACTTGGCCAAATTCCTGAGATCCTGAAATCAGCAATATCACGGGAGCTACTTTGCATGCATGTGCTAGTCACCACGTTGATCACAAAAAATACATGGCATACACCCCTGTAAAGATGGCATGACATAAACCAAAACACATGTAGAGCTCAAGACCATATGCAGCACACAATAATCATGGCAAAAATGACAAATGCACATAATCTGATAAGAATCAGCACCTAACATTTTATAGCACTCTAGCAATAGTCATTTGGGCATCAATATGGACTCAAACAAGTAGGTCACAATGGAACAAAATGAAGAGAACATCCAGATGAACATTTTGATATCTCATATGCACAAAACGGACCACCGAGAACAAAGTTATGGCATGATGAACATGGCTCCAGAATGCTAAAATAAAATGACTTAGCAGAAATTTAGACCTCGCGAGAAAGTCAACGCGGGCGGTGGATCTCGCCGGAATCCCACCGGAGTTGGCCGGAGAAGGTCGTGAAGGCACCGGACCAGGTCGTGGGCAGCGGGGAAGAACGGAGGAGACCGGATCTGGGCGAAGGTCTCCGACCCCTGTGGAGGAGGTGCATGGCGGCTCCGGCGGTGGCGGAGCTTGGACGCGGCAGCGACGGAGGTTGGCAGCGGCTCCGATAGGCGAGGTCGAGCGGTGGCAGGGCGGATCCCGAGAGAGGGGGAGACGGGGAAACTGCAGAGGCGAAGCCGGCATTGTCTTGGCGCGCGGTGGAGGCTACGCAACGGGCGGCGGCTTCCATGCCGGCGGCGGTGGAGATCGCCGGCAGCGGACGACGGC
>NC_041386.1:526849364-526852797 GCF_002162155.2 Triticum dicoccoides | reverse complement strand
TCGCGCGGGCCCGCGATGGGCTCGGCGGGCCGCGCGGTGGTGGAGGGTTGCAGCGACACATGGCGGCGCGCGAGTGGAGGAGGGAGGCGGTGGCGACGACATGGCGCTCTCCCATTGGTCGGGCGACATGGCAGGGCGGCGGTGGACATGTCTGGCCGCCGGGCGGACGTGTCCGGCGGCGCGAGGTGGTAGAGGGCTAGGGTTCATCCACGAAATTTCGGGGGAAGGCACATATATATAGGTAGAGGGAGCTAGGAGAGTCCAAATGAGGTGCGGTTTTCGGCCACGCAATCGTGATCGAACGGCCGAGAGGATGAAGGGGGTTTGGATGGGTTTTGGGCCACTTTCGAGGGGTGTTGGGCTGCAACACACACGAGGCCTTTACGGTTCCCCGGTTAACCGTTGGAGTATCAAACGGACTCCAAATGGCACGAAACTTTACAGGCGGTCTACCGGTGGTGTACCAAGGCCGCTTGGCAAGTCTCGGTCCATTCCGAGAATGTTTAACACCCGCACACGAAAAGAGGCAAAAGGGGGCGCCGGAGGACATAGGAGCGCCGGATTGCAAAACGGGCAACGGGGAAAATGCTCGGATGCATGAGACGAACACGTATGCAAATGTGATGCAAATGATGACATGATATGAAATGCATGACACACAAACAAATGACAAGGCAGCAACAGTGAATAACTGGAAGACACTTGGCACAACGGTCTCGGGGCGTTACATTATGAAAGATCAAATTTTTGGTACTCCTCATGAGGATGCCGTGTCCCATCTTAATACCTTCGTGTAATTATGCGATATGCAAAAGAAAAAAGATGTGGACAATGATGTGGTGAATATGAAATTATTTCCATTTTCTTTGCGTGATTCTGCAAATTTGGTTCTCTTCTTTGTCTCGAAATAGTACTGATTCTTGGAATAAGTGCAAAGATGCTTTAGCACTAAGTATTTTCCGCCCGCAAAAATTATTTCCCTTAGAACCCAGATCATGAATTTCAAGCAACTTGAACATGAGCATGTTGCACAATCTTGGGAAAGGATAAAAATGATGCTAAGGAATTGCCCAACTCATGGGTTAAATCTTTGGATGATCATACAATTTTTTATGTGTGGTTGAATTTTGTTTCTCGTAATCTTTTAGACTCTGTCGCGGGTGGTACTTTTATGGAAATTACTTTGGGTGAAGCTACCAAATTGCTTGATAATATTATGGCAAATTATTCGCAATGGCATACCGAAAGAGCTCCTACTAGTAAATAAGTTAATTCGGCTGAAGAAATTTCTTCTTTGAGTGAAAATTTTGATGCTCTTATGAAATTGGTTGCTAGTAGAAGTGCTCCTATTGATTTTAATGATATGCCTTTGTAAACTTTGATTGAGCAAAATAGTGATGCCATAGATTTGAATTTTATTTCTCGAAGTATTTTCAACAACAATGCTTATAGAGGTAATTTTAATCATAGGCCTTTTCCTAGTAATTTCTATAATAATTATGATAATTCCAATGGAAATCAATCATACAATAATAATAGGAACACCTCTGATCTTGAGAATAGTATTAAAGAATTTATCAACACGCAAAAAGTTTTGAACACTTACATATAAGAAAAGTTCAGTAAGATTGATGATTTGTCTAGAAGTGTTGATAGAATTTCTAATGATGTGGAAAATCTCAAGATGAAATTTTTTGTGCCTAAAGTAGATGAATCAATTAATGCTCTTTAGGTTTCTATGGATGAAAGTAAGAGAATAACCACTATGCTTAGAGCTAAAAGAGAATTTTTAGAAAAAGCGTTTTCTAGTGATTTCTTTCGCAAAAGTGATGAAGATCTTAAAATGATTGGTGTTTCTTCTATTGATTCCTTGTTTAGTAAACTTAATATTGATGAAAAAGGGACTGGAGAAGAGTCAACTTTAGGTAGAAGGCATCCCGATATTTCGGAGGGTGACAATCTTGTTGAGAAAATTGATAAAAGTGGGTTTGAAGAGGTCAAAACTTTAACTAGTGATGTGCCCACTCTTCCGGTTTACAAAGACTTTAATTATGATAGTTTCTCTTTTATTGATTGTATTTATTTGTTGCAATGCATGATGAATTCACCCCATGCTTATGAACAAAATAATTTTTTTACTAAACATATTGTTGATGCTATGATGAAAGCTTTTGAAGAAAAATTGGAATTTGAAGTTTCAATTCCTAGAAAATTGCATGATGAGGGGGAACCTACTATCAAAGTCAAGATTAAAAATTATGAGTGCTTTTCTTTTATGTGACTTGGGTTCTAGTGTTTCTACAATTCCGAAATCTTTATGTGATATGCTTGGTCTTACTGATCTTTAAGAATGTTCTTTAAATTTGCACTTGTCGGATTCTACTATTAAAAATCCTATGGGAAGAATTAATGATGTTCTTATTCTTGAAAATAGGAATTATGTGCCCATAGATTTTATTGTTCTTGATATTGATTGCAATCCGTCTTGTCCAATTATTCTTGGTAGACTGTTTTACGCACTATCGGTGCCGTAATTGATATGAAAGAAGGCAATATTAAGTTCCAATTTCCTTCGAGGAAGGGTATGAAACACTTCCCTAGAACAAGAATTAGGCCACCATATGAATCAATCTCGAGGGCATCTTATGGATCTCGAACCGGAGATGACAAAACTTAGATCCTTGCTTTATGCCTAGCTAAGGGCGTAAAACTATAGCGCTTGTTGGGAGGCAACCCAATAAATAAATTTTATTTTTGCTTTTTGTTTTCTGTTCTTGAGTGTTAGAACAATTATGCTACTGTTATGATTGTGTTTTTAATGTTTTAATTAGTGTTTGTGCCAAGTAAAGCCTTTAGGATCTTCTTGGGTGATAGTTGTTTGATCTTCTTGGATTGTGTATTCGAAATAGTTAGATTGCTACAGACTGTTCTGTTTTTGACAAATTCTGTTTTCTTTGCATTGTGCTTATTTTGATGGCACTATGGTTTTCTTTGATGAGTTTTTTCCATAGAAAAGTTGGAATACAGTAGATATAATGCAAGAACAAAATATAAATTGGTTTGATACAACACTTATAGTAGTGATTTATTTTCTTATACTGACGGAGCTCACGAAGGTTTTGTTAAGTTCTGTGTGATTGAAGTTTTCAAGTCTTGGGTTATCGTACGATGGATGAAGGAATAAGGATTAAGAAGATCCTAAGCTTGGGGATGCCCCCGGCATCCCAAGCTATTATCCAAAAATTAGCAAACAACTAAGCTTGGGATGCCCCCGAGTGGCATCCCCTCTTTCTTCTAACGACCATTGGTAATTTACTCGAAGCTATATTTTTATTCGTCACATACTATGTGTTTTGCTTTAAGTGTCTTGTATGATACGAGTCTTTGCTTGTTTTATTTTGTGTTTTAAATCTTGATTCCTGTTTGACACAGA
>NC_041386.1:526828408-526849028 GCF_002162155.2 Triticum dicoccoides | reverse complement strand
GGGGGTAAGGGGGGTCATATAAGCGTCTCCCTTGACCCGGGGTACAAAGTGCTGCGGGCGTGCCAGTTGTTAAGGCATATCTCTCTCGATGTAGTTTTGGTGATTGATGACAACATATTTGCGGACTAACCTTGTGCGTTGAGCGTTTCAGAGATTCATCCTTTGGCTTGAGACATTTTCTCTCCCCTCGGAGTGTTTTTCAAGACGGTGTAGCACTTTCGTTTCTTGTTGGTGGACTAGTTTCTTAGGAGTCACCGTACTATCAAGAGGGGGTCCGCTTTGGTATGGCTAGGGTGGAATCATCACGTACACTTTCGTTTCACACCCTCTGGGCCTTCCGCGTCGTTGGAGGTCTTCTTCCCTGCAGTTTGAGCTATCTTTAGCCCCAGCGGTAGTACCGCGATGCCGAGCGGTAGTACCGCTTGTGTTCCTCAGCGGCAGTACCGCTGCGGTACCGGGCCACTACCGCCTCGATTTGAGGGGGGCATTTCTCGTGCCGGGTTGAGCGGCACCTGCAGTGGCTGTAAGTGCAGTAGTACCGCCCTCCACTGCGGCAGTACCGCGCTGGGCCAGTCCCTGCTCTGTCTTCTAGCCCTCTCTGCTGGGCGGTAGTACCGTAGGGGGGAGCGGTAGTACCGTTGTGTCCAGCGGTAGTACCGCTGCCCTCAGCGGTAGTACCGCCCTCTGCGGGGCTATTTAGTGGGGTAACGGTTGGATTGTTATCCCCACTATAAAAGGGGGTCCCCTTCTTCTTCGTTGACTTACCTCTTCCCCCTCAAGCTCCATTAATGCTCCAAGCTCCATTTTCGCCCGCTCTCTCTCTAGCCAATCATACTTGTTGATTTGCTCGGGAGTGGTTGAGAAGGCCCCGATCTACACTTCCACCAAGAGAAATTTGATTCCACCACCAATCCCTAGTGGATCTTGTTACTCTTGGGTGTTTGAGCACCCTAGACGGTTGAGGTCGCCATGGAGCCATAGTCCATTGTGGTGAAGCTTCGTGGTGTTGTTGGGAGCCTCCGATTAAGTTGTGGAGTTTGCCCCAACCTTGTTTGTAAAGGTCCGGTCGCCGCCTCCAAGGGCATCAATAGTGGAATCACGGCATCTCGTTTTGTGTGAGGGCGTGAGGAGAATACGGTGGCCCTAGTGGCTTCTTGGGGAGCATTGGGCCTCCACATCGCTCTAACGGAGACGTACTTCCCCTCAAAAGGAAGGAACTTCGGTAACACATCCTCGTCTTCACCGGGTCCACTCTTGGTTATCTCTTACCTTTACTTGTACAAGCTTATTAGTATTACTTCTCTTGCTTTCTTGCTTGTTCCTTGTTGTTGCATCATATAGGTTGCTCAGCTAGTTGCACATCTAGACAACCTACTTTGATCCAAAGTTTAATTTGGGTAAAGAAAAGTTAAAAAAGTTAGTTGCCTATTCACCCCCCTCTAGTCAACCATATCGATCCTTTCAATTGGTATTAGAGCCTCGTGTCTTTACTAAGGACTTTGCCGTCCGAAGAGTATGGTTGACACCGTAGACGGTGTGGAGGAGCACTCCGGTGTAAATTCGATCTTGTCTACAGGTGATGGGGGAACCTCGGTCTCCCGTGAGGAATTCAATGTAGCCTTGGAGACATTGAAAACCTCAATAACGACCGAGGTTGAAAGCATGTTTACTAAATTCATTAAAGGGCTTAAACTATCCACCGCACCGTTGAAAGTGGGTGATCCGACCGACAAGGTGACGGATGCTATCTCCGACAAGGGGGAAGCTAGTAGTGAAAAGGATCCTTCTTCTAGTGGTAAAAATGGCACCAACATCTTTGCCCATGTGGAACCACCACTTGTTTATGGTGGACCGAATCCTTCCACTCATTTGAATCATGCCGGTCCTCCCCCAAAGATTGTGAAAAATGAGGACTTTGATTCTTGGGTTTATCGCTTTAAGCGTCATTTAAATCATGTGAACACTAATATTTGGAGAATCATTGAAGAAGGTTTCCATCCGCATGATCCAAGCAACTTCACTCCTCGAGAAGCCGCGAATAATCAATTCAATGATAATTCCCTCTTCATCATTCAAGAGGCAATTCCACCCGAAGATCTACCTCATGTTCGGCCCTTCGCCTGGGCCAAAGATGCATGGCTTTGTGTTGTCTCTCTCTACCGGGGAAGCACGAGCATTCAACGCTCCAACTATGAAGTAGTGCAAGATGAAGCCGATGAGTTTGCAATGAAAGAAGATGAAGAACCTCGTGAGCTTTATCGGAGAGTAACCAAACTCGCGGTTTCACTCCGAGATCACGGGAGCAAGGACACGGATGAAAGTTGGATCAAGCGCAAATTCCTCAAGACAATGATGCCTTACCACAAGGCCATGTCCTCCGTCATTCGTCAAAGGCCGGACTTCCACACTCTGACCTCAAGTGAAGTGTTGGATGAGTTTGTGGCTATGAACATCTTGGACAAGACCGTCGACAATGCGGTGCTTCACTCTCAAAGGGCAAAGAAGCCCAACCTTGCATTGAAGGCCAAGGTTTGCGTTGAAGAAGAGCAAGAAGAGGAAAGCAACCCCGAAGATACAAAGTAAGCCTATCGAACACATGGCACTTGCTTCAAGGCAATTTTTGAGTAAGAAAAACTCAAGGCCAAACTTCAACAAGAACAACTCAAGTGGCACGAAGAGCAAGAAACGTGTAAGGACTTGCTACAATTGTGGCAATGTGAGTCATTTTGTTGCGAAGTGCTCGTATGAGAAGAGGGAAGACAATGGTGGCAAGCTCATTCGAAAGGACAAAGCCAAGTCTTTCCCCAACAAGAGCAACTTCACCAAGAAAACCCCTCACAAGGCGTTGGTGGTTCAAGAAGAGTACCATGAGGATGATGATGATGATGAAGATGGTGGGTCGGTTGCCATGGCATCCGTTGCCATTGCAAAAACTCCACGAGTATCTCTCTTAGACTCACCCAATGAGAACATCACCGCCAAGTGTCTCATGGCTAAAGCCACCAACAAGGTAACTCCCAACATCAAAATTACCATCATTAATAATCCTTCCTTGACGGATTACATTGATGAATGTGAGGGATCTAATGTGGAGGAAAATGAGCTTGAGTCCTTTATGGGTAAACTCAAGGGTAAATCGAAGAAGCATTTTATTTCTCTCTTGGAACAACCCGGTGAAGCCAATGACATGATTGAGTCTCATGAAGATACTATCTCCAAGATGGAGGGGCATAGTCGTGAGTATGCCGATGAGATTTCGGATCTTTCCAATGCTCTTGAGGAAGAGCATGGTCTTCGTTTGGCTCTTGAGGAGTCACACAATGTTGATCATGCTAAGTTAAAGAAATATTTTGATCATGCTCTCGTTGTTTCTCGTGTGCTAAACTCCGAGAAGGCCAAACTAGGGGTTGATCTTGCCAGACTCAGAGAGGAGTTTGATCTACTTGACAAGGCTCACAAGGTCTTGAAGGGTGCTCATACTAGCCTCAAAGAGTCTCATGATCAACTTCAAGTGAAGCTAACCAAGGAGAAAGACACTTTTCCTCGTATGATGTTAATTGATAATGCAAATGCTACTAACCCGTGTTGTGAGCATGTGCATCTTGTTGAGGAGAACGCTAAGCTAAAGGTGCAACTTGAGAAAGGTCTTGCGTATTGCATACAAGGTGAGAAGAACCTCAACGACCTCTTGACCAACCAAAAGGGAGGTGTGGCCAAGGAAGGGATTGGGTACGTGCCCAAGTCCAAGAACAAGAAGAAGAATGACAAGGCCAAACGACCTCCTCCTCTCATGCAAACCTTTGTGAAGGAGGGTGAGGGTGCTACTAAGGAGAAGGAGAAAAAGTCCATGAGGGGTAGTGATGCCAAGAAGGGAAACGCTCCCCTTCCCAACAAAGACGGCGACTTTAACCCTACTTATGTGTTGTGCCGCGCTAGTGATGGGCATGTTTATGCCAAATTTGTTGGTTCTCCTTATGAGTACATTGAATGGTCTATTTGGGTTCCTAAGACCCTTGTTACTAACATCAAAGGACCCATTACAAAATGGGTACCTAAAACCAAGCATTGATCTCTTGTAGGTGTTTGCTTCCGGTGGGGGATCATGGTTGCTCGATAGTGGAGCTACTAATCATATGACCGAAAGCAAGGACTTGGTGGTGGACGTGCAAAAGATTCCATCCATGCCCACCAATGTTGAGTGGGGTGATGCCTCATCTTCTAAGGTATTGGGACTCGGCAAAGTTGTCATTTCTCATGATCTTACGATCGAGAAGGTCATGCTTGTTGAGTCCCTTGCATACAATTTACTTTCCGTTTGTCAACTAGCACTCATGGGCTTTGACACTTTCTTTGATATTGATTCCGTGGCCCTCTTGTGGATCAAGACTCTTAAAGTAGCCTTTGTTGGGCATGTCGAGAACGGTATCTATGTGACTAACTTTTCGGAGTGACCCACTAAGACTGCGACATGCCTAATGGCTAAAGTTGACATGCGATGGCTTTGGCATCGCCGTTTAGACCACGTCAATATGAGATATTTGCAAAGTCTTCTCAAGGGGGACCATGTCCGTGGACTAACAAATGTTAGTTTTGCCAAAGATCGTGCTTGCAGTGCTTGCATCGAAGGAAAGCTACATGAGAAGGCTCACCCTCCCACGACTATCATCTACTCGAAGAGGCCTTTGGAGCTCCTTCATTTGGATCTTTTTGGGCTTCCATCCTTTGATAGTATTGGGGGTAGAAAGTATTTCTTGGTGATTGTGGATGATTATTCAAGATACACTTGGGTATATTTCTTCAAGACGAAGAGCGAGACCTAACAAACCGTCATCGACTTTGCAAATGAAGCTCAACGACAACACAATGCAAAGATCTTGACTATAAGAAGTGACAACGGCTCCGAGTTCAAGAACTACACCTTGGATGAGTTTTTGAGTGATGAGGGAATCAAGCATCAATATTCCGCACCTTATACCCCTCAACAAAATGGTATAGCATAGAGGAAGAACTGGACGTTGATGTATGCGGCAAGGACCATGATGGCGGAGTTCAACTCTCCCTACAACTTTTGGGCCGAAGCCATCAACACCGCGTGTCATGCATCTAATCGGCTCTACCTCCGCAAAGGCTTGAACAAGACTCCATATGAGATAATCACTGGTAACAACCCAACCTCAAGTACTTCCAGGTGTTCGGGTGTAAGTGTTTCATTCTCAAGAAAGGTGTCCATTTGTCTAAATTTTAGCTAGAGCTTATGAGGGCATATTTGTTGGTTATGCTACAAACTCTCATGCTTTCCGTGTCCTCAATAAGTCCACATGACTTATTGAGGAAATGTGTAATGTGGAGTTTGATGAGAATAACGGCTCCCAAGTGGAGCAAAGTGGTACTTGTGATGTAGGTGATGAAATTCCTCCGCAAGCCATAAGAAGAATGGGTGTTGGTCATATCCTACCCATTGAGGAACCCCTTGTGTCCGAAGTAGAAGGACAATGTTCCACTAAAGTGGAACCTTCATCAACCCAAGACCTACACGCTTCCGAAGAACAAAGTGAAGGCCCTCAACCTCAAGAACAAGACCAAGGGCAAGGTTAATCTCAAGATGGTGTTGTAACATCAAGTGATGCCCAAGGTCAAGTTCACTCCTCCGAGCAAGTTCAAGGTCAAGAGCTTCCTCGAGATCAAGAACAAGCTCAAGAAGGCGCTCAAGATGATCAAGTGACCACTCCTAGTCTCACCCCCGAGGAGGAATTGGAGCGTCGTGCGGCCAAGATTGCTTCCAAGCTCTCCACCAAGGATCATCTCATTACAAATGTGCTTGGAATCATAAGGAAGGGGGTAAGCACTCGTAGACAATTAGCAAACTATTGTGAACATCACGCGTTTGTCTCGTGTGTTGAACCTCAAAAGGTCTATGAGGTGCTCCAGGATCCGGATTGGCTCAATGCCATGCATGAAAAGCTCAGCAGCTTCGAGTGCAACAAAGTATGGAGATTGGTGCCAAGGCCAAGGGGGAACCACAATGTCATTGGAACCAAGTGGATATTCAAGAACAAGCAAGATGCTCATGGGATTATCATTTGCAACAAGGCTCGTTTGGTAGCGCAAGGTTACTCCCAAGTCGAGGGTATCGACTACGGTGAAACCTTAGCTCCCGTTGCTCGTTTTGAATCCATTCACATGTTGATTGCATATGCTTCTCATCATAACTTTAAGTTACAACAAATGGATGTGAAGAGTGCTTTTCTTAATGGTCCTATTAATGAATTGGTTTATGTCAAGCAACCCCCTGGGTTCGAGGATCCCTACTTTCCCGATCATGTGTATCAACTCGATAAGGCACTCTATGGCCTTAAACAAGCCCCATGTGCGTGGTATGACCACCTTACCGAGTTGTTACAAGACCGTGGTTTTGAAGTTGGGCTAATCGAATCCACTCTTTTTACTAAGAAGGTCAAAGGGGAGTTGTTTGTGTGCCAATTATATGTTGATGATATTATCTTTGGTTCCCCTAACAAAGCTTTCAATGAGGAATTTGCCGCTCTCATGACCTCAAAGTTTGAGATGTCTTCCATGGGAGAGTTGAAGTTCTTTCTCGGGTTCGAAGTGAAGCAAAGGAGAGAAGGAACTTTCATCAACCAAGCCAAATACACTCAAGACATGCTTAAGAGATTCAAGCTAAGTGATGTCAAGACGGCGTCCAGTCCCATGCCCACCAAGTGCCAACTTGACATTGATCCCAATGGTAAAGCGGTGGATCAAAAGGTATATCGCTCCATGATTGGCTCCTTGCTTTACCTTTGTGCATCTAGACCGAATATCATGTTGAGTGTGGGAATTTGTGCACGGTTTCAAGCCGCACCTAAGGAAAGTCACTATGTGGCGGTCAAACGAATCTTTCGATATTTGGCTCATACCCCAAACTTTAGCTTATGGTACCCAAGAGGAGCAAACTTCAAGCTTGTAGGTTATTCAGACTCAGATTGGGCGGGAGACAAAGTGGATAGGAAGTCCACTTCCGGAGGGTGTTTCTTGGTTGCTCTTTGGTAAGCTGGTCTTCCAAGAAGCAAAGTTGTGTGTCTCTCTCGTCTACGGAAGCGGAGTATGTGGCTGCCGGTAGTTGTTGTGCACAACTCTTATGGATGAGGAAAACTTTAAAGGATTACGGTGTCACTTGTGACAAAGTACCTCTTTGGTGTGACAATGAAAGTGCCATCAAGATTTCCCTCAACCCGGTGCAACACTTCAAGACAAAGCATATTGACATTAGGTATCACTTCATCTGGGATCACATTAGGCGAGGGGAGATCGAGCTTAACTATGTCAACACTCATGATAACCTTGAAGATATCTTCACGAAGCCTTTGGATGAAGCAAGATTTCGCAAGTTAAGGCATGAGCTAAATATCATTGATTCAAGCAATGTGACTTGAACCCTTGCACACCCCACCTCACTCAACTTGTTGTCTAGTTTAGGTGTAGGCATGGACATAGGGGGAGTGTTGTTCTCTCAATGAACTTTCGCTCCCCCCATAATGCATAAACTAACCAAACTCTTTCACATTAGCCATTTTATGGTACTTGTGCTTCAAAGATGAGTGTTGGTCATGGGACCAAGGTTAAAATCTTCGCGGCGCCATACCTTTGAACTCAAACATAGGTGGCCTCAGCCACCGTCCTCTCTTGGAGAGGTGTGTGTCTTCTTTCTTTTTGTCAGTTTTGTGTGTGTGTGTGTCCTCGTCTTGTCTTGTTTTTCTTTGTTTTTGTGTTCTGCCCGGTTTGGTCGGCCCTTTTTGCAGCAGAGAGGTACTACCGCTGACAAGCGTCAAGCGGTACTACCGCCCACCCAGCAGTACTACCGCTGCGGGGCGGGCGACTGGGGGGTTATGTCGGGGCAGGGGGAGTTGCTTCTCCCCCATACCCATTCGCCCCCATTCGTCTTCTTCGTTGCTCCTGCAACCTCTCACCGCAGGAGGGGACCGGCCGGCCGCCGTTTTCGTGCCGTCCCTCTCCATTTCCTCTGGTCGAGTCGATCCCCACCACGTCCTCTTGCCATGGATGCCGGTATTGCCCCCGTTCCCGTTCTCTCTTTGCCTAGATCTTGCATCTAGTTTTTAGGGCAATAGGCATTGTTCTTCTCATCTTTTGTCTAAGGCAAGGCTTGAGTAGGATGGAGATGGCTTCTAGGCACTGTGGATTGAAGTTTGGTAGGTTTCTTTTTGAATTTGGCATCTCCGGTAGTGCCGGATCTGACCACGGTAGTAGGGAACCGCTGTTCCCCATCTGGCGCGGTACTACCGCTCTCCTCGAGCGGTACTACCGCTCAAGAGGTACTACCGCTCTTGTTGCAAGGTACTACCGCTGGGGTGGTACTGCCGCTGGTGGTCGCGGTACTACCGCTGGGGCGGTACTGCCGCTGGTGGTCGCGGTACTACCGCTGTATGCCCAGTTCCATCTTTTTCCTACCACGCTTTGATTCTTGTTGTTTCGTTTGGTGGCTTATGCTCTTTCTTTTGTGTGTTTCTTCTGGCTGTGTCTTTGGTTCCAGGTGATGATCATCCTGAGCAGCAGGTCCACCGTGTCAACCCCGGTCGTGCAACATCAATGCGCTACCGCACTTCTGAGTCAGCAGGTGGTTCCTCTAGTACTCAACCGCCGCCAGCAGGCGCAACCTCAAGTGCTCCACTGCCACATCAGGAGTCGAAGAGATCCGCCAACAAGCCAAAGGGAAAGACTGTGACTGAGATGACTGCCAAGGAGTTTTGGGCCAAGCGTCGCCGCAACCCCTATGAGGAATACAAAGATCCCACTTTGGTCAACCGCCCGTTCTGGAACCGTTTTCAGTTTGCCATCTATTTTGATGTGATCAAGGCCAAGAAGAATCTCTATGTTGATGTACGCTCCATCGACACGGATGCTATGGAGAAGGACCCTGAGTACTTTGGCGAAGCCCTTCAGATGTGTTCTCAGCTGAACATTCTCAGGATCATGCAGTTCAAGAAGGATTTTGATGCAGATTTGGTGGCTCAATTCTATGCCACCGTTCATCTTGGAACTGATGCCGACATGACTCTGACTTGGATGACCAATGGCAAGTTGCTTTCCGTCAAGTGGAAGGCCTTCATGGAGTTACTTGAGGTGGAAGATCACGGGCTTGAGACTCCAGCTGGCTTCCGCCCTCACCGCAATGCTACATCCACTCACAAGTCAGCCCTTTGGCCCTACTATACTGTGAAGGTTCACCCGGTGACTAAGAAGGAAACCTATGAGTTGTCTGTCTATCTGGACATCCTTCATCGTGTCTTCCGTGAGACTCTCTTCCCTCGCATCGGGGATCTGGATATGGTCCACTCCTATCCCGTGGACATGCTTCTTTTCTGCCAGCATGAGAAGGAAGCAAACACTAGCCAACATCTAGACATTTTTCATGTTATGTGGTCTGATCTTCTCTCTGTCGCTTCTGAGCGCAAGTGCCCGATATATGGTCCATTCATCACGAGGCTCATTGACAAGGCCTGGGCACGTGTCTATCCCAAGGAGATGTTGGAAACTGGAGAATTAGTTTCTCATGAGATCAAGCGTCTGAGGAAGAAGGACAATTGGGTCACCCTAGCGCCTAAACCCGGGGGTCCATCTACTGCTGCTAACATGGAGACGGGGGCTGCTGCTGACATGGAGACCGAGGGTGGGGCTGCGGCCGATGATCGCGATGAGGACTTTGGGCCTTCTAGTGCAGAACCCTCTTGGGCGAAGAAGCTCAAACGCAAGATGAAGAAGCTCTTATGCATGGAGTCTCAAGGTCAGTACATGACTCATGTGGCTGAGAAGCAGGCCAGGAGGCGTCACAAGGAGGTCATACATCAGCTGGGTGTGACCGTTGCCAGTGGTTCTGAGGGCCAGATCACTGAAGAGGAGGAATGGATTCACCAGCATTGCCCTTGGACCGATTCAGACGCCGAGCAGTTTCCGACTGACGACGGAGGTGCAGACGATCACGCTGAGATGTGATGTTCGAGATCCTCAGCTTGCCATCACCTGGAGCCGTAGCAACGCTCTTTGCCCTTTTGGTGTCTCACTGCCAAAGGGGGAGAGAGTTTAGGGATTTGTGTTTGTTGTCGTGTTGCGAGTGTGTCTTTGTGCTTTGTGGTTTCTTGTCTTGTGTTTTCTCATTGTCTTTGCTTGGCTTGGTTTGGTGCCAGTGAGACCTTAGTTCTAGACATATGGTGTGAGACATATGCTACCCTATCTTTACCTTATTATCTATGTCTATTTAGTACTGTAGTATCTTATGAGTTGCATGCTTATCCTGTTCTATACCGTGCTCTCATGTATCCCGTGCTTAGAATTTTTTGGACTATAAAATATAGGGGGAGTGTTGATCCGAATGTGTGTGTCTTGCATTCCAAAGGCACTACTAACTATGTGCACACATTCAGGGGGAGCCCGTCTATATTTTGTAGTTCTAAGTACCCTTACTTTTATGTCTTTTCCCTGTGCAAATCCCTGGTTTTCATCAATCCACCAAAAAGGGGGAGATTGTTAAGGCATATCTCTCTCGATGTAGTTTTCGTGATTGATGACAACATATTTGTGGACTAACCTTGTGCGTTGAGCGTTTCAGATATTCATCCTTTGGCTCGAAACATTTTCTCTCCCCTCGGAGTGTTTTTCAAGACAGTGTAGCTCTTTCGTTTCTTATTGGTGGACTAGTTTCTTAGCAGTCACCGTACTATCAAGAGGGGGTCCGCTTTGGTATGGCTAGGGTGGAATCATCACGTACACTTTTGTTTCACACCCTCTGGGCCTTCCCGCGTCGTTGGAGGTCTTCTTCCCTGCAGTTTGAGCTATCTTTAGCCCCAGCGGTAGTACTGCGGTGCCCAGCGGTAGTACCGCTTGTGTTCCTCAACGGCAGTACCGCTGCGGTACCGGGCCACTACCGCCTCGATTCAAGGGGGGCATTTCTCGTGTCGGGTTGAGCGGCACCTGCAGCGGCTGTAGGTGCAGTAGTACCGCTCGAGAGCGGTAGTACCACCCTCCACCGCGGCAGTACCGCGCTAGGCCTGTCCGGCAGTACCGTGCTGGGCCAGTCCCTCCTCTGTCTTCTAGCCCTCTCTGCTGGGCGGCAGTACCGTAGGGGGGAGCGGTAGTACCGTTGTGTCCAGCGGTAGTACCGTTGCCCTCAGCGGTAGTACCGCCCTCTGCGGGGCTGTTTAGTGGGGTAACGGTTGGGTTGTTATCCCCACTATAAAGGGTGTCCCCTTCTTCTTCGTTGACTTACCTCTTCCCCCTCAAGCTCCATTAATGCTCCAAGCTTCATTTTCGCCCGATCTCTCTCTCTAGTCAATCATACTTGTTGATTTGCTCGGGAGTAGTTGAGAAGGCCCCGGTCTACACTTCCACCAAGAGAAATTTGATTCCACCACCAATCCCTAGCGGATCTTGTTACTCTTGGGTGTTTGAGCACCCTAGATGGTTGAGGTCGCCACGGAGCCATAGTCCATTGTGGTGAAGCTTCGTGGTGTTGTTGGGAGCCTCCGATTAAGTTGTGGAGTTTGCCCCAACCTTGTTTGTAAAGGTCCGATCGCCGCCTTCAAGGGCACCAATAGTGGAATCACGACACCTCGCATTGTGTGAGGGCGTGAGGAGAATACGGTGGCCCTAGTGGATTCTTGGGGGAGCATTATGCCTCCACACCGCTCTAACGGAGACGTACTTCCCCTCAAAAGGAAGGAACTCTGGTAACACATCCTCGTCTTCACTGGGTCCACTCTTGGTTATCTCTTACCTTTACTTGTACAAGCTTATTAGTATTACTTCTCTTGCTTTCTTGCTTGTTCGTTGTTGTTGTATCATATATGTTGCTCACCTAGTTGCACATCTAGACAACCTACTTTGATGCAAAGTTTAATTTGGGTAAAGAAAAGTTAAAAATTGTTAGTTGCCTATTCACCCCCCTCTAGTCAACCATATCAATCCTTTCACTAGTGTACCAAGTACACAAATAAAAGATGAAGAAAAAGAAAATAGAGGCTTGCTGGCGCGGCCAAAGTGATCAAGCGATCATGGTCTCTTGGTTCCCAGAGGCCTCGAAAAGCCCCCGGTTAATTACTCTAGTGAATGGTACCGCAAGAAACCTCCAATTAAGCTGCGCAGTCGTCGTCTTCGGTCTTCACTTTGCGTTCCTCATGCATGGTGGTGGTATGTGTATGGCGGCGGCAGAGTCCGTGTACTGAGTGGTTCACGCGCCGTCGAAAACGTGGCTTTTGCTACGGCCACGCCCGCCTACGTTGTCTTGCCTCGTCGTCACTGAGCGGCGTCGATGTGATTGTTGAAGTAGCATGCATGGTTGGGCTTGCCTTGGACGTCATCGATGACATTGTAGATTCGTCGGGAGTGCGAGGGGTATGCCCTGCGGGAGTAGATGTCGAAAGGAGAACAAGGAGTGGATGGACGTGTGACACATGGTGTGCACACATCCGTCGATGACCGCATACACCGTCGCCAATGGTGGAGGAAGCCGCCACCTTGCACCGCTCGACACGTGTGACAAGTGTTCGTGACGACGAAGAGGGAGGCTGCAAGATACTCCTAAGCATGTCTCGGCCGCAGCCGGATGTTGTCTCCGCCGCCATAGCTACGACGAGTCATCTATGCTCGTCGAGCGCCGCGCCGCCTCCATGGTTACGACGAGTCGTCGTGACTCGTCGAGCGCCGCGCCGCCGCCGACGCGTCGAACGGACCATGTCGCCGAGTCCCGGCCAGCCCATGGTGCCTCCATGGACTAGCAAGACAGCGGCGAAGGACACCTCGCGATGCGGCAGAGCCTCGCCCAGGCGCCACCGATGGTGTAGGTAGAAGGGGTGGCACACTAGATGGCGCCGAGTCGAACGATGTGTGTCGACGAGTCCCGACCAGCCTATGGCGCCTCCATGAACCGGTGAGACGGGGAGAGTAAGGCCTCGTGATGCGGTAGTGCCTTGTCGTGCTGTCGCCAATAGTGTAAGGAGAAGGGGGACGCACTAGAGTGCACCTAGTCGATCGATTTGTGCCACCGAGTCCCGGCACAATGGGTGGCCGGCGGACTCGACGGCGGAGGGTGCGCCGGGGACCGCGCACGATCGGCAACCCCGACACATCGTCGTCTTGCGTGGAGAGATCACCAGGGTCACGCATGGGCGGCAGCCCCGGCACGTCATCGTCTGGGCGAAGAGTGCGCCAAGGGTTGCGCATGGGCGGCAACCCGGCACGTCGTCGCGGGAATCATCGCTGGTGAGTAGTGCACCGGGGTCTACCCATGAGCGGCAACCCCAACACGGCGTCGTCGCCTTGAACGACCCAAAACGGAGGCGACGACCAGCTTCGTCTCCGGCCGTCCGGTCGCAGCTCTGGCCACCACATCGAGAGAGAGATAGGATGCAGGGGAGAGATTAGTTTTGATGCTCACCTTCGGAGAAGACGATCGGCATGCTCGCCTCGTCGCTGGTGCGCGCGCTACTCATGTACGTCGCCGGCTGGACTGCCTTTCTCCTGGCCGTCCACACCAGAGGACAGCCGAGCCTGCTCGTCGGTTCCCGGCCGGATCGATCTCCTGGCTGGATGGCTGCGTATTGGATGGGCTGTATTATGCGTGATGGCTGGAGGTGCGTGGATGGATCGATGTGTGCAAGGGATGGATGTGCTGCGTGAATGGATGGAAATGATGTTGCGTGATGGCTAGAGGTGCGCCTTGATCTTCCTCTGGCCGCGCCTTTGTGCGTGCGTGCCTTCTCCCCTCCTATGTGCGTGAGTTGTCCTGTATTTATAGGCGGCCAGAGCGATAGAGTAGACGTGCGATGGCTTGGTTGTTCGGCCGGTCCTATCTTCATGTGCAAGGAAACACGTTTAAAACATCTATCTCTCGGATTGGCAGCTGCATCAATTTGGGAGCGCTGGAAAGGGTAGGGTTTATGCCGGGCGGTGACCAATGGGTGTGGCTCTTGCACAATCTCCCCCAAACGGAGCGACGTGCACGCGGCGCGCAAAGACAGGGTGCACACGCACCAAGAAACGGTTGACCCAGCCAACCAACACATCGCAAGAGTCCACACGTCATTGGCCAATGCGAGGTTGCCACGCGGTGAAAACGAGCAACGCAACCATCCGACGTTTCAGATCACACAGAAGACTATTTTGACCATCATCCGATGGCCGACGAGGCAGGAAATCGAGGGAGCCTCCTGGGAGCGAGTTGGCCAGCCTCATTATTGGTTTAAATGCCTCGTGGATTCAAACCCAGTAAATTATGCATGTAAGATTTTTCATATCTATATCTATACTCTATACCTACTATTAAAGGGAGATGATATTCTTGGTTTCATCCCGCGTCGTTTGGTCCCGCTTTAATTAACTTCAGGTACGCTATTTGGTTCCGTTACTTGCCACCTGTTTTGCGGAAACCCACCCGATGGTGCACTGTGGCCCAGGTCCAGAGAACTGGCAAAAAATAAAATTGCTGATGGGAGGGTTCGATTTCATAACTTGCCAACCGGTCACACATAGTTTGTCCAACTGACCCAGCTAGAGATATGAGAGGATATTTTTTCTCTCTCATTGCAACGCACAGGTCTTTTTGCTAGTATGTCATAATAGCACGCATGCATTTGTTTCCAAACAATACATGCGTGCATAACTTCTATTCCACGCATGATCGTCCTTTGAATCTTTCAAAAATAAAATATATATACCTTAACAGAGATGACATGCTTGATATACCCAAGGTACGGTAGATGGAAATTATATATCAAAGAAATATACGTCCCAAAAATGATATACCCAAGGTACGATAAAGAGAAATGATATACCTAAGAAATATTTCTGCCCCAAATTATATACACCAAGTAATTAAAGTGTGACATACTCCAAAATTAGATAGCCAAAATCGATATACCAAAGAAATATTTTTGAGTATGGAACGTTCGTTCCACTTCATATGTAGGTTCATACCCAGGACATTATACGTGTGCGTATATGCAACCTTCGAACTTCCTTAAAACTTTTACATGTCAAGTTTCCATATGGACGTTATATTCTATCCTGGCATAAAAATGGACCTTATATCCAAATTATTGTATAGGCATATTTTTGTATGATATATTTATCCTAGGTATCACATACTCTCCACTATGTATAAAGAACTGATGGAGATGGACGATAGGTTGGGCTCGATGAAAAAAATATATACCCACATACGTGTGGTCTCATACTGTGGGTATATGATACCTTATAATATTCTTAGAAGTCCTAAACATTTGTGGGTATATGATACCTCCTAATTTCTGAAAACATTTACATTGAGTTATATTCTATCCCCATAGAAGAATGGGCATTATATCCTAATTACTATATAGCCATGTTTTTGTATGACTAGCGAAAATGCCCGTGCATTGCAACGGGAGAAAAAATATTACATACTGCCACAATAACCATGTTTAACAAACCCACGCTCGCCCATCCCACCTCCACTTGTGCTTTGCCCACGCGCCCACGGCGACAGCTGCTTCTTCCCGAGCCCCACCCACACATGTACATGTTCCACCCACGCTTCATGCACACGCCCACGGTAACCTTGGTTTCCACGCGCTCGCAATTGAGGAACAACCGACACCGCCGGGAGGACGCTGATGGAGGAGTTCTATCCTTGTGTGCATTGGACACACGCCTCATGTCGTCCTTGTCGACCACGACAACCAACAACCAGGCCTCAACCGAGGCGACACGATGGTCCGGACGTTTGTGTGTCTTCATGGCTTGATGCACAACATGTGGTCGTGTGTCTTCACACCGGCAGAGGTGGCCTATGTTGCTGAGCTCCCTCGTTCTCTCCGTCAGGGACATATCCCAAGGCTGCCCTCGTCTTTCCATTGAAGTTGTGAGTTAGGGGTAAACATGGGCATTAGTCGGACTATACCATGAAAGTTTGGTTGATGTTAGGCATGAGTCTGAACATAGAAACAAAACACAAAAATCCCAAAGAAAATAATATCTAAAACACTTGGATTAATATCATACCAGTTGGAATTTGCAAGCACTTCGAAAACAAAAGAGAATGAAGTCATGGTGTGGAACCATTTCTTTGGAAGTGCAGCATCATTTTAAGTCATAACATGGAAGTGATGACCCACAAGTATAGGGGATCTATCGTAGTCCTTTCGATAAGTAAGAGTGTCGAACCCAACGAGGAGCAGAAGGAAATGACAAGCTGTTTTCAGTATGGTATTCTCTGCAAGCACTGAAATTATCGGCAATAGATAGTTTTATGATAAGGTAATTCGTAACGGGGAACAAGTAACAAAAGTAAACAAGGTGCAGCAAGGTGGCACAATCCTTTTTTAGCAAAGGACAAGTCTGGACAAGGTGGCACAATCGTCAAGCTAGTTTTCATCACGCTCATATGATTCACGTTTGTTACTTTGATAATTTATTATGTGGGTGGACCGGTGCTTGGGTACTTCCCTTCCTTGGACAAGCATCCCACTTATGATTAACCCCTCTTGCAAGCATCCACAACTACAAAAGAAGCATTAAGGTAAACCTAACCATAGCATGAACATATGGATCCAAATCAGCCCCTTACGAAGCAACGCATAAACTAGGGTTTAAGCTTCTGTCATTCTAGCAACCCATCATCTACTTATTACTTCCCAATGCCTTCCCCTAGGCCCAAACAATGGTTAAGTGTCATGTAGTCGACGTTCACATGACACCACTAGGGAAAGACAACATACATCTCACCAAAAAATTGAACGAATACCAAATTCACATGATTACTTATAACAAGACTTCTCCCATGTCCTCAGGAACAAACGTAACTACTCACAAATCATATTCATGTTCATAATCAGAGGGGTATTAATATTCATAAAGGATCTGAACATATAATCTTCCACCAAATAAACCAACTAGCATCAACTATAAGTAGTAACCAACACTACTAGCAACCAGTAGGTACCAATCTGAGGTTTGGAAACAAAGATCGGATACAAGAGATGAACTAGGGTTTGAAAGGAGATGGTGCTGATGAAGATGTTGATGGAGATTGACACCATCCCGATGAGAGGATCTGGTGATGCTGATGGTGACGATTTCCCCCTCCCGAAGGGATGTTTCCCCGGCAGAACATCTCCGTCGGAGCCCTAGATTGGTTCCGCCAAGGTTCCGCATCGAGACGGCGGTGCTTCGTCCCGAAAGCTTCCTTCTTATTTTTTTCAGGACAAAAGACTTCATATAGCAAAAGATGGGCACCGGAGGCCTGCCAGGGGGCCCACAAGGCAGGGGGCGCGCCCAGGGGGTAGGGCGCGCCCCCACCCTCGTGGACAGTGGGTGGCCCCCCTCCCGTACTTTCTTCGCCCAATATTTTTAATATATTCCAAAACTGACTTTCATGGAGTTTCATGACTTTTGTAGTTGTGCAAAATAGGTCTCTAATATTTGCTCCTTTTCCAGCCCAGAATTCCAGCTGCCGGCTATGATGCCCCCGATTTGACCGTACACTAATCATACACGCAAATGTGTACGATCAAGATCAAGGACTCATGGGAAGATATCACAACACAACTCTAGACACAAATTAAGATAATACAAGCTTTATATTACAATCCAGGGGCCTCGAGTGCTCAAATACATAAGCTCGAATACACAAGAGTCGGCAGAAGCAATAATATCTGAGTACAAACATAAGTTAAACAACATTGCCTAAAGAAGGCTAGCACAAAAGTAGCAATGATAAAAAAGGCAAGGCCTCCTGCCTAGGACCTCCTAACTACTCCTCGAAGTCGAACTCCATGTAGAATCATCCTCGGGATCCTCTGGCTCCTGGACTCCAGCATCTGGTTGCGACAACCAGGTATAGAAAGGGGAAAAGGGGGGCAAAGCAACCATGAGTACTCATCCAAAGTACTCGCAAGCAAGGATCTACACTATATATGCATTGGTATCAATGAAATGGGAAGTATCCGTGGACTAAACTGTAGAATGCCAAAATAAGAGGGGGATAGCTAGTCCTATCAAAGACTACGCTTCTGGCAGCCTCCATCTTGAAGCATATAGAAGAGAGTAGATGGCAAGTTCACCAGGTATCATCGTATATGATAATCCTACCCGGTGATCCTCTCCTTGTCACCCTGTTAGAGAGAAATCACCGATTTGTATCTGGACCTTGAAAGGGTGTGCTTTATTAAGAACCCGATTTTAGTTGTCATAAGGTCAAGGTACAACTCTGGGTCGTCCTTTTACCGAGGGACACGGCTATTCGAATAGATAAACTTCCCTGGAGGGGTGCACCACACTACCCAACACGCTCGATCCCTCTGGTCGGACACACTTTCCTAGGTCATGCCCGGCCTTGGAAGATCAACACGTCGCAGCCCCACCTAGGCACAACAGAGAGGTCAGCACGCCGGTCTAAATCCTATGCGCGCAGGGGTCTGGGCCCATCGCCCGTTGCTCACCTGCATGTTGCGAACGTGACTCAGATCAAATACCAAGATCTTGTTAAACATGTTAATTGATGTAACCATGGACGCTGACCAGGGCCAGGCCCACCTCTCTCCTAGGTGTTCTCAACCAGCGCTGTCGCTCTGCCACAAAGTAACTATCAGGGGGCTGTCGGGAACCCAGGCCCATCACTTCCTGGATGGAACCACCTGCCCCTTCAGCCCCCATCTCCAAACAGTAACATAAGTATGTAAAAGTATATATTATATGTACCCGTGATCACCTCCTGAAGTGATCATGGCCCAGTAGTATAGCATGGCAGACGGACAAGAGTGTAAGGCCACTGATGATAAACTAGCATCCTATACTAAGCATTTAGGATTGTAGGTAAAGGTATCAACAATTGTAGCAACAACGACATGCTATGCAGCAGAATAGGATTAACCGAAAGCAGTCACATGCTACACTACTCTAATGCAAGCAGTAGAGAGAAGAATAGGCAATATCGGGTTGATCAAGGGGGGGGGCTTTCCTGGTTGCTCTAGCAAGGAGGGGTTGTCAACACCGTAGTCGTACTGGAGTAGCGGCGTAGGTCTTGTAGTCTACCGGAGAAAAGAGGGGGAAGAAACAATAAATATAATGCAAACATTAGTATGACGATGCATGACATGACAATGAGCGGTGCTAGGTGTGCCCTAACGTGGTAGTTGGTGATACCGGCAAAGGGGGGAAACATCCGGGAAAGTATCCCCGGTGTTTCACGTTTTTGGACAGATGAACCGAAGGTAAAATGTTGCACATTCGCTATACTAGGGACGTGTGGCGGACGAACGGACCGCGTATTCGGATTCATCTCATCGTCCTGAGCAAGTTTCATGTACAAAGTATTTTCATCTGAGATACAGTTTATTTTATATTAATTATTAAAGTTTTAATTCATTTTCAGGAATTAATAGATTAATTTTAATCGAAGAGCATTTATGATGTCATCATGGTGTCAGCATGACATCATCGGTCAATGCGGACTATTGACCGGTCAAATTGCCGGGTGGGTACTGTCTGTCATTGTCACATTATCCAAATTAACCTATTAATTATTTTAATTAGTTAATTAGGTTAACTAATGTTTAATTAGTTTAATTAAACATGATTAATTAAGTAAATTAATGATCTAACTAATTAATATTTTTATTTATTTATATTTTGTTCTAATTTTCCCGGGGCGTGGGCCCTGACGTTTAGTGGCACAGGGGCCAAATGGGGTAGGCGTTAGCAGGAGCCCGGGTAGTGGCTAACGGGGCGAAGCCCCGAGGGAGTGCGGGCGACAGCCAACAAACATGGTAGGGCGCCGATGAGGCTCGGTTAGGCGTGTGCCGGAGCGCGGGAAGCGGTGGGGTGATGAGCAACAGCGGGAGGCAAGAAGCAACGGCGGTGGACGAGCGCAACCATTAGCGGGGCGCGGTCGGGAGCGGTGCGGCGCAGGGCTGAGGTGGCCAGGCTGCGACGGTGCTCGCGACCAGGGCGCGACCAGAGACTGTGCGAGGCGAGGCCAAAATGCGGCGGGAGTGCGACGGGGGCGCAGGGTAGGGGCGCGGCGGTGGTGGCTGGGCTCGGCGACGACGGTAGGGAGCAGCGGAGCGGGAACCGCGGCGGCCAACAATGGAAGCCTCTACGCGCAGTTGTCCGAAGCAGTGAGCAGCTGTGGGCGCGGCCCGTGCGAGTAAGCGCGCGTGGGTGCGCGGGCAGAAGAGGAGCCGCACGGCGAGCGTGCTAGTGTGGGCTGGCACCGGTCGGAGGCAAGGCCAAGCAAGGAGCGACGCGGACGTGGCGCAGCCGGAGCGGGGCGAGGTGCTATCGCGGGCACGGGGGCGGGCGTTGATCGAGCAGGGCGGTGTGGGAACGCAGCATCGAGCGTGACTGGGTTCGAAGCGTCGCCGAGCGGGAGCAGTGAGGGAGAGGAGGAGGTTGGGGTTCTCACGGGCGTCGTGAGAAGAGGGTTCGGCAAGGCTCGAGGGCGACCCGCGGGGTGGAGGACGAGGAGGCGAGGTGGCGACGGTTGACGGCTCTGGGCGACGACAGCTAGGGGCTCTGACGAGGTGGGCGTTGGGGGCGCCTGGGTCGGGGCGGCGAGCGTTGGGCGCTCCCGATC
>NC_041386.1:526797670-526828240 GCF_002162155.2 Triticum dicoccoides | reverse complement strand
TGGCCCAGAGGCAGTTGGGCCGAGGCCCAACAGGGGGAGGGGGGTTTTCTTTTATTTTTGTTTGCTTTCTTTTTACCTTTTGTTTATTTTATTTTACTGTTTTATTTTATTTCTTGAACTAATTTTGTTTTATACATAACAAAGTGAATTCTTAATTTAGTGTCTCATCATCACCCACTACCACAATTTTTTTACCCAAAACAAAATAGATTAGCATTTTGTAAAATATCAATGGCATTTACTTAATTTTTTAAACTACCGTTTTAACCATTTTAGAGTATTTAAGCATTTTATAAAAGTGTGGTTTCTCCACCATAATTACCTATGCATTATTTGGCCCGAACATTTTAGTTTTAATATTTGAAAACTTTTATTGTTTGCTTGATTTTGAGTTTGAATCTGAATCAGTTTCGAACTAACGCGAGATTAGCAGCAATAACCGAGGTGACGTGGCATCGTTAACGTGGGATTACTATAGCCTAATTATCCGGGCGTCACAATGCTCCTCCACTACAAGAAATCTCGTCCCGAGATTTAAGTGGCAGAGTAAGGGGGAAGACTAGGTTACGCAATTTCTAACGATTCTTCTCGGTCTTGGTTGCTCTTCTCAAAGAGGTCGATCCACTATGTTGATGTCTTCATTTCTCCGCTTCAGGTCATCCTGATGAAGTCAGCATCCTTTCTTTGGGAACTCCATCGTACTTATGAAAATGATAAGGGGTAGCTCCGGAAGAACGGAACTCTACAAGGTGGCTATCTGGTTTATAACTCGGGGAATGTGATCGATAGTAACTCTCGAGTTGAAACCTAAGAAATATCGAGAGCAAAGTAAGAAGGTAATTAAGAAGTTTCAAGCAGGTAGGCAATTGGTTGATGCCTGAAACAGGGCATGAAAGGGTATAGAGCAACGCGAGAAAGTGTTGCGTATGATACCATAATAGAGCACTAGGAAGGTGGGCCGTGAATTAAATACGAAGCCAAGCGCGAGGAATAAGTTTGGAAATAGGGGGTATAGGAGAGTCAGGTTTCGATCTTGTGGAACTGTGGGTTATGGGCCAACCTTGTGGGTTAAAAGTAGGAAGGGCGAAGATGTCTTGCATGATCATGCAAGCAAGGCATGTCAGAGGGTAGCCTTTCAATTATGTTGGCAACAACGTTGGTACCAAGGGCGAGGGACGACGAGAACCATTTTCCTGCTCATTGAATGAGGTGGACCAATAGGCAAAGTTCTCATCCATCGGTGGTTACCGGAATGTCATCAACAAAAGTAACAGGGTCTTGCTGACAGAGTGGTACAACGAGGTGCTTACAAAAGCAGTGACTTATTACTGCTTAGATCATATAAACCTCAAGAAGGTTAAACAAATCAATGGAAAGGAAAATGTGATTATCAGATTAAAAAGAACAATGGAAAGGAAAATGTGTTTAAACACATAATTCAGGGGTATATCCTTCCCAAGGACAAGTAGAGCATGATATCCATGACGGGATATAATTGTAGAAAACCCTTTCACTAAAGGGGAGAGAAATTTCATGACATTACCCATACAACGGTGTTTGGATAATTTGATAAAGAAAATTTAGCATTGTGCTTCAAATGTTCTTATTGAAAAATCGGAGTACCACAGACATGCTTATAGATAGCATTGACATGGTCATTAGGTGAAGATCAGACTTTGGAAACAGAAGGGATCCATCAGGAACAATTATAGAATAAGTCTTACAATTTCCTCACGGAAGAATGACTAACCTAGCCAAAAAGGAAACTATAACAATAGGTCCTCCGGCCAGGTGTGCTAGGCATGACATCACCTTACCAAGCCATATAAAGACCAATGTCATAACTCTTGGAAATATGTTCCAACCACCATATCTGACCGGGATCCAGATTTGATTGGTGTCAGGATACCGCAGACTCGGGATGCCCAAGAATAAAAGGTGCAACAACAGTTGACTGAACAATGGAAGTAAGTTCCGAAACTAGAGTCCAACATTAAACCAAGGAGAGGATGAGGAGGTGGCTGATGGACTCAGCGATATATCATCGAGATTTCCAAAGAGATGGATTTCCACAATTATGTGAACAAGGAGATAACATTTGTCATATCAAATGATATAATGATGTATGCTAGACATTGTTGAGGAAATCGTTAACTGGTAACTGCTCGGTTGGCTGGCGAGTAGGGGATTAATAGGCTAATCGGCAAGTTAATCGGCCATTTAATCAATTAATCGGACGATTTATCAGTTTATCGGCTACTCGGTGACCCTATGAGTAGGGATTAATCGGCAAGTTAACTTGTTAATCGGATGAATTCTTGAACAGGGATGCTAGAGGAAAAACATACACAATTAAACATTGGCTGAAAGGTCCACCTGAAATATGGGCTTAGGTAGTACAATCAATGTTAGAATGGTGATTCGATAACTAATGGCCTAAGAATGTAATGTCGACCATTAACTTCAGAGCAATAGGTTTGATAGAACTTTTGAATTCACACATTATAGTTCAATTGACGGTTTCCGGTTAGAAACAACACGAGGACCAAGGAATGAATGGAAATGGCAAGAAGTATCACTTGTACCAAGAATTCATAAGAGGTGGTGAAATTCTCATGACATTCTTGACATAAAATATGGTAATACTCCAAGGTAAAGAAGAATAATTGCTGGATAGCAAGGATCTCTAGGTATATGCTACCTCTTGAGCACTGCGTTGGTTTTCCCTTGAGGAGGAAAGGGTGATGCAGTAAAGTAGCGTAAGTATTTCCCTCAGTTTTTGAGAACCAAGGTATCAATCTAGTAGGAGATCACGCTCGAGTCCCACGCACCTACACAAACAAATAAGAACCTTGCAACCAACGCGATAAAGGGGTTGTCAATCCCTTCACAGTCACTTACGAGAAAGAGACATAAAGATGCGAAGTAAAATAAACGGCAATAGAAATAGCTAAGTGTTGGAAGATTAACATGATGGAAGATAGACCCGGGGGTCATAGGTTTCACTAGTGGCTTCTCTCAAGAGCATAAGTATTACGGTGGGTAAACGAATTACTGTCGAGCAATTGATAGAATTGATCATAGTTATGAGAATATCTAGGTATGATCATGTATATAGGCATCACGTCCGCGACAAGTAGACCGAAACGATTCTGCATCGACTACTATTACTCCACATATCGACCGCTATCCAACATGCATCTAGAGTATTAAGTTCATAAGAACAGAGTAATGCTCTAAGCAAGATGACATGATGTAGAGGGATAAACTCATGCAATATGATATAAACCCCATCTTTTTATCCTCGATGGCAACAATACAATTCGTGCCTTGCTGCCCCTGCTGTCACTGGGAAAGGACACCGCGAGATTGAACCCAAAGCTAAGCACTTCTCCCATTGCAAGAAAGATCAATCTATTAGGCCAAACCAAACTGATAATTCGAAGATACTTGCAAAGATAAACCAATCATACATAAAAGAATTCAGAGAAGAATCAAATATTGTTCATAGATAAACTTGATCATAGACCCACAATTCATCGGATGTCGACAAACACACCGCAAAAGAACATTACATCGAATAGATCTCCAAGAAGATCGAGCAGAACTTTGTATTGAGATCCAAAGAGAGAGAATAAGCCATCTAGCTAATAACTATGGACCCGTAGGTCTGAAGTAAACTACTCACACATCACCGGAGAGGCCATGGAGTTGATGTAGATGCCCTCCATGATCAATGCCCCCTCCGGTGGAGCTCCGGAAAAGGCCCCAAAATGGGATCTCTCGGTTACAAAATGTTGCGCCAGTGGAATTTGGTTGTCGTGGTGCTCCTGGATGTTTTGGGGGTACGTGGATATATATAGGAGGAAGAAGTACGTCAGTGGAGCAACGAGGGGCCCATGAGGGTGGAGGGCGCGCCCAGGGGGGTAGGCGCGCCCCCTACCTCGTGGCCTCCTTGATTGTTTGTTGACGCCCACTCCAAGTCTACTGGATCACGTTTCTTGAGAAAATCACGTTCCTGAAGGTTTCATTCCGTTTGGACTTCGTTTGATATTCCTTTTCTGCGAAACGCTGAAATAGGCAAAAAAACAGCAATTTGGGTTGGGCCTCCGGTTAATAGGTTAGTCTCAAAAATGATATAAAAGTGTAAAATAAAGCCCGTTAACATCCAAAATATATAATATAATAGCATGGAGCAATCAAAAATTATAGATACGTTGGAGACGTATCAAGCATCCCCAAGCTTAATTCCTGCTCGTCCTCGAGTAGGTAAATGATAAAAAAGAATTTCTGATGTGGAATGCTTTCTAACATATTTCTCAATGTAAATTTTCTTTATTGTGGCATGAATGTTCAGATCTGAAAGATTCAAGATAAAAGTTTAATATTGACATAAAAATAATAATACTTCAAGCATACTAACTAAGCAATCATGTCTTCTCAAAATAACATGGCCAAAGAAAGTTCATCCCTACAAAATCGTATAATTTGTTCATGCTCCATTTTCGTCACACAAGAATGCTCTCATCATGCACAACCCCGATGACAAGCCAAGCAATTATTTCACACTTTAGTAATCTCAAACTTTTTTGAACTTTCACACAATACATGAGCGTGAGCCATGGATATAGCACTATGGGTGGAATAGAATATAATGAAGGGGGTTATGTGGAGAAGACAAAAAAGCAGAAAGTCTCACATTGACGCGGCTAATCAATGGGCTAGGGAGATGCCCATCAATTGATGTCAATGCAAGCAGTAGGGATTGCCATGCAATGGATGCACTAGAGCTATAAATGTATGAAAGCTCAACAAAAGAAACTAAGTGGGTGTGCATCCAACTTGCTTGCTCACGAAGACCTAGGGCACTTGAGGAGGCCCATTGTTGGAATATACAAGCCAAGTTCTATAATGAAAAGTTCCCACTAGTATATGAAAATGACAAAACAAGAGACTCTCTATCATAAAGATCATGGTGCGACTCTGAAGCACAAGTGTGGAAAAAGGATAGTAGCATTGCCCCTTTTTATTCTTTCTCTTTTTTTGGGCCTTCTTTTTTTTATTTTTTGGTCTTTCTCTTTTTTTATTTAGGACAATGCTCTATTAATGATGATCATCACACTTCTATTTATTTACAAATCAATGATTACAACTCGATACTAAAACAAGATATGACTCTATATGAATGCCTCCGGCGGTGTACCGGGATGTGTAGTGACTCATGAGTGACATGTATGAAAAAATTATGAATGGTGGCTTTGCCACAAATACGATGTCAACTACATGATCATGCAAGGCAATATGACAATGATGATGCGTGCCATAATAAATGGAATGGTGGAAAGTTGCATGGCAATATATCTCGGAATGGCTATGGAAATGCCATAATAGGTAGGTATGGTGGCTGTTTTGAGGAAGATATAAGGAGGTTTATGTGTGATAGAGCGTATCATATCACGGGATTTGGATGCACCGGCGAAGTTTGCACCAACTCTCAAGGTGAGAAAGGGCAATGCACGGTACCGAAGAGGTTAGCAATGATGGAAGGGTGAGAGTGCGTATAATCCATGGACTCAACATTAGTCATAAAGAACTCACATACTTATTGCAAAAATCTACAAGTCATCAAAAACCAAGTATTACGCGCATGCTCCTAGGGGGATAGATTGGTAGGAAAAGACCATTGCTCGCCCCGACCGCCACTCATAAGGAAGACAATCAAATAACACTTCATGTTTCAAATTTGTTACACAATGTTTACCATACGTGCATGCTATGGGACTTGTAACTTCAACACAAGTATTTCTCAATTCACAACTACTCAACTAGCACAACTTTGATATCACTATCTCCATATCTCAAAACAATCATCAAGTATCAAACTTCACTTAGTATTCAATGCACTTCTATGAAAGTTTTTATTATGCCTAAAAGAAAATTGCCATGTTGTTCTAAAGGACTCTCAGAATAATATAAGTGAAGCATGAGAGATCAATTATTTCTATATAATAAAACACTGCCGTGCTCTAAAGGATATAAGTGAAGAACTAGAGAAAAAACTATACAGCTCAAAAGATATAAGTGAAGCACATAGAGTATTCTAATAAATTTCAAATGATGCGAGTCTCTCTCAAAAGGTTTGTACAACAAGGATGATTGTGGTAAACTAAAAAGAAAAGACTCAAATCATACAAGACGCTCCAATCAAAACACATATCATGTGGCGAATAAAAATATAGCTCCAAGTAAAGTTACCGATGGACGAAGACGAAAGAGGGGATGCCTTCCGGGGCATCCCCAAGCTTAGGATTTTTGGTGTATTTGAATTTTACCTTGGGGTGCCATGGGAATCCCCATTCTTAGGCTCTTTCCACTCCTTGTTCCATAGTCCATCAAATCTTTACCCAAAACTTGAAAACTTCGCAACACAAAACTTAAATAGAAAATCCTGTGAGCTCCGTTAGCGAAAGAAAAAAACACCACTTCAAGGTACTGTAATGAACTCATTATTTATTTATATAGGTGTTAAACCTACTGTATTACAACTTCTCTATGGTTTATAAACTCTTTTACTAGCCATAGATTCATCAAAATAAGCAAACAACACAAGAAAAACAGAATCTGACAAAAACAGAATAGTCTGTAGTAATCTGTAGCTAACGCAGCTTCTGGAACCCAAAAAATTCTAAAATAAATTGCTGGACGTGAGTAATTTATCTATTAATCATCTAAAAAAATAATTAACTAAATAGAACTCTCCAAATAAAAATGACAACAATTCTCTTGAGCGCTAAAGTTTCTGTTTTTTACAGCAAGATCGAAAAGACTTTCCCCAAGTCTTCCCAACGGTTCTACTTGGCACAAACACTAATTAAGCACAAAAAACACAACCAAAAAAGAGGCTAGATGAATTATTTATTACTAAACAGGATCAAAAAGCAAGGAATAAAAATAAAATTGGGTTGCCTCCCAACAAGTGCTATCGTTTAACGCCCCTAGCTAGGCATAAAAGCAAGGATAGATCTAGGTATTGCCATCTTTGGTAGGCAATCCATAAGTGGCTCTCATAATAGATTCATAAGGTAATTTAATTTTATTTCTAGGGAAGTTTTCCATGCCCTTCCTTAACGGAAATTGGAATCTAATATTCCCTTCCTTCATATCAATAATTGCACCAATCATTCTAAGGAAAGGTCTACCACGAATAATAGGACATGAAGGATTGCAATCGATATCAAGAACAATGAAATATATGGGCACATAGTTCCTATTTCAACATTAAGAACATCATTAATTCTTCTCATAGGTTTCTTAATAGTGGAATCTGCAAGGTGCAAGTTTAAAGAACAATCATCAAAATCACGGAAACCTAGCAAATCACATAAAGTTTTCAGAATCGTGGAAATACTAGCACCCGAATCACACAAAGCATAGCTAGAACTCATGATGTTTAATTTTTATTTTTATTGTAGGTTCCCACTCATCATAAAGTTTTCTAGGGATAGAAACTTCCAACTCAAGTTTTTCTTCATAAGATTGCTTCAAAGCATCAACGATATGTTTAGTAAAAGCTTTATTTTGACTATAAGCATGAGGAGAAATTAGCACGGATTGCAACAAGGAAATACAATCTATCAAAGAGAAATTATCATAATTAAATTCCTTAAAATCCAAGATAGTGGGTTCATTGATATCTAAAGTTTTAATCTCTTCAATCCCACTTTTACCAATTTTTGTATCAAGATCTAAAAACTCTGAATGTTTGGAACGCCTTCTAGGTAATGTGGCTCATCTTCAGTCCCATCATTATCAAGATTCATATTGCAAAACAAAGATTTAATAGGGGACACATCAATAACTTTTATATCTTCATCTTTATTTTCATAGAAACTAGAAGAACATGCTTTCACAAAGCAATCTTTCTTAGCACGCATCCTAGCGGTTCTTTCTTTGCACTCATCAATGGAAATTCTTATGGATTTGAGAGACTCATTCATATCATGCTTATGTGGAATAGATTTAAGTTTCAAAGAATCAACATCAAGAGAAATTCTATCAACGTTCCTAGCCACTTAAGCAATTTTTGTTCAAGCAAAGCATTGAAATTCTTTTGCGAATTCATAAACTCCTTAACAGTAGTCTCAAATTCAGAGGGCATATTATTAAAATTTCCATAAGAATTGTTGTAGGAATTACCATAATTATTAGAGGAATTACTAGGAAAGGGCCTAGAATTAAAATTACCTCTATACGCGTTATTACCAAAATTGTTCCTACCAACAAAATTCACATCCATAGATTCATTATTATTCTCAATAAAGGTAGACAAAGGAACATCATTAGGATCATAGGAAACACTCTTATTAGCAAACAATTTCATAAGTTCCTCCATCTTTCCACTCAAAACATTAATTTCTTCTATCGCATGCACTTTTTTATTAGTAGATCTTTCGGTGTGCCATTGAGTATAATTAACCATAATATTATATAGGAGTTTAGTAGCTTCTCCTAAAGTGATTTCCATAAAAGTGCCTCCCGCGGCCGATTCTAAAAGATTTCTAGACGAAAAATTCAATTCGGCATAATTTTTTTGTATAATCATCCAAAGATTCAAACCATGTGCAGGGCAATTACGTATCATTAATTTCATCCTCTCCCAAGATTGTGCAACATGTTCGTGATCAAGTTGCTTAAAAATCATAATATCATTTCTAAGAGAGATGATCTTAGCGGGAGGAAAATACTTAGAGATAAAAACATCTTTGCACTTATTCCATGAATCAATACTATTTTTAGGCAAAGACGAAAACCAAGCTTTAGCACGATCTCTAAGCGAAAATGGAAATAGCTTAAGTTTAACAATATCATTATCCACATCTTTCTTCTTTTGCATATCACACAAATCAAATAAAGTTGTTTAGATGGGTAGCGGCATCTTCACTAGGAAGGCCGGCGAATTGATCTTTCATGAAAAGATTCAACAAAGCAGCATTAATTTCACAAGATTCTACATCAGTAAGAGGAGCAATCGGAGTGCTAAGAAAATCATTGTTGTTGGTATTAGCAAAGTCACACAATTTAGTATTGTCTTGAGCCATCGTGACAAGCAAGCAATCCAACACACGAGCAAACAAGAAGCAAGTGAAAAAGAGGCGAACAAAAAAAGAGGGTGAGAGGAAAAGAGGGCGAATAAAACAGCAAGGGTGTAGTGGGGGAGAGGAAAACGAGAGGCAAATGGAAAATAATGTAATGTGAGGGATAAGAGTTTGTGATGGGTACTTGGTATGTCTTCACTTGTGCGTAGACTCCCCGGCAACGGTGCCAGAAATGGCTCATTGTCGGGAGTCAAATCTTGACTTGACTTGGCGCGAATCTCCCCGGCAACGACGCCAGAAATCCTTCTTGCTACCTCTTGAGCACTGCGTTGGTTTTCCCTTGAAGAGGAAAGGGTGATGTAGTAAAGTAGCATAAGTATTTCCCTCAGTTTTTGAGAACCAAGGTATCAGTCCAGTAGGAGATCACGCTCGAGTCCCACGCATCTACAGAAACAAATAAGAACCTCGCAACCAATGCGATAAAGGGGTTGTCAATCCCTTCATGGTCACTTACGAGAGTGAGATCTGATAGATATGATAAGAAAATATTTTTGGTATTTTTATGATAAAGAGAAATAAAGATGCAAAGTAAAATAAATGCGAATAAAAATAGCTAAGTGTTGGAAGATTAATATGATGGAAGATAGACCCGGGGGCCATAGGTTTCACTAGTGGCTTCTCTCAAGAGCATAAGTATTACGGTGGGTAATCGAATTATTGTCGAGCAATTGATATAATTGATCATAGTTATGAGAATATCTAGGTATGATCATGTATATAGGCATCACGTCCGCGACAAGTAGGCCGAAACGATTCTGCATCGACTACTATTACTCCACACATCGACCGCTATCCAGCATGCATCTAGAGTATTAAGTTCATAAGAACAGAGTAATGCTTTAAGTAAGATGACATGATGTAGAGGGATAAACTCATGCAATATGATATAAACCCCATCTTTTTATCCTCGATGACAACAATAAAATATGTGCCTTGCTGCCCCTGCTGTCACTGGGAAAGGACACCGCAAGATTGAACCCAAAGCTAAGCACTTCTCCCATTGCAAGAAAGATCAATCTAATAGGCCAAACCAAACTGATAATTCAAAGAGACTTGCAAAGATAAACCAATCATACATAAAGGAATTCAGAGAAGAATCAAATATTGTTCATAGATAAACTTGATCATAAACCCACAATTCATCGGATCTCGACAAACACACCGCAAAAGAAGATTACATCGAATATATCTCCAAGAAGATCGAGGAGAACTTTGTATTGAGATACAAAGAGAGAGAAGAAGCCATTTAGCTAATAACTATGGCCCCGTAGGTCTGACGTAAACTACTCACACATCACCAGAGAGGCCATGGAGTTGATGTAGAGGCCCTCCGTGATCAATGCCCCCTTCGGTGGAGCTCCGGAAAAGGCCCCAAGATGGGATCTCTTGGGTACAAAAGGTTGCGGCGGTGGAATTAGGTTTTCGTGGTGCTCCTGGATGTTTGGGGGTACGTGGATATATTTAGGAGGAAGAAGTACGTCGGTGGAGCAACGAGGGGCCCACGAGGGTGGAGGGCGAGCCCAGGGGGTAGGCGCCCCCCTGCCTCGTGGCCCCCTCGATTGATTATTGACACCCACTCCAAGTCTCCGGGATCACATTTGTTGAGAAAATCACGTTCCCGAAGGTTTCATTCCGTTTGGACTTCGTTTGATATTCCTTTTTTGTGAAACACTGAAATAGGCAAAAAAATAGCAATTTGGGCTGGGCCTCGGTTAATAGGTTAGTCCCAAAAATGATATAAAAGTGTAAAATAAAGCCCATTAACATCCAAAATAGATAATATAATAGAATGGAGCAATCAAAAATTATTGATACGTTGGAGACGTATCAGTATAACACAAAACACGAACAAGTTTGTGTTGGTGGGAAAGCAATAATGTTGTCGATGATAACACAAATCATTGAGGGGAAAGGATGGTAATTGTCATCATGAATTTGATTGATATTCTAGAAGGAGTCAAAATGTTGATGATGATCATGACAATTTCTTTGAGAGGATCCACGAAGAAGCAATCGAACAACGACTGCATCAAGCAAAAGGAGTGTTGTAGCGAAAGATTATTGGAACCACGGATACATCTCAACTCGGAATTAAGCTTGCTGTTTGTGGTGAAACGATATGACGAGGAAGAGCGACGTAAGCTTAGCTCATCATCAAAAATTGTGCTCCGGGAAGAAGGACCAGGTAGCATAGTTAAATTTTAGCACGCTAATGATATAGTTGATTAGGCTATGAATGACTTAAATGATTATAAACTCGTAAGCAACAAAAATTACTTAGAGTTATTGAATCAGAGTTTGGAATCGATTCACTTATTGGTGTTCTCGAGTGACTATTAACTCGGAACCCGGGGTGGATTGGAATCGGTGAGATTAATAGTTGATGAAGAACTCATAAGAAGTTATGTAGTTCCATGATATTCTCGAGATACTAAAGGGTATACTCAAAGGCAAATCAGAATAGAAATTGAATTGGAGCATTGACTTGCGATAGCGGCTACTTTAATCTTGTCAGAATAGACAAGGCAATGGAATGGTTTCCTTTCAGATATATTGAATAAGGTTAGCATGGTCGGAACCATAACTACAAGGGATCCAATTTACGATACTGGAAGAATTATTCAAATGATTAAATATTCTTGCAAGAAGCTTTCATGATAAGTCCCATATCATGTCCGTGGGCATGAACACAAAAGTTCAAGGTCAACTCCCACTTCTGCAACATAACCTTTCATTCACTTCTCATTTTCAAAAAAGTTGTAGTGTTGAAATTTTATTTGGAAAAGCAACAAAAGACCATGCCTCGTTAAAACTTTCGGGTTCATACGGTTGGGGAAGGCATAGGTTCAACCCATCGGGGCATCCGAGGAGCATATACCACAAATTTCAAGAATAGAAAACACAAGCTCGATAGTAGAGCATGCTTGAGAAAACAGAGGATACAATTTACCAAAGGCATTATGTATCCGAGGAAAGGCTCACAAGCTTATTGAATACGAAGGACGTTGTCAGATAAAATCCGACAAAGGGTCTGGTGGTCCACAAGGGATTTGATGTGAGCCTCGGTACTCAACCAGAGGAAGAAAGCATGTAAGGATATCAGATTATAGAAACAACTGACTAACTCAAAGCTCAAATGCAAATGAATTATGAATTCCAAGACAAGGGATCAGAAGCAATGCTCTGATAGGGATGGATAAGTTCAATAGCCTTAGGGGTACAATTGATGGCAATTTGATTGATCGATATCCAGCTCATGTTTAAAATGACGTCTGAGCCGGGAGGATGAATTCTAGGATCTGATTGAGGATTGCGATAATTCGCAACATATTGAATTAACGGATTCAAAATGATAATGACAAAGGATGCCAATAAGATTACCAGACTTATGGGATTAATCATAATGCAAGCAAGAATTTCAAGAGCAATAGGCGGTTGAGGATTTTCAGAAGATCGAATGGTATTTCGAAGACTTTTGTGAAACACACAAACAACTAGAAATGAACAAATCCTCGGTAAATGTGAGGAATTATTCATAGGGGTATTCATGCGGCAAAGAACTGTAAGGCAGTAGGCACAAAGTATTCTCAGAACAATAGAGAGAATTTTGATGTATCTTATAATAACAAGATCAACTGGGAATGATTGTATGGATGGAAAGTGTACGTGGTTATCCATAGATGTTTATCGATGGATGGGAATTGCAAAAGCGATGGTGCAAAGTCTCGAGAGAACCTCGTCGAGTATCCTCGGAATATTCTGGTGCAGCAGACGATCATCGTAATGAGGTGCTCTCCGGGTGAAAGTGATCACGAGATCCTAATGTTAGTTTTAGAAAAAATCATCTACCCGAATAGAAGAGAGATTAGAGTCCCAGAGTATAGATGAGGAATAAAAGATCCTAATACCACCCAATGGTGACATGGGCCCATAAGCCACACAACCATGTTAGTAAAAGTTTTGTAATGTCTAGACTCGACTTCGGCCAAGGAGTGTGGAAGGTGATTCCTACAGGCAATCGGCTCTGATACCAACTTGTGACGCCCCCGATTTTACCGTACACTAATCATACACGCAAATGTGTACTATCAAGATCAATGAATCAGGGGAAGATATCACAACAAAACTCTAGACACAAATTAAAATAATACAAGCTTTATCTTACAAGCCAGGGGCCTCGAGGGCTCGAATACATAAACTCGACTACACAAGAGTCAGCGGAAGCAATAATATCTGAGTACAGACATAAGTTAAACAAGATTTCCTTAAGAAGGATAGCATAAAAGAAGCAACGATCGAAAAGGCAAGGCCTCCTGCCTGGGACCTCCTAACTACTCCTCGAAGTCGAACTCCACGTAGAATCATCCTTGGGATCCTCTAGCTCCTGGACTCCAACATCTGGTTGCGACAACCAGGTATAGAAAGGGGGAAAAGGGGGGCAAAGCAACCGTGAGTACTCATCCAAAGTACTCGTAAGCAAGGATCTACACTATATATGCATTGATATCAATGAAATGGGTAGTATCTGTGGACTGAACTGTAGAATGCCAGAATAAGAGGGGGATAGCTAGTCCTATTGAAGACTACGCTTCTGGCAGCCTCCATCTTGAAGCATATAGAAGAGAGTAGATGGCAAGTTCACCAGGTATCATCGTATAGCATAATCCTACCCGACGATCCTCTCCTCATCGCCCTGTTAGAGAGCGATCACCTGTTTGTATCTAGCACTTGAAAGGGGGTGTTTTATTAAGTATCCGGTTCTAGTTGTCATAAGGTCAAGGTACAACTCCAGGTCGTCCTTTTACCGAGGGACACGGCTATTCGAATAGATAAACTTCCTTGCAGGGGTGCACCACATTACCCAACACGCTCGATCCCTTTGGCCGGACACACTTTCCTGGGTCATGCCCGGCCTCGGAAGATTAACACGTCACAACCCCACCTAGGCACAACAGAGAGGACAGCATGCCAGTCTAAGTCCTATGCGCGTAGGGGTCTAGGCCCATCGACCGTTTCTCACCTGCATGTTGTGAACGCGACCGATAAGCAGACCTAGCCTCGCTAATACAAGAGCAGGCATTCCAGACCGATCCGGCGCGCGCCTCTTAGTCGCTGACGTCAAGAAGGCTTCGACTAATACCATGACGTAGAGTGCCCATAACCGTTCCCGCGTAGTTGGTTAGTGCATATAAGCCAGTGGCCAGACTCAGATCAAATACCAAGATCTCATTAAACGTGTTAATTGATGTAACCAAAGACGCCGACTAGGGTTAGGCCCACCTCTCTCCTAGGTGTTCTCAACCTGCCTTGTCGCTCCACCATAAAGTAACCATCAAGGGGCTGTCGGGAACCTAGGCCCATCACTACCTGGATGGAACCACCTGCCTCTTCAGCCCCCATCTCCGAACAGTGACACAAGTATGTAAAAGTTTATATGTACCCATGATCACCTCCCGAAGTGATCACGGCCCATTAGTATAGCATAGCAGATGGACAAGAGTGTAAGGACACTAATGATAAACTAGCATTCTATACGAAGCATTTAGGATTGCAGGTAAAGGTATCAACAATTGTAGCTACAATGACAGGCTATGAGGCAGAATAGGATTAACCGAAAGCAGTAACATGCTACACTACTCTAATGCAAGCAGTAGAGAGAAGAGTAGGCGATATCAGGTTGATCAAGGGGGGGGGGGGCTTGCCTGGTTGCTCTGGCAAGAAGGAGCGGTCGTCAATACCGTAGTCGTACTGGATAGCAGTAGCTTCGGTCTCGTAGTCTACCGGAGGGAAGAGGGGGAGAAACAATAAATATAATGCAAACATAAGCATGACGATGCATGACATGACAATGAGCGGTGCTAGGTGTGCCCTAACGCGGTAGTAGGTGATACCGGCAAAGGGGCAAAACATCTGGGAAAGTATCCCTGGTGTTTCGCATTTTCGGACAGATGAACCGGAGGTGAAATGTTGCATGTTCGCTATACTAGGGATGTGTGGCGGACGAACGGACTGCATATTCGGATTCGTCTCGTTGTTCTGAGCAAGTTTCATGTACAAAGTATTTTCATCCGAGATACGGTTTATTTTATATTAATTTTTAAAGTTCTAATTCATTTTCAGGAATTAACAGATTAATTTTAATCAAAAAGCATTTATGATGTCATCAGGACATCAGCATGACATCATCGGTTAACGCTGACTGTTGACCGGTCAAACTAACTGTGGGTCCCGTCTGTCATTGTAACATTATCTAAATTAACCTATTAATTATTTTAATTAGTTAATTAAGTTAACTAATGTTTAATTAGTTTAGTTAAACATGATTAATTAAGTTAATTAATGATCTAATTATTTAATATTTTTATTTATTTTTCGTTCTAATTTTCTCGGGGTGTGGGCCCCGGCGTTCAGTGGCACAGGGGCTAAACCGGGCATGCGTTAGCGGGCGCCCGGGTAGTGGCTAACGGGGCGAAGCCCAGGGGGAGTGTGGGCGATGGCCAACGAACATGGCAGGGCGCCGGCAAGGCTCGGTCGGGCGTGTGCGGGAGCGCGGGAAGCGGTGGGGCGATGAGCAACAGCGGGAGGCAAGCAGCAACGACGGCGAACGAGTGCAACCATTAGCGGGGCGCGGTCAGGAGCGGTGCGGCGCAGGGCTGAGGTGGCCAGGCTGCGACGGGGGTCGTGACCAGGGCGCGACCGGAGACTGTGCCAGGCGAGGCCGAAACACGCGGGAATGCGATGGGGGTGCAGAGGTGGTCGCTGGGCTCGGCGACGACGGTAGGGAGCAGCGGAGCAGGAACCACGGCGGCCAACAGCGGAAGCGGCTACACACGGTTGTCCGGAGCAGTGAGCAACTGTGGGCGCGGCCCCGCGCGAGTGAGCACGCGTGGTTGCGCGGGCGGAAGAGGAGCCGCACGGCGAGCGGGCTGGTGTGGGCAAGCGCCGGCTAGAGGCAAGGCCAAGCATGGAGCGGCGCAGACGTGGCGCGGCCAGAACGGGCGAGGCGAGGCACTGTCGCGGGCGTGGGGGCAGGCGATGACCGATCAGGGCGGTGTGGGAACGCAGCATCGAGCATGGCCGGGTTCGAAGCATCGTCGAGCGGGAGTAGTGAGGGAGAGGAGGAGGTTGGGTTTCTCACGGGCGTCGTGAGAAGAGGGTTCGGCGAGGCTCAAGGGCGACCCACGGGGTGGAGGACGAGGATGCGAGGCGGCGATGGTTGACGGCTCCGGGCGACGGTGTCGGGGGTTCCTGGGTCGGGGCGGCGAGCGTTGGGTGCTCCCGATCCGGATCCTGGGGGATCGAGGGAGTGGGGAAGAATGGGGGAAGTGGGGGCACAGTTTAGGGTTTCAGTCGGGGGTGGGGGGGTATGTAGGCGTGGCTGGGCCGAGGCTCGGCGGGGCAGGGGAGTTCTCTTTTATTTTTGTTTGCTTTCTTTTTACCTTTTGCTTATTTTCTTTTACTATTTTATTTTATTTCTTGAACTAATTTTGTTTTATACATCACAAAGTGAATTCCTAATTTAGTGTCTCATCATCACCCACTACCAAATTTTTTTTACCCAAAACAAAATAGATTAGTATTTTGTAAAATATCAAAGGCATTTACTTAATTGTTTTAACTATTATTTTAATCATTTTAGAGTATTTAAGAATTTTATAAAAGTGTGGTTTCTCCACCATAATTACCTATGCATTATTTGGCACAACCTGAACATTTTAGTTTTAATATTTGAATTTTTTTATTGTTTGCTTGATTTTGAATATGAATTTGAATCGGTTTCGAACTAACGCGAGATTAGCAACAATAACCGAGGTGATGTGGCATCATTAACGTGGGATTACTGTGGCCTAATTATCCGGGCATCACACCAGCATTCTCCCTCTTCATGTAAACCTTGTAAAATAAGAGAGAACATGCATAAGTATTCTGACATAATGTGTAATAACAGACCATAATGCAATACATATCGATTGAAAAGCATGATGCAAAATGGACGTATCAAGTCCCCTATGCTTAGACCTAGCTTGTCCTCATGCGGAAACCGATATTGAAAATATGTCCACAAGTTTAGAGATAGAGGTGTCGATAAAATAAAATACAGACATGAGGGCATCACGATCATTCTTAGAATAGCAACATATATATATTGTCATATGATTTCTTATGCTAAAGTAACAATCTATTCACAATGTCAAGTATGAATCAGAAATTTCATTGAAAACTAACAAACTATGATCTCGGTCATTGAAGCAATTGCAATTTATCATAACATCGGAAAGAGTCAATATAAGAGCTTTTCAGCAAGTCCACATACTCAACTTTCATTTAGTCTTCCACAATCGCTAACACTCACGCAATACTTATGGGTATGAAGTTTTAATCGGACACAGAGAAAGATAGGGGCTCATAGTTTTGCCTCCCAACCTTTTACCTCAAGGGTAATGTCAACAATAATAGTTTATGATAACTTACATCCGAGTGGATATATATATTAGGATATTTCCAACATATAGTGCTTGCCAAAGGATAAAGTGTAAAAAGGAAAGGTGAAGGTCACCATGAGTTTTGCATAAGGTATAAGACAAAAATAAAAGATAGGCCCTTCATAGAGGGAAATAGAGGTTGTCATGTGCTTTTAAGGTTGGATGCACAAAATCTTAATGCAAAAGAAGTTCACTTTATATTGCCACTTGTGATAGGGACCTTTATTATGCAGTCCATCGCTTTTGTTTCTTCCATATCACAAGATCGCATAAAGCTTCTTTAATCCACACTAATAAATTATACATATTTAGAGAGCAATTTTTATTGCATGCAACAATGACAACTTACTTGAAGGATCTTACTCAATCCATAGGTAGATATGGTGGACTCTCATGGGAAAACTGGATTTAAGGATATTTGGTAGCACAAGTAGTATCTATACTTGGTGTAAAGAATTTGGCTAGCATGAGGGGGAAAGGCAAGATCAACATGTTGGATGATCCATGCCAATATACTTTATTTCAGATATAAGAAAACATAACCCATTACGTTGTCTTCCTTGTCCAACATCAACTTTTTAACACGTCATATTTTAATGAGTGCTCACAATCATAAATGATGTCCAAGATAGTATATTTATATGCGAAAACCTCTCTTTCTTTATTACTTCCTATTAATTGCAACGATGACCAAAACTATGTTTGTCAACTCTCAACAACTTTTATTCATCATACTCTTTTATATGTGAATTCATTACTCTCCATAAGATCAATATGATCTCTTTATTTCTTTTTATTCTTTCCTTTTACTATTATTCCCTCAAGATTATAGCAAGATAACCAAACCCTCGACTCAAAACTAATCTTTATTATATATAGCTCACGGACTCGATTACATAGAAGGATCATAAAGCAAAAATCAAAACTAGATCATACTAAAACTTTATTCTACTAGATCAATATATTACCAAAAGGACCGAACTAAGAAAAATGGTAAATATAGAAGTGTGATGGTGATATGATACCAGGGCACCTATCCCAAGCTTGGAAGTTGCCAAGGGGAGTGCCGATACCCAATACTTAGTTTACTTACCGTATCGCTTCTTATTTTCCTATTTTTTATATATTCCAAAACGGAGAAAAATTGCCATTAGAACTATTTTGGAGTCGGTTTACTTACCGTACCACGTACCTATTCCTTTTTCAGAGTCTGGAACGTTCTGGAAAGTGTCCCTTATGTATTCCTCCGGGGTTATGGTTTCAATATTATTAGTTTCAATATTTATAGGATTACCTGAGATATAATGTTTGATTCTTTAGTCGTTAACCACCCTCGGATTTGTGCCTTCGAAGTTGCTGATTTTTATGGCACTAGAACGATAGACCTCCTCGATAACGTAAGGACCTTCCCATTTAGAGAGAAGTTTTCCTGCAAAAAATCTTAACCAAGAGTTGTATAATAAAACATAATGACCTATATTAAACTCACGCTTTTGTATCCTTTTGTCATGCCATCTTTTAACTTTTTCTTTAAACAGCTTGGCATTCTCATAGGCCTGGGTTCTCCACTCATCAAGTGAGCTAATGTCAAATAGTCTCTTCTCACCGGCAAGTTTAAAATCATAATTGAGCTCTTTAATGGCCCAATATGCCTTATGTTCTAGTTCGAGAGGTAAGTGACATGCTTTTCCTTAAACCATTTTATATGGAGACATACCCATTGGATTTTGTATGCGGTTCTATAGGCCCATAATGCATCATCAAGTTTCTTGGACCAATTCTTTCTAGATCTATTAACAGTCTTTTGCAAAATTAATTTAATCTCCCTATTACTCAGTTCTACCTGACCACTAGATTGTGGGTGGTATGGAGATGCAGTTCTATGATTAACATCATACTTAGCAAGCATTCTACGAAAAGCACCATGAATAAAGTGTGAACCACCATCAGTCATTAAGTATCTAGGGACTCCAAACCTTGGAAAAATAACTTATTTAAGCATCTTAATAGAGGTGTTATGATTAACACTACTAGTTGGAATAGCTTCTATCCACTTAGTGACGTAATCAACAGAAACTAGAATATGTGTATACCCATTAGAGGAAGGAAACGGTCCCATATAATCAAAGCTCAACAACAAGTGAATAGTTCATAGGCATTTCTTGACGTCTACTAATATTACCAATTCTTTGACATTCATCACAAGACAAGACAAACTTACGGGCATCCTTAAAAATAGCAGGCCAATAAAAACCGGATTGCAATACCTTATGTGCAGTTCAATCTCCAGCATGGTGTCCTCCATAAGCCTCGGAGTGACACTTGCATAGGATCTGTTCCTATTTATGCTCAGGTACACAACGTCTAATAACACCATCTACTCATTCTTTATAAAGGTGTGGGTCATCCCAGAAGTAGTGTCTTCAATCATAGAAAAACTTCTTCTTTTGCTGGTATGTGAAACTAGGTGGTATACATTTAGCAACAATGTAATTAGCATAATCAGCATACCAAGGAGCAGTACGAGAAGCATTTATAATAGCTAATTGTTCATCAGGAAAGCTATCATCAATAGGTAGTGGGTCATCAAGAATATTCTCTAACCTAGATAAGTTGTCTGCAACGGGGTTCTTAGCTCCCTTTCTATCAATAATATGCAAATCAAATTCTTGTAGCAAGAGAACCCATCTAATAAGTCTAGGTTTAGCATCTTTCTTTCCCATAAGATATTTGATAGCGGCATGATCAGTGTGAACAGTTACTTTAGAATCAACAATATAAGGTCTGAACTTATCACAAACAAATACAACTGCTAAAAATTCCTTTTCAGTAGTAGCATAATTTCTCTGGGCACTATCTAGAGTTTTACTAGCATATTGGATAACATTTAATTTCTTATCAACTCTTTGTCCTAGGACAACACCTACATCATAATCACTATCATCACACATAATTTCATAGTATAAATTCCAATCAGGTGGCTGAACAATAGGTGAAGAAATCAATGCTTTCTTAAGTATTTCAAATGCTTCTACACAGCCATCATCAAAGACAAAAGGAACATCTTTTTGTAATAGATTAGTCAAAGGCCTAGAAATTTTTGAGAAGTCCTTAATGAACCTCCTATAAAAACAAACATGACCAAGGAAACTTCTTATACCTTTAATGTCCTTAGGACACTACATCTTTTCAATAGCATCAACTTTAGCTTTATCAACTTCAATGCATCTTTTAGAAATTTTATGCCCCAAGACAATACCTTCATTAGCCATAAAGTGGCACTTCTCCCAATTCAAGACAAGATTAGTTTCTTCACATATATGCAAAACTCGATCATGGTTGCTTAAGCAATTATCAAAAGAAGTTCCATACACGGAGAAATCATCCATGAAAACCTCAACAATCTTTTCACAGAAGTCAGAGAATATAGCAGTCATACATCTTAGAAAGGTAGCACGTGCATTACATAAACCAAAAGGCATACGTCTATAAGCAAAGGTACCGAAAGGGCAAGTAAAAGTGGTCTTTTCCTGATCCTCTTTTGACACAGGTATTTGAGAGAAACCAGAATAGCCGTCTAGGAAGCAAAAATGTGTATGTTTGCATAATCTTTCTAGCATTTGATCAATAAAAGGTATAGGGTAATGATCCATTTTAGTGGATTTATTTAATTTTAGGAAATCAATTACCATTCTATAACCTGTAACAATTCTTTGTGGGATCAATTCATCTTTATCATTAGGAACAAAAGTAATACCTCCCTTCTTAGGGACACAATGGACATGACTTACCCACTGACTATCAGCAACAGGATAAATTTTACCTGCCTCCAGAAGCTTTAGTATTTCTTTTCTTACCACTTCTTTCATCTTAGGATTTAACCATCGTTGGTGATCAACAACCGGTTTAGCATCTTTCTCCAATTTTTGTGTGCTAGCATAGAGTGGGACTAATGCCCTTAAGATCATCAAGAGTATATCCAATAGCAACACATTGCTTCTTCAGAGTTTTCAATAATTTATCTTCTTCCTTCTCTGAAAGGTTAGCACTAATAATAATAGGATATATCTCCTTTTCATCAACATAAGCATATTTAAGAGTATCAGGTAATGGTTTAAGCTCAAACATGGGATCACCCTTGGGTGGAGGAGGATCCCCTAGAATTTCAACTGGCAAGTTGTGTTTCAAAATAGGTCCATGTCTAAAGAATATTTCACCTATTTCCCTTCTTTCATGCATAAACATGTCATTTTCATGGTCTAGCAAATATTGTTCTAAAGGATCATTAGGAGGCACGACAATAGAAGCAAGACCAATAATTTCATCTTTACTAGGTAATTCTTTGTCATGGGGTTATCCACGCAATTTAGCAAAATTAAAATCATGAGACATATCGCCTAACCCAATAGTAACAATACCCTTTTTGTAGTCTATCTTAGCATTAACAATATTCAAGAAGGGTCTACCAAATATAATGGGACAAAAGTCATCTTGTGGGGAATCAAGAACAAGGAAATCAGTAGGGTATTTAACCTTCCCACACAAGACTTCAATGTCTCTAACAATACCAACTGGAGAAATAGTATCCCTATTGGCAAGCTTAATTGTAACATCAATACCTTCAATCTCAGCAGGTGCAATATCATGCATAATTTCCTCGTATAAGGAATGAGGTATTGCACTCGCACTAGCACCCATATCACATAAGCCATGATAACAATGATCTCCTATTTTAACAGAAATAACAGGCATGCCTACAACATGTCTATGTTTATTTTTAGTATCGGGTCTAGCAATTCTAGCAGCTTCATCACAGAAGTAAATAACATGCCCATCGATATTATCGACCAAGAGATCTTTAACCATAGAAATACTAGGTTCAAATTTAATTTGCTCAGGGGGTGTAGGTGTTTGAGCATTACTCTTACGAACCACAGTTGAAGCTTTATCATGATCCTTTATTCTAGCAGGGAAAGGTGGTTTCTCAATATAAGTAGTAGGCACAATAGGATCAACATTATAAGTGATAGTTTTTTCTTCAACATTAATAGGTTCAACTACTTTTACTTCAATGGGAGGATGATATTTAAACCACTTCTCCTTAGGGAGATCAGCATGAGTAGCAAATGATTCACAGAAATAAGCTACTATCTCAGAGTCAAGTCCATATTTAGTGCTAAATTCACGAAAAACATTGGTATCCATAAAACATTTAACACAATCAAACTTAGGTGTTATACCTGACTCCTTACCTTCCTCGAGTTCCCAATCTTCAGAGTTGTGTTTAATTCTTTCCAATGAATCCCATTTGAATTCAATAGTCTTCATCATAAAAGAACCAGTACAAGAAGTATCGAGCATGGAGCGATTATTGAGAGAAAGCCAAGCATAAATTTTTTGAATAATAATTTCTCTTGAGATATCATGATTGGGGCATGAATATAACATTGACTTCAGCCTCCCCCAAGCTTGAGCGATACTTTCTCCTTCACAAGGCCAAAAATTATATATATAATTACGATCATGATGAACCAGATGCATAGGATAAAACTTCTGATGAAATTCCAATTTCAATTGGTTGTAGTTCCATGATCCAATATGATCACATAGCCTAAACCATGTCACTGCCTTTCCCTTCAAAGATAAAGGGAAGACCTTCTTCTTGATAACATCCTCGAGCATGCCTGTAAGCTTAAATAATCCACAAACGTCATCCACATAGATTAGGTGCAAATCAGGATGTAATGTTCCATCTCATCTGAAAGGATTAGCTAGCAGTTTCTCTATCATACTCGAAGGAATTTCAAAGTAAACATTTTCAGTAGGTTCAGTAGGTTGAGGAGCAACTCTTTGCTCTACTGGTTGGGGTCAAGATACCCCGAACAAGCCCCTCAAAGGATTATTTTTCATAGTAACAAGTGATAGTAAATTTCAGCACACTATATAAATTTTTCCTTACCAAACTCCACAACCAAAGGCGCTTCACTCCACGGAAACGGCGCCAGAAAAGAGTCTTGATGACCCACAAGTATAGGGGATATATCGTAGTCCTTTCGATAAGTAAGAGTGTCGAACCCAACGAGCAGCAAAAGGAAATGACAAGCGGTTTTCAGTAAGGTTTTCTCTACAAGCACTGAAATTATCGGTAACAGATAGTTTTATGATAAGGTAATTCGTAACGGGTAACAAGTAACAAAAGTAAACAAGGTGCAGAAAGGTGGCCCAATCCTTTTTGTAGCAAAGTACATGCCTAGACAAACTCTTATATAAAGGAAAACGGTTCCGAGGACACATGGGAATTATTGTCAAGCTAGTTTTCATCATGATCATATGATTCGCGCTCGTTACTTCGATAATTTGATATGTGGGTGGACCGGTGGTTGGGTACTACCCATCCTTGGACAAGCATCCCACTCATGATTAGCCCCTCTTGCAAGCATCCACTACTACAAAAGAAGTATTAAGGTAAACCTAACCATAGCATGAAACATATGGATCCAAATCAGCCCCTTACGAAGCAACGTATAAAGTAGGGTTTAAGCTTTTGTCACTCTAGCAACCCATCATCTACTAATTACTTCCCAATGTCTTCCCCTAGGCCCAAACAATGGTGAAGTGTCATGTAGTCGATGTTCACATGATACCACTGGAGGAAATACAACATACATCTCATCAAAATATCGAACGAATACCAAATTCACATGACTACTTATAACAAGACTTCTCCCATGTCCTCAGGAACAAACGTAACTACTCACAAATCATATTCATATTAATAATCAGAGGGGTATTAATATGCATAAAGGATATGAACATATAATCTTCCACCGAATAAACCAACTAGCATCAACTACAAGGAGTAATCAACACTACTAGCAACCCACAGGTACCAATCTGAGGTTTGGAAACAGATATCGGATACAAGATATGAACTAGGGTTTGAGAGGAGATGGTGCCGGTGAAGATATTGATGGAGATTGACCCCCTCCCGATGAGAGGATCGATGGTGATGACGATGGTGACGATTTCCCCCTCCCAGAGGGATGTTTCCCCAGCAGAACAGCTCCGTCGGAGCCCTAGATTGGTTCCGCCAAGGTTTTGCCTCGAGACGGCGGCGCTTCATCCCGAAAGCTCCCTTCTTATTTTTTCCAGGGCAAAAGACTTCATATAGCAAAAGATGGGCACTGGAGGCCTGCCAGGGGGCCCAACAAGGCAGGGGCGCGCCCAGGAGATAGGGCGCGCCCCCCACCCTCGTGGAAGGTGGGTGCCCCCCTCCGATACTTTCTTTGCCCAATATTTTTAATACATTCCAAAACTGACTTTCGTGGAGTTTCAGGACTTTTGGAGTTGTGCAGAATAGGTCTCTAATATTTGCTCCTTTTCCAACCTAGAATTCCAGCTGCCGGCATTCTCCCTCTTCATGTAAACCTTGTAAAATAAGAGAGAAAAGGCATCAGTATTGTGACATAATGCGTAATAACAGCCCATAATGCAATAAATATCAATATAAAAGCATGATGAAAAATGGAAGTATCAGGCAGCAGCATTCGTACACTACATTGACCAGTGCCATGCTAGGCTGCTGGCACGTTGTGCCTTCCAAATTGGATCATAATTATGGCGATATACCATCAGACCGTCAAAGGAAGAGGTGTCGATGTGCTTACTTTCTTTCCATGTAGCTTCAAAAGAACGTATTGTCTATAGGAAATTGTTATTAACGCTCGCTCCAATTATACTGGCAATTCCACCAGTCAAAATCTATGCCTTCTTTCATAGCAATGAACTCTAGAACCTTGACCATCTAAGAGAAGATAATTTTTCATCAAAGTAATAAACATACCAAATTTGAATGTACCTCATCAAATGAAGGTTGCTAAAGTGTGTACACCTAACATAGATGTTTCACAGCCTCAAGGCATGAAGAATGAGAGAATTGAGATGTCTCCTATGTATATTATGTAGTCATGTCTTACATCACAAACCTATCTATTTTACAGTAGGAAAATTTAGGATTATAACTTAAAGACACGCTCGACCATTAATCTATTTCACAGACTTCAACACAAGACCCATACAAAATCACAGAAATTCTGTTCAAAAATGTTCAGCTAAGTTGGCAATGCAATAATACCCACATCTTATTCTTTGATCAAAAGGAGGTAACTATAGATTAAAAAATATGTTATGAGCACCATAAAGATTTTTTTATCAAATGACAAGGGAAAGCATAGTTTTGCACAAACTACCATTCATGCACCTAAAAGATCGACCCAAAATACAGACAATAAAGGATCGAGTCAACAATATCACCATCATCTCAAGGTTCTTCTACCTCCGTCCTTCTCACCTCCTCCTCGAGCAAACCCACCGCCCCATCCAAATCAATCGCATGTCTTCATAGACGTCACAACCAAAGTACCAATCATAAAAAATCGAATCACCACTTAGGTTGATTGTTATAAATCTCGTTTTCCTTTTCAACTGAGCTCTACAATGCTGAAATGTCTAAATCCACAATGGCTACCTTTTTCTGCCTTTCCACTATTTCCTTGAAATTGAAGTTGAGTTAGTGAACTGGACATGTCCTCCAGACCATGGCCTGGACAAATATCCTAAAAGGAAGCTCTAAGAATGTTGGTGATCTGTTTATCATTTAGCTTCTAGAGTACCTTTGCCCTTCAACAATCTTGCATACCTGCAGTCAATTTGTAGAAAATATTGAACATCCGATGTCTAATTCAAATATGAGGAAGCACACAGTATGTATACAATACCTCCACATGCAAATATACAGGCCGGGAATCATTTTTAGACTACATGTAGGGCCAAGTATTATGATGCAGATTGTAGTTGTACCTTTGCATGAAGTACCGAACAACTAATATTCTTATTCCTCTGTTATCGACAGGAAATCTAGAAAGAAACAAAATACCAGAAGAAAATTGAAATTAGGAAGAGAATAATAATCATGAATTGATGCTAAAAAGGACACTATGGTATAACATTCATAATGAAAATTGTGAAGATGTATCAACTTACCAGAGATAGATCTTTGCAATGTTGCAAAAATCAATGCATGGGACCCAGGCAGATAGGTTGTACACAAAATTATTATTCGAACCAATGCCTTACACACCAACACCAATGAAGAAGAACAAGCCAAAAATCTATATGCACATCTTTCTAATATTCCAACAGCACTGATTAGTCACTCTAGCACGTAGTGATAATCTGAACAAACCAAAGAACACCCAAATTAAAGCATGAGATGTAAGGAAGAGAGACAAAATGGCACACATCCAAGCAGGTCACCACATCATTCTTGCGTCCCTCGACCGTGCGGCCGCGATGGCCGTCAACTACCTCGCACGCTAGTGTGGAACTTTTGAGCACTATAACTTGCGATTGCTCGGGATTTAGAGGGTCAAGACCTTCTTGTTGGAGTTATTGGCGATGGGTACCCCGAAGACGGCAAGACAATAATTCAAGACATAGGGGCTAGCAAAGACCCTCAGTCCGACTGCCTAGCCGCTCCTGCCGGCTCCTCGTCCGACTGCTCTGCCAAGCCGGCTGCCGACTGCAGCCCGACCCGACACCGACAAGACGGCCGTACCATGACGTCATCTATAGTGTATCGTGTCCCCTGGGCACTGATTTATAAAGTGCCCCAGGGACAAGCATAGCATGCACCATGCCTCGCACATGGCTTGGTTTGTAAGCTACCCAAGGTAGCTTACAACCAAAGCCACCATGCCCATGCCTACCTAGCTTACTCTCTAAGCTAGCCACACTATAAAGCAAGCCATACATCCATCCATCAGGGAAGAGGGACACACTCTCACGCATGCATGCTAGCTAGTAAGATGGCTAGCTAGCACACACACACACACACACACACACACACATATATCCATTCAGCCAAGCACACACTTGTGCTTATATGCATATACGAGGCCAGATTCCTATGGCACTGACCTCAGATACAGCTCCAGGAGCATTCCGTACTAGATATACTCAGACATGCAGGAGTAGGGGTATTATCTCTCCGAAGAGCTCCGAACCTGGGTAAACTACCATGTGCTATCCCCATACCCGTCCCTGGATATTCCGGTAGCAGTCTTGCCCTCACACTAAGCCACCCTTTGGCATCTATCGTCTTGCACCCCCCGTGAGAATACCACGACAGTTGGAGCCCACCATGGGGCGGTACTATGCTACCGCGCTGCTGCTGGTTTCGCAGTCCGGGCAGGAGCATCTTCGCCATCACCACTGCAGCGTCACGCCGTCTCTCTGGTAGTGCTCAGGGGCTCGACTTCGACACGCCCCCAGAGTGGCCGCAAGGGGCGGCGCGTCCTGGCCATCGGTCTCGCTGTCGGTGTCAAAACCGGCGGATCTCGGGTAGGGGGTCCTGAACTGTGCGCCTATGATCGATGGTAACAGGAGACGGGTGACACAATGTTTACCCAGGTTCGGGCCCTCTCTATGGAGGTAATACCCTAAGTCCTGCTTGATTGATATTGATGAATATGGGTGTTACGAGAGTTGATCTACCACGAGATCGTGATGTCTAAACCCCAAAAGCCTAGCCTATATGACTATGGTAATGAATGTGTCCTTTCCAGACTATCCGCTTCGGTTTATATAGACAACGAGGGGATCTAGGGTTTACATAGAGTCGGTTTCATAAGAAGGAATCCTCATAGTCGGTCGCCAAGCTTGCCTTCCACACCAAGGAGAGTCCAATCCGGACTCAGGTATAGTCCTCGGCCTTCATGTCTTCACAGCCCATCAGTCTGGACCATGGATAACAGGCCAGACGCCCGAGGACCCCTTAGTCCAGGACTCCCTCAGTAGCCCCTGAACTTCGCTTAAATGACGAGGAGTTTGGTGCGCAGGTTGTCTTCGGTGTTGCAAGGTGGGTTCCCTTTTATCCGAACTTCAAAATAGTCTTCGGATGCAATGATAGTATCCGGACCTGTCACACACACCATTCAAAACCATAGAGAGACTATATAAATTTTTGCACGAGTCTAATCCGCTGACAACTTTTCAATATGACATCACGCCTCTCCGGTCATAATTTTGGACCTTTTTCGTCTGTCGCTCCATGTTTCGAGACGCGGTTGCCATTGGCACGTCTTGTCAAAGCAGAGATCATGCCCCCTTATTACGGGATTCTCATCAATACGGGCGTGGGGGACCCAACCGTGCCGTTTTGCACGACCCTTGGGAATAAACGAGTTCAAGGTGAGTGGGGAGACGCTTGATATTCGCGGGCTTTATAAGGGGATAAGGATTCCCTACCTTCACCCACACCTCAGCCCCCTTCAGACTTTCCTTCCCTGAGCTCCAACTCCCAAGCTTCTAGCTTTTCCCTCAACCGAGAAAACACTCCAAAAATGTCCAGATCCGGAGCTGGGGGTAAGTGGATGGCCTCCTCTGTCAAGAAGAAGGATATCAAGGCGCTCCGGGAGGCTGGATATCTGGCCAAGGAGATCGCTCACTGACTCCCGGATAAGGGGCAGATTGTCCCTACTCCAGAGCCCCGCGAGAGGGTTGTTTTCCTCACACATTTCATCCGTGGGCTGGGTTTCCCTCTCCACCCCTTCGTTCGTGGACTCATGTTTTACTACGGGCTAGAAATCCATGACCTAGCCCCCAACTTCATCCTCATCACGTCATTCATTGTCATGTGCGAGGCCTTCCTCCGCATCCCGCCTCATTTTGGCCTATGGTTGAAGACCTTCAACGTGAAGCCGAAAATGGTGAGCAACCAACAAGAAGAATGCCGAGGCGCCATGGTGGGCAAGATGCCCAATGTTACCTGGCCTGAAGGCTCGTTCGTGGAGACGGTGAAAGGGTGGCAATCGGGGTGGTTCTATATCACTGAGCCGCGTGACACCAACTGGGTGGCGGCCCCCGAATTCAGATCTGGATTCCCGATGCGGCTCACCTCTTGGCAAGAGAGGGGCCTAACCTGGGGTCCCTCAGACGAACTGATGGGGCTCCAAACATGTGTCCAGAATATGATGGATAGGAAGATCAAGCTCGTCAATGTGGTCCAGGTCATGCTCATTCGTCGGGTTCTTCCGTGCCAATGCGGGACTTGCTATCTGTGGAAGTACGATCCGGCCAAGCACCAGACGCTACAAGAGCTCTTTGGCACAACACACGAAGAAATCTGGAAAGTGCTCTTCAAGGCCGGCGAGACGCCACCGCCCACGACCGAAGATCGCGGGCTTAGCTTAAAACTAAAGGCTAACCCGGTAAGCTCTTCTAATGTTTTCAAGGCGTACCCTTTACTAGCATATTTTGAGAAGAGGCCTAAGCCTTCCTACCCGTGTTTTCAGGCCTGGATCAAGATAGCGGAGGGGATTAACAGTCCGTCTCCGCTACCCGAAGACCAAGAATTCCCATTATTGACGAAAATGCTTCTTCCAGCATCTTATAAGGTGCCGGAGAAGACGGCCAAGAAAGCGGCCAAAGGGGCCAAGAAGGGCCTTCGTCGAAAAGGCGCTCCGAACATGATGTCCGAAGACGAGACTGCCTCTTCGTCCGCCGACGACGATGAAGAATAGGAAGAAGAAAGTGACTCCCCACCTGAAGTGGGGAGGAAGAAGAGAGCAGCCTCCACAAATCCGGAGACGGGAGCGCCTAAAAGGGTTGGAGGTTCCCACGCGGATAACTCCGTGTGGGATGTGGACAGCAGTCCGGAGCGACCACGCCGGACCAAGCCTCAGGCCGCCTCGTAAGTCCCAGGATCCAAAAACATCTAGCTTTCCCGGTTCGTAATATTGATAAACCTTGTTATTGTAGTCCAGCGCATGATGGCTCCCCGCGATCTTCGTCCGAGGGATCGCTAGACTGAAAGGAGATGGCTAGCATATCTCTGCCACCTGCTCCTTGCGTCTCTCCCAAGGGTGACGACG
>NC_041386.1:526760619-526797447 GCF_002162155.2 Triticum dicoccoides | reverse complement strand
GGAGATCGTCGGGGTGGTGCCCCAGGACGATTCCTCAATTGCCGGATGCATGGGGTGAAAAGCCCCTGCAAGGACCGGCGATGGGGGCCGGGTTCCCTATGGACCTGAGCCGGGCACCATTCCGGAGACCTATGCGGCTCCGAAGTCCAGCGAACGACATTCTCCGGGAGGAGTGAGTGTGCCTATTCCGCCAGTGACCTCTATCCAACTAGAGGCACTAGATAACCTGCTGGAGGCGCTATGAGGCGCCTCTGTTGTGGATGCACACCGCGCCCTTATGGGCACGGTAATACAGAAGGTCCAGTTCGTGAAAAGCGGATTGACCGAAGCCTGCACTAGCCTTCTATCAGGCTTTGAGGTGAGTAATGCGTTTGTAGGAAGAGTATCGCAATATAGACAGTAGCCCCTGATGCTCTGTTTGGTGTTCGGAAAGAAGAATCCGAACAGAGGATCGAAGAGAAAAAATCGCATGAGTCTAACATAAGTTGTCTTTGTGAATAAGCAGGTGTCACTGAAGGCTGCCACCGCTCATGCTGCAGAGGTCTCTGGACTGAAGCGGAAACTGGAGCGGGCCGAGGAAGAGCTCGGCCTCGTAAAGAAGCAGCTAGAGGATAGCCAAGGTATGTGCTGATCTGCTGGTACCTTAAAAAAAATGAAAAGTCCATCCAGACTGAGTTGTCATGAACTTTATTGGGGGCCACGACCGAGGTGGCAGCCCTCAAGAAGGCGCTGGCCGGGGCCGAGGACAAAGCGGCCAAGGAGCGTGCCGTGAGTGAGAAGCACAAGGCCCAGGTTGGCGAGGCGCAGCAACAGCTCCAGGACGCAATCAAGAGATTTGAGTCCTTGGAGCGTGGTTGTAAGGTGCAAGAGTCCGAACTAGCAACGGCCCATCGGAGCGCACAAGATGCACGAGCCGAAGCCTAGAACGCCCTCCAGGAAATTCAGGCGGCCAAGGAGGATACGACGGGTAATTCTTTCACCATGCAAAGCAAGTATGTAAAAGAAATGTTCCATGTACTTATCCAAATTTGGGTTTTCTAGGGGCGTTTGCGGATCTACCGTGCAGTATATCGGATGCTGCCGAGTATTACAAAGCCGAAGAAGGGATGTCTATGGAGAAGCTATTCTGGTCCCAGTATCTTGGACCCGAACATCCGTTGCCCATCATCGACCAGCTGAAGCAGTTGGTCGAGCTGCACAAGTCGGCAGAGCTAGCCATGAAGGACCTGATATTCCGATTGTGGCCTTCCGAGCCTGTACCTAGTAGCTATTTAGGACTTGTTAAGGAGCTTGTAAATGCCTGTCCGCGGCTCGAAACCGTGAAGCGGTCGGTCTGCATTGATGGTGCGCACATGGCCTTTGCCCGTGTCAAGACGCATTGGGCAAAGCTGGATGCCAAGAAGCTGATGACCGAGGGGCCGCCGGAGGGCAAAGAGCATCATCGACCCGAGCTCTATTTTGATGGCGTCCTGGAGGGGTCCCGCCTTGTGGCGGAACAATGTCCGAAGGATATCATTTTCCCATGAGAACATTTGTATTATCTTGTCCTGTAATGTGGAGTAGTGATGTTATGTATTTATAATTCTTATGATTTACACTTTACCTCCTATGCGGCCGTTTATGAAATCTGAGAGTTGACCAGTCGTCAGCTTCTGCGCCCACGTATATAGTACGGGGGTGTTTGGGATAAATCTAAACACTCTTTACTCCACATTCTGGTCCTTAAAGGAGGTGTTTAGCGCAACAAACAAGGCAATCAGACTATGCGGCCTTTACCGCCCTCACTTAGCCATAGGACTTTGACAATTTAAAAAAGTTAGCGAAGCCCCTGGTATTCGGAAGGCCAAACTAGGGACGTTATAAACGCCTAATCGGAGGGACCGACTCTTCGCATGAAGCGGTTAAAATCTCTAACGATTTGGAACCTCTCGAATAGCTGACCGGCTCTTGCCACATCATGACAGTCAGTTTTCGGCTTTCTCTACTAAGGTGCTCGTCCAGAAGAACCGGGACACAATCGCAGTAGTTCTCCCTTTACTACCCTAGCCGATATAGCGGAACGTAGGGTAGTAAGCACAGGAGCCGGGCAACCCAACTATTGACCAAAGACATGATTCGGAGCTGATGCATATAGTGCTATAAGTTCAGGGTGCCGAACTATCCTGAAAAAAGTGTTCGGACTTTTATTGCCGTAGAAGAGGGTATAATGATGCCCCTGGCGCAGTAATACATACCATAGTGTACGCGTGTAATATATAATATACACAAAGGTGAGGAGACAGAAAAAATTAAGTACCAAGCTGACGTCACCATTTATAAATCATTGTGATGTAATTAGTACGTCGAGGCGTACTTTGTGCGAGTAATGTGATAAGAAAGTAAAGCTATTTGACATGTCGTAACCAAGGCCGAGCTACGTGCGGGTATGTAAAACAAGTATGTCAATCATGTAATAGAGACCGCCTGGGGATTCCCTTGTATGCCAGAGCTTCTTGCCTCCTTGGTGTGTTCTGTAAACGGGTCGTCCATATAGACCTCGAAAAGAGAAAAGACCCGTGATAATAGAAATAAAAAAATAAAGGCGTGCGAATCCCAGGGTCGGTCAAGCCGCACTGTGGATCGCAAGCGAGTTATGCCTTCGTCATTACCCATGAGGTTTGAGTGCGTAATTATGTACGCGTGGCACGGGTGCCTCCTTCCTCATCGGGGCTTGGACGGAGGCCGAATTTACTAATTCACCTCTTGACGAACCGAACTGCCCTTTTGCAGTGCAGTCCAGACTTTCTTGACGATGTCTAGGGGTTCAGTGGCAGGATTATGGTGCCACTTTAGAAGGCCGCTCTGTACTTCTGCTGCTAGGGCTGCGGTATGTTCCTCTGTACGAAGGGAACGTTCCGTGTTTCCATTTACTGTAATGATGTTGCGTGGGCCAGGATCTTGAGCTTGAGATAAGCATAATGTGGCACCGCGTTGAATTTGGCGAACGCAGTTCGTCCGAGCAGTGCGTGGTAGCTGCTGTGGAAGGGGACGATATCGAAGATCAGCTCCTTGCTTCGGAAGTTATCCGGGGAACCGAAGACCACCTCCAGTGTGATCAAGCCCGTACAGTGGGCTACCACGCCTGGTATAACTCCTTTAAAGGTAGTTATCGTGGGCTTGATTCGTGAGGAATTAATGCCCATTTTGCGTACTGTATCCTGATAGAGCAGGTTGAGGCTGCTACCACCGTCCATTAGGACTCGTGTCATGTGAAATCCTTCGATGATTGGGTCCAGTACCAATGTGGCCAAACCGCCGTGACGGATGCTAGTTGGATGATCACTACGATCGAAGGTGATCGGGAATGCCCACCATGGGTTGAATTTTGGGGCGACTGGCTCTACCGCGTAGATGTCCCTAAGTGCGCGCTTGCACTCCCTTTTGGGGATGTGTGTAGCATATATCATGTTCACCGTTTTGACTTGAGGTGGGAATTTCTTCTGCCCCCCGTTGTTCGGCTACCGAGGTTCCTCGTCTTCGTCCTCGCTCTACGATTCCCCTTCCTTGTTTCCGCTATTTACCTTGCTGGCTTGCTTAAGGACCCGACAATCTCTGGTAGTATGGTTGGTCGGTTTGTCTATGGTGCCATGTATTTGGCAAGGACGATCGAGTATGCGGTCCAAGATGGATGGTCCTCCGCCATTCCTTTTATAGGGCTTCTTTTGCTGGCCGGATTTGGAGCCGCTGAATCCGGCATGAACTATGGTGTCATCGGTGTTATCGCCATTGCTTCGGCGTTTGTGTGTGTTGCGCCGGAGCTTGCTGGTGCTATTTTTTGGCCTTGGAGGGGCCTACTTCGTTCGATGTGTTTGTGCTGTGAGCCAGCCAACTATCTTCTCCCGCGCAAAAGCGGGGTCATAAGTGCCGTGAGGGCTGCCATGGATCTTGGCTTTTCTTGGCCGAGGTGGCGGGCTAGCCATTCGTCACGGATGCTGTGTTTAAAGGCCGCTTGGGCTTCGGCATCCGTACAGTCAACGATTTGGTTCTTTTTGGTTAGGAACCTACTCCAGAATTTTCTGGCTGATTCTCCAGGTTGTTGAACTATGTGGCTTAAGTCGTCGGCATCGGGTGGCCGAACATATGTACCTTGGAAGTTGTCAAGAAAGGCCTCTTCCAGGTCCTCCCAACTGCCGATGGAATTCTTGGGCAGGCTATTCAGCCAGTGTCTAGCTGGCCCTTTGAGTTTTAGTGGGAGGTATTTGATGGCGTGGAGGTCGTATCCCCGGGCCATGTGGATGTGGAGAATAAAGTCCTCAATCCATACTGCGGGGTCGGTTGTTCCATCGTATGATTCGATATTGAAGGGCTTGAACCGCTCGGGGAATTCGTGGTCCAGCACCTCATCTATAAAGCAGAGAGGGTGTGCGGCGCCTCTATATCGGGCCGCATCACGACGCCCCCCTGATGGAGTGCGTCTGCGGTTATCGGCCCGGGTGTGACTAGGTTTGTCATGCCCGAATAGGTAGCCATCATCCTGAGTCAGGGAGCATCCTCGCGATCCATATATTGATCTGGTATGTCCTTCTCTGCTGTCCAGCTCCTGCCAAAGGTCGTATGTATGGTCCTGAGATTTTATGTCCCTTTTTTTGCAAGGTGGTGGGGCGGACTGTTGTTCGGCCTGAGTTGTCGCTTTATCCCGACCGCGGGGTGGTCGGTCTGCCGGACTATCCGGACCACGTAGTGGTCGGTCCGCATTGTGTGAGGGAGGTACGAGATTTGGTGCTTCCTCATCAAACTGAGGTAGCATTCTACGCTTTGGGTAACTCTTGACTTAGCGCTCGAGGCCGTATACTTCGGCTGCCAGTACGTCAGTCCACCTGTCAATGAGCAAGTTTTGATCAGCCTGGAGTTGTTGTTGTTTCTTTTTCAGGCTTCTGGCGGTAGCTATTAGCTGGCGCTTGAAGCATTCCTGCTCTAGGGGTGCCTCAGGCACGATGAAATCCTCGCTGCCAAGGCTCTCCTCATCTTCGGAGACTAGATGATAACTATCATCATCCGAGTCATTGGGCGTGGCCTGTTTATTAGGGTCATCTTGCCCGTTGTCTTGTTCCTTTTGTTTGGATGCGGCTCCAACAGGGTCTTCATTGTTTTCGGCGTCGCCTGGAGTACCATTTTCTCTGGCGCCAGTGTTGTCATTTTTTGAGCGGCGAGGCTTGGAGCGGTGTTTGGGGCACCGGCGCTTGGACTATGTCCCAGAAGGCCTGTCCGCGACTAGATCCCCTTTGTCGTCGTCGCTAGCTTCTTTAGGTGTGTCGACCATCGTACGAAGAGGTGGCCGTCCGACGTCCAGTGAACGGCGGGTCTTGGCCTTGCTCCATGTCGGCATCATCGTCCATACCATCGATGTCTTCGGAGCCATAATCGAGCATGTCGGTTAAATCATTGACAGTGGCTAGAAAGTGGGTGGTGGGTGGGAAAAAAAATTCCCATCATCAGCCTCTGGTTCGAACCGAACGTAGTTCCGCTGTGAGTCCTTCTCCAAGGACAAATTCTTTAAAGAGTTTAGCACATCACCCAAGGGCGAGTGCTGGAAGATGTCTGCGGCGCTAAATTTGAAAATTGATAACCGATCCAGCTCGGTGTCCGCAGGCGTACCCGATTTGGAACTCATGGCCATAGACGAGTCTGGAGTTCCATTGACGTAGACATCGCGGGGTGCCGAGTCCGTGTGCGGCTCCAACGCCGGGTACTCTGTGGCTTCGGATGGCACGGTTTGCCCTAGTTCTAAGGCCGTTGCAGCAGCAGAGACCATCCCTAGATGTGATCCGGTGACAGATTTAGGTCATGTTTATTGGAGCGAGGGGGAGCGATCACTGCGGTCTCAAATCCATTGAAGATCAAGTCTCCATGGATATCCACGATATAGTTCATGCTTCCGAACCTGACCTGGTGGCCTGGGGCGTAGCTGTTTATCTGCTCCAGATGGCCAAGCGAGTTGGCTTGCAGTTCGAAGCTGCCGAACACGAAAATCTATCCAAGGAGGAAGGTTTCTCCTTGGACAGCATTGCTATAGATGATTGAAGGAGCCATCAAACCTTTCGTGGACGGCACAGTGAAACTCTCAAGGAAAGCACCAATGTCGGTGTCAAAATTGGCGGATCTCGGGTAGGGGGTCCCGAACTGTGCGCCTAGGATCGATGGTAACAGGAGACGGGGGACATAATGTTTACCCAGGTTCGGGCCCTCTCTATGGAGGTAATACCCTACGTCCTACTTGATTTGATATTGATGAATATGGGTGTTACAAGAGTTGATCTACCACGAGATCGCGATGGCTAAACCCTAAAAGCCTAGCCTATATGGCTATGGTAATGAATGTGTCCTTTCTGGACTATCCCCTCCAGTTTATATAGACACCGAGGGGATCTAGGGTTGACATAGAGTCGGTTACATAAGAAGGAATTTTCATAGTCGGTCGCCAAGCTTGCCTTCCACGCCAAGGAGAGTCCAATCGGGACATAGGTATAGTCTTTGGCCTTCATGTCTTCACAGCCCATCAGTCCGGCCCATGGATAACATGCCGGATGCCCGAGGACCCCTTAGTCCAGGACTCCCTCACTCGCCATCCTCGTCATCTGCGCTGCGACATCGGTCGTCCGTCACGGCTCCTGCGTTGCTCTGCCCGGGCGTGACCTCATCGCCCTCGCGTGCTACTCCGCTCCCGGCCGCCTCCCGGGTCCTCGGCATCGCCGTCACCCCTGGCCCACCTCCGCGCATGGTTCTGCATGCCGTCTCCGTCCCTGTGCGTGCATGCATCCACGTCCAGCTTGCTAGCTAGCACAGTCGATTGAGCCGATGGATTCAGTTGAGCTAGCTAGCTAGCTGGTTTGGCTGGTGTCCGCGTGAACGGCCTGCCATGCTGGCGTCCTCTTTCGCCCCCATGCGCCTCTTGTGCTGCTGTCCGTGGCCGTGTCCGCTGCGGCTTCGATGGCCTCCCCGACTCGCTGCTCATCCTCGTCTTCAGCCGCTATGTGCCGGCGTCTGGCGGTGTCCGCCTCGCCTCTGCACCGCGCCCGCAAGGCCCTGCCTGCCCTCTCCCCGCACCATGGACCACTCCGGCGCAGGCGCCCCCGCGCCGCCTCCAGTCTCGTCTCCCATCACGCGTCACCGTCGGCACCTGCGGCGCCCGCGTCCGCCCTACGGCGGGTCGACGGCTCTACCCTTGAGTGCCGCTGTGTCACCACTTCGGTCCCCCGCCGGCCGTCTCCGCGCATCCACGCCCACTCCACCGCGGCCGCCTAGCTCTGGCCTGCCGCGTCTCCACCTGACCACACGACTTGGCCTCTGGCTCCGCACCCGGCCGCCTCCCGCGCGCCTACGCCCCCGGCCGCCTGCACCGCGTCCTCCGGGTCGCCAACCGGCTCCGGCCGCATCCCGCGGCTGTTCCGTGCCGGCTCTAGGAGCCCGGGCCACCTGCCCTTCTGCCGACTCCACCAGCGCCCGCATTTGCCGGACCTTGTCGTGCCTTCCCCGCCTGCCGTTTGCCACCCCGTCTCGGCCCGGCCGCCGGCTGCCTTCGGCTGGCCTCGCGCGTCGGCTCCCGCCACCCGGCCATTTGCCGGCTGTTGCACTAGCCAGGCTCCCCCGCCGCCTGGCCAGTCTGGCCGTTTGACGACTCCGCCCACCTCTAGCTGGCCCGGCCGCCTGCCGGTTTCCGCTCTCAGCGGCCGTAGATGACTCCTCGCGAAGAAAAGTCAACAGGGCCGACTGCCCACAGCCAAAAGAAAAGATGGGGTCTGGCTGCTCGCGTGAGTTGGATAAAAAAAGAGAGTTGTGTTCGACTGCACGCAGCCGGCTAGTATCTGCGTCCGACTCCCAGATGCTCCTCCGACTGCCCGCACCCGGCTGAAAATTGCGTCTGACTGCCAGATGTCTGTCCGACCGCCTGCAGTGAAGAAGGTGCTGACCGCCTAGCCGGCTGCAAAGAGACCGACTGCTGAGTCGGAGTCCGGCTGCCCAGCCGGATGAAAAAGAAATGTGCGTCTGGCCACCCACAGCCGAACAAAGAGAAGAAGAAAAAGCACACCCAGCGGACGCGTTGACGCGCCCTGCGAATAAGAAGACAAAGTAGTTGCCGAGAGATCCGGCCCGACTGCTCGGCAGTCGGCCCGATTCTCGGGGGCTACGCCCAGCGGATGCGCTGACGCGCCCCCGCGAGAAAGAAGACAAAATAGTTGCCAGGAGATCCTGCCCGACTGCTCAGCAGTCGGCCCGAATCTCGGGGGCTACACCCAATGGGTGCGCTGTCGCGCCCCCACGAAAGATTGCAGACAAGAGAAGAGTTTTCTTCGGCTGTCAGCAGCCATCAGAAGAAAAAAGGGGGAGCTGCAAGATGCCTCTATGCCTGGCCGGTCGAGCCTGACCGGCCAAGACCCCCCTTCGAGCACCCGAAGGCTCGAAGGCTGCACCCAGCGGGTGCGCCAGCGCGCTCCACAAGCACCAAGCCCACATATTTTTGCACCACGCAAGCACGGATAACCCCGAGCAATGCTGGGGGGACTATCTCCGCATTTCATTACAGTTGCATCACTATTCGCCCCGGCGCCAGCCAGAGTTGGCCTGGGGGTTGGCCGCTTGACCTGAGGGTTAGTTTCGGTAGACGGCTTTGTAGCGTGCGTGGTACCAAAGGCTCACTCTTAGTCACAGACCGCAGAGCGGCTGTTCGGCTAGCAAGAGTGAACGCTAGAGGCCACCCACGTGAAAAACGTCCGGGAAGAAAAACGGTTCGGGTGACCCGGCCATTTCCTTTACAAGTATCTACTCAGTTGAATCTGCTCCCAGACTCTGAGTACTGTACACTCCACTTCGCTGCCCACTCTCAACCACAGACCGCAGACCGGCTGTCCGGCAACAAGAGCACAAGCCAAAAAGTGGAGGAAACACAAAAAATATTAAGGGGGCTCGGACGAAACCGAGTCGGCACCCTCCACATAAAACTTGCAATGCTAAAAGCAAACATTTTATATATCTGCGTGGACTAACTTCGTATTTTTGCGTGATCATTTCCGTGGGGAACCCCCCTCCTTGCTCGGAGGCTCGGAGACTACATTAACACCTGCCAAGGAACCTCCGCCCAACTTTGCCAAGTTGCCCAGAGGCTCGGGGGCTACTGTCGGAGTTATTGGCAACGGATACCTCGAAGACGGCAAGACAATAATTCAAGACATAGGGGCTAGCAAAGCCCCTCAGTCCGACTGCCCGGCCGCTCCTGCCGGCTCCCCGTCCAACTGCTCTGCCCAGCCGGCTGCCGCCTGTAGCCCGACCCGATACCGACAAGACACCGACGAGACGGCCGTACCACGACATCATCTACAGTGACCGTGTCCCCTGGGCACTGATTTATAAAGTGCCCCAGGGGACGAGAATAGCATGCACCATGCCTCACACATGGCTTGGTTTGTAAGCTACCCAAGGTAGCTTACAACCAAAGCCACCATGCCCATGCCTACCTAGCTTACTCTCTAAGCTAGCCACACCGTAAAGCAAGCCATACATCCATCGATCAGGGAAGAGGGACACACTCTCATGCATGCATGCTAGCTAGTAAGATGGCTAGCTAGCACACACATACATATCCATTCGGCCAAGCACACACTTGTGCTCATATGCATATACGAGCCGAGGTGCCTATGGCACTGACCTCAGATACAGCTCCAGGAGCATTCTGTACCAGATATACTCAGACATGCAGGAGTAGGGGTATTATCTCTCCGTAGAGCCCCGAACCTGGGTAAACTACCACGTGCCATCCGCATACCCATCCCTGGATATTCCGGCAGCAGTCTTACCCTCACACTAAGCCACCCTGTGGCATCTGTCGTCTTGCACCCCCCGTGAGAATACCACGACACTTCTTATGGCTCATTCGAGTCAGATACCACCCCATGGTTGTGTGCTCGGGCAAGTTTTGTTGTCTCGTGTGGAACGATACAAGGACTCCGATGCGAGTCTGTTGGGGATATAACTGTTGGGTATGAACCGCCTAGAAGGGGCTGGGTCATACCTCTAGTGGCTCATGACGTGGAAGCCCAGGAACGTGTGAAGATGATGGTCCATAGAGCAAACTTATTGAATACCCAAGACCCAGGACGATTGAGGCCCAAGGGCATGAACCGCCATATGTTAACTTGTATTGTAAGGCAAGCTTAGTTAGTCACCGAGCCGGATACGTTGTGTATGAGCCGGCCAGGGCTCTGTAAGCCGCCGGGCATTAACTTGTGTATATAAAGGGGTGACCCGGCGGCGGGTTAAGACAAGTAACAATCAATTGAGTGTAGGTCAAGCGTATTCGCTCCCTGGTCATTGAAACCCAAGCAGTACAACCTAAAGCAGGAGTAGGCTTTTACCTCGTTGATAGGGGCCGAACCTGGGTAAAAACTCTCTATGTCCTTTGTCCCGTTTAACCCCTTCAAGCTAACTACGTTGCGATGGCTCCACGTATAAGTCCTTTTGCTAGGGTATCTGCCGTGTTGAGTCCACGACAGTTGGCACCTAACATCGGGCCATCACACGGTGGTTTCGGGTTCTTGAAGGGAAGCTTCGAAGGGATCAAGGGATATGCCATGGGCCGGATGACCAAGCGTCGTCGCGGAAAGCTCTATATCGACGATGCTGGCTGGGCCCCCGAGGCCGGCTCAATTGAGTATGGGGACCGGGCCCCCTTGAGCGGAATCCATGTCTTCATCGGCAAGATCAGCGAGTCAGGGCCTGAGCCAGAGACATGCACCGACATCATCGAGACGGCTCAGTGCCCACGACCCGCCAAGGTTTAGGCCGCCGTTAAGCATGCCTTTGTTGGTTTCATCCATGGGCTGGATCTTGAGGAAGGATATGTGTCCTGGGGAGAGACGGTAATATGCTCTGATGGCGAGTCTTCAACTGGTGAGACCGATTCAATGTATCAACTATAGGACGGCAGGCTTGGGGGCTGTTCCGATGGTGACAATATTTTGGACCCCTATGAGCCACCGAATAGGGTTGCAATCTTCATGGCCGGCACACAACCTGTGCTCGGTTCAACGATCGCCGCGGCTATGACCTCTAGCTCAATGGCTGGCGACGGCTGGTGCTAGCGGCTCTGCGCCCCCCCCCGGCTCAAGTTCCGACTGGACTGTTGGATGCTTTGGAGGCTTTAATGGGAGCAGAGGTAACCCCAGAGACTCAAGAATATCATAAAGTGGATGTCGCGAGGCTAGATGATGAGATAGCTCAAGCCAGGGAAGAACTCATGGCTGAGAACATTAGGATGGCCACAGAGCGAGCTACTTTGGACGCCCAGGCACAACGGATTCAGGAAGAGTCATTCTGGCTTACCTTGGATCAAAATGCTTCAAATGCCATCATGAGGAGGAGGCACTAGACCCGTCCACCTATAGAGTATGAGGCTAGGAATCTTTTCAACACGCCCGGGGTAGGAACCAGTGACCCGCCCGTGGTGAACCAGGCCGTTGAGAAGCCCGTGGCTGGAGCGCCGGTTCAACCATGTGATGTAGACCCGCCTCGTTTGAATTTGACTTCGCCTCAGCATGTTCCGACACCACCGGGTCATATGGACAATATGATTGGCGCGGCTAGACGATTGGCGTCTCTCCCCATTGAAGGCAAGTTACCGGCCGTGATGGAGATACGAAGGGCCGGAGAGCTTCTTCAGAAAGCGGTGGCTCAACAGGCGGCTTATTCGTACAACCGTGAACGGATTCATTCAAGCACCCGTCCAAGCCGGAGTTATAGCAGGCATATCGAGTCACTAGCCATTTCAAGCAGTGAGCGGCACCATAAGCAGCCTCGCAGGCATGACCTGCTGCACGCTGGTAATGATGCTCAGGCTCTGGTGGACCAGGGTAGGGCGCGGCGTGAGGCTGAGCTTGCAGCCTAGTTGGCGGCTCAACAACAATCTCCGGCTTACCCATCGGCGTCTGTGGAGGCAGGTGTGACCTCCATAATCCTAGGTGTGCCATGTTTAGTGCCGACTCTACGTAACGAGCGTTTGCCTAAGGATTTCAAGGGCCCTGGCAAAGTGCCTAATTACACAGCGGAGCAACCCCTAGAGGCCTGGATTGAGAGCTGCGAGATGGCTACGGAGATACTGGATGTTAGTGATGCTGCATGTTCTAAATACTTCACCATGATGTTGGATGGGCCGGCACGTACTTGGTTGAAGGGACTGCCCGCTAACTCCATCAGATCATGGGCCAAGCTGAAGGCGCATTTTATCCAAAATTTCAAAGACATGTGCAAGCAACCTATGTCAATCCTTGATTTAGACTCTTGCGTCCAGGGTGAGGGCGAGTCAACAACAAATTGGGTGCGTCGGATCTCGGTAGTTATCCACTCATCGGACAGTATCAATGCTGGTTCAGTCGTCCTGATGTTAGAGAAGAATTATCATTTCCTTCCCCTCAAGCAGAAGCTGGGGCGGCTTAAGCACAACTGCAATGATACAGGAGAGCTCATGGCGGCCCTCGTTAAGTATGCCAACTCTGATAGTACTAAAGACCCCGAGTCTAATGAAGAGAAGGCTGGCAAGGTGAAGAAGATGGCAATGCAAAGGGACAGCAGCATAACCCGGCGAGTCAAGGTGGCAATGGTAAGCGCAAAGCCGACGGTGGTTTAGACTTTGTGGATAACACCAATGCGCAGAATAATAGTCAGCGTCACAAGGGAAATCCACCCCAGCTTGGAGGGCCAAAGTTCAACCTTGAGGCAATGATGAATCAGCCTTACCCGAAACACGGGACGCAAGAGAAGCTGGCCAGCCACTTATGGAAGGATTGTTTCATCATGAGGGAGTACATGAATTCTATTTTTTTCCAGAATAATCATGGCCCAAATGGCGTCTCAGGATCTGGCTCACACGGACCTGACTTTGGGGGTGGGGCTCAAGCTCAGGTTTTCAGGGCCAAGGCAATCAAGGTGGTTTTATTCAATCTGGTCAAGGGAATCAGCAGCAGCAGTCGGGTTATCAGAGCAATCTGAAGCAGTTGAGTAGTGGTCAATATCATGTGTTTACCACGAGCTTGCTTAAAAGAGATCAGAAGATTCATAAAAGGGCAGTGAACGCGTTTGAGCTGGCAGTCCCTCATTACTTGCGATGGTCCGAACATACTATTGTATGGAACCGTGAGGATCACCCGCCCCGGGTTGACAATCCGGGTCATTTAGCTTTGGTGGTCGTGCCTCAGGTTGGAGGGTATGTAGGATCGAAAGTATGTCTAGAGGGGGGTGATTATACTACTTGACCAAATAAAAATCTAGCCTTTTCCCAAATTTAAGTCTTGGCAAATTTTAGCAAGTTATCACAAGTCAAGCAATCAACCTACACATGCAAGTCTAGAGTATAGCAGCGGAATGTAAATCATCGCATATGAAGGTAAAGGGGAGGAATTTGGAGGGAGCAAACACAATGTAGACACGGAGATTTTTGGCGTGGTTCTAGTAGGTGGTGCTATCGTACATCCATGTTGATGGAGACTTCAACCCACAAAGGGTAACGATTGCGCGAGTCCACGGAGGGCTCCACCCACGAAAGGTGCATGAAGAAGCAACCTTGTCTATCCCACCATGGCCATTTCCCACGAAGGACTTGCCTCACTTGGGTAGATCTTCATGAAGTAGGCGATCTCCTTGCCCTTACAAACTCCTTGGTTCAACTCCACAATCTTGACGGAGGCTCCCAAGTGACACCTAACCAATCTAGGAGACACCACTCTCCAAAAGGTAATAAATGGTGTGTTGATGATGAACTCCTTGCTCTTGTGCTTCAAATGATAGTCTCCCCAACACTCAACTCTCTCTCAAAGATTTGGACTTGGTGGAAAGATGATTTGAGTGGAAAGCAACTTTGGGAAGGCTAGAGATCAAGATTCTTGTGGTTGTATTGGAATATCTTGGTCTCAACACATGAGTAGGTGGTTCTCTCTCAGAAAATGAATGCTGGAAGTGTAGGCACATTCTGATGGCTCTCTCCACGAATGGAGGAAGGGTGGAGGGGGTATATATAGCCTCCACACAAAATCTAACCGTTACACATAATTTACCAAACTCGGTGTGACCGAGTAGTTAAAATTGGCCAGACCAATTTAGTTCAAAATGTGAACGTTAGGATTTCGGTGGGACCGACATGTCAACTTGGTGTGACTAATTTCATTAGGGTTAGGGAATAACATAATCTGGGTGAGACCGATCACATGAACTCGGTGAGTCCGATTTTGGTAAATAGGCAAACAGAGAGTTCGTCAGGCAAACTCGGTGGGACCGATCACTCACTTCAGTGAGACCGAAACATTATGAAAAGGAAACAAAGAGTTTGCATTGCAAACTCGGTGGGACTAATCGCTCGTCTCGGTTAGACCAAAACATTATGAAGGGAAAACAGAGAGTTTGCAATCCCATCTCGGTGAGACCGAATTGATTAGGCTTTCTGGCAGTGGCTATGTCAACTGAACTCGGTGGCGCCGGATAGATCAAATCGGTGGGGCCGAGTGTGACTTTTGGTTTGGGACATATGTGGATATGAGAAAGTGGTTGAGGGCTTTTGGAGCATATCACTAAGAATTTTGAGCAAGCAAGCCATTAAGCAACACCTCATCCCCTTTTAATAGTATTGGCTTTTCATATGGACTCCATGTGATCTTGGATCACTAAAATGAAAATGTAGATTCTTGAGCTTGAGCCAATATGTGTCCTTAGCATTTTGAGGGGACCACATCTCTAGTCCATACCATGCCAATCATTGAACATTCTGAAATGATCATCTTGAAAGAGTATTAGTTCAATGAGCTATATGTTGTTAAGAATTACCAAAACCACCCAGGGATTAGTCGCACTTTCAATCTCCTCCTTTTTGGTAATTGATGACAACATATAGATCAAAGCTTCGACAAATGATAATAAGAGTGAAATATATCGTCGCTTTGAGAAGTATGTGATAAGCAAGAGCTCCCCCTAAATTTGTGCATTATTTAAAAATTGCTTTTGAATGCAAATGCACAATCGATTAGGATCATGTGTTACTCTTCCATGTCACATACATCTTGGTGGAGCGCGCAAAATGATAGTAAATGAAATATGCACTCATCACCAAGGCAAAGTGAATGATCATACATGAGAGATAAATAATATCATCATCTAAGCAAAAGCATTAAAGTGTTAAATGATCAAACACATGACCATACAAGTATCTCACACACACAAAGTATCATCCAGGCAAGCAAACAAATAAGTATCAAACAAGTAGCAAAAAGAGATAGAAAAAATAAGGAAATCTCTCTCTCTCTCAGCCTATGATCTATACACTTCCCCCCCTTTGGCAACAAGTTACCAAAAAGCTCGAAAATGCATAGTGCTATGCGACTGTCTAGGCTTGATCTTCGGGAGGAGGCGTGGAGAGGACTACGAGGACGAATGCATCTGTTGAGCTTGTTGGAGCTGGTGGAGTTGCAACCAGAGGGGCTACCGAAGTTGTGGCTATAGGTGCTGACGTAGTAGATCTTCTGTCCGTCACAGGCACTGCTGCAGATCGCTGTGCCCTAGGCACTCCCTGAAAAGCGTCAGTGGTAGCTTTCCCTTTCCTTTCTTCAGCTTCTTCCTGGTGATAGTTTTGCTATGACTACTATTTGTTGCAATGATCATGATTGGGGTGATTCTTCTTTTGATCTTGAAAATTTAGTTAAGCCCCATGATGAATATGGGATTGATAATAGTGTTTCCCATATTATTGGAAGTGGGGTTGGAAGAGTGTCAACTTTAGATCCCACATATTTGGAGAATGTTCAATCTTATGAAGTTTTTGATAAAAGTGGGTTTGGAGAGGTCATGACTTTAGTTAATGTTAATCCCACTATTTTGGAAGAGTGTCAACTTTGCATACATGTGTATCATGTTAAGAATATGTTTTGTGATAGTTATATTGTTGAATTTTCTTATGATTCTACATGTAATTATTATGAGAGAGGAAAATATGGTTGTAGAAATTTTCATGTTACTAAATTACCTCTTGTTATGTGGAGATTGCTATTGTTTCTTTCCGCTTCCTTGCATATGCTAGTTTTTGCTTGCCTTGATAATTTGTTTGCCTATAATATGCCTATGCATAGGAATTATGTTAGACTTAGATGTGTTTGTCACGTGTTTTATGATGCTCTCTTTGTGCTTCAATTCTTGTCTTTCATGTGAGCATCGTTGAAATCTTATGCCTAGCTAGGGGCGTTAAATGATAGCGCTTGTTGGGAGGAAACCCAATTTTATTTTTTTTCTTGTTATTTTATTCTATTTAGTAATAAATTATTCATGTAGCCTCTGTTTAGATGTGGGTTTATGCTTTTAATTAGTTTTTGTGCCAAGTAGAACCTTTGGGAAGACTTGGGGGAAGTCTTTGCGATCTTGCTGTAAAAAACAGAGACTTTAGAGCTCACGAGAATTGCTGCCATTTTTATTGAGACTTCTATTTAGTTAATTCTTTTTGAAGATGATTAATAGATAAATTACTCACGTCCAGAAATTTATTTTAGAATTTTGGGGGTTACATAAGTGGTTGATACCTACAGATTACTATAGACTGTTGTGTTTTTGACATATTCTGTTTTTCGTGTGTTGTTTGCTTATTTTGATGAATCTATGGCTAGTAAAAGAGTTTATAAACCATAGAGAATTTGGAGTAAAGTAGGTTTAACACCGATATAAATAAATAATGAGTTCATTACAATACCTTGAAGTGGTAGTTTGTTTTCTTTTACTAACGGAGCTCATGAGATTTTCTATTTGAGTTTTGTGTTGTGAAGTTTTCAAGTTTTGGGTAAAGATTTGATGGATTATGGAACAAGGATTGGCAAGAGCCTAATCTTGGGGATGCCCAAGGCACCCCAAGGTAAAATTCAAGGACAACCAAAAGCCTAAGCTTGGGGATTCCCCGGAAGGCATCCCCTCTTTCGTCTTCATCTATCGGTAACTTTACTTGGAGCTATATTTTTATTCACCACATGATATGTGTTTTGCTTGGAGCGTCTTGTATGATTTGAGTCTTTTATTTTTAGCTTACTACAATCATTCTTGCTGTACACACCTTTTGAGAGAGACACACATGAATCCGAATTTATTAGAATACTCTATGTGCTTCACTTATATCTTTTGAGCTATATAATTTTTGCTCTAGTGAAGCACTTATACCTTTTTAGAGCAGGGTGGTGGTTCTATTTTATAGAAATAATTGATCTCTCATGCTTCACTTATATTATTTTGAGAGTCTTAAAAGCATGGTAATTTGCTTTAATTGTGCATTTACTCCTAGTATAATAAGCATCCAAGACCGGCATAATAAAAACTTTCATAAAAAGTGCATTGAGTACTAGGAGAAGTTTGATACTTGATAATTGTTTTGAGATATAAAGGTGGTGATATTAGAGTGTGATATTTGAGTAGTTGTGAATTTGAGAAATACTTGTGTTGAAGGTTGCAAGTCCCGTAGCATGCACGTATGGTAACCTTTGTGTAACAAATTTGAAACATGAGGTGTTATTTGATTGTCTTCTTTATGAGTGGCGGTCGGGGACGATCGATGGTCTTTCCCTACCAATCTACCCCCCTGGGAGCATGCATGTAATACTTGGTTGTTGATGACTTGTAGATTTTTGCAATAAGTATGTGAGTTCTTTATGACTAATGTTGAGTCCATCGATTATATGCACTCTCACCCTTCCATCATTGCTAGCCTCGTCAATACCGTGCATTGCCCTTTCTCACCTTGAGGGTTGGTGCAAACTTCGTCGGTGCATCCAAACCCCGTGATATGATACACTCTGTCACACATAAACCTCCTTATATCTTCCTCAAAACAGCCGCCATACCTACCTATTATGGCGTTTCCATAGCCATTCCAATATATATTGCCATGCAACTTTCCACCATTCTGCTCATCATGACACGCATCATCATTGTCATATTGCCTTGCATGATCATGTAGTTGACATCGTATTTGTGGCAAAGCCACCATTCATAATTATTTCATACATGTCGCTCATGAGTCATTGCCCATCCTAGTACACCGCCGGAGGCATTCATATAGAGCCATATCTTGTTCTAGTATCGAGTTGTAATAATTGAGTTGTAAATAAATAGAAGTGTGATGATCATCATTAATAGAGCATTGTCCCCCCCCCCAAAAAAAGAGAAAGGCCAAATAAAAAAAGGTAGGCCCAAAATAAAATAAAAAAAGAAAAAAAGTAGAAAATAAAAAGGGGCAATGCTTCTATCCCTTTTTTCCACACTTGTGTTTCAAAGTAGCACCATGATCTTTATGATAAAGAGTCTCTTGTTTTGTCACTTTCATATACTACTGGAATTTTTTTGTTATAGAACTTGGCTTGTATCACTACAAAAAAAATACACTTCCGTGATGATACGTGTTTGTCACAGTAGGTCATGTTTACTGTCATGCATGTACATCCATGACAAATTTATGACAGAATCAAGATAGTCATACATCTGCTGTCGTAGAAGTGTTCCATGACATTGCCAAAATTATCATCACGGAAGTGTCCACTTCCATGACGATAAATCGCGCGTCACGAATGTGCTTTCCTCAAGGGTGACCGACACATGGCATCCACCGTAACGGAACACCGTTAAGCTATCGGGTCAGATTTTGGATCCGATAACCCGTTAACAGCCACGACCAATGCCGATTTTCCATGTGTAAAATTCTCATTGGCTGACGGATCCACGCGTTGGCACAGGTGTCACTCATCCAACGGTCGATATGGGCCTATGATATGTTGACACGTGGACCGGCCAAAAAGTTGCCCACCAAGTTTAAATGGGCCGGCCCAACCAAAGGCCCATAAGATTTAGCGGACCATAATGGGCCTGCCCAGCTAAAGGCCCACAAAATTTAGTGGACCATAGTGGGACGGCCCAGCTAAAGACCCACATGATTTTGTAGACCATAATGGGCCGGCCCAGCTAAAGGCCCACAAGATTTTGCGGACCACAATGTGCCGGCCCAGCTAAAGGCCCACAAGATTTTGCATACCATAATGGGCCGGCCCAGCTGAAGTCCCAACATTCTCTGTCAAATCGGCCCGTCAACGGCCGGTCCTAAACTTGTCATCAACGCGGCCCATGGTCACTTCTGGCCCGTTAACAGTCCGCTAAGTAATTGGGCTGAATTACGGCCCAGTGTATTTCCGGCATGTTAAAGGTCCGACTTCATTTGGGCCCATTTACAGGCCATCAAAACTTTCGGCCCATAAACGACCGTGAAGGACTTGGGTCATATTCGGCCATGTCTAACATTCGGCCTGTTAGAGGCCCACTATAGCTTTGGGCCACTTTCGGCATGTTGTCATTTTCAGCCTATTAACACCGGACGTAAACCATGGGCCATATGTGGCCCAACGTCATATCGGGCCCATTAACGGCCCATATAAAAATGACGATAATCTAGCCCGACCGAAGTTCCAGCCTGTTAAAGACCCGTGTATTAGGTCGGCGCATTTACGACCCATCTGAATTTCGGCCTGTCAAAGATCCGCATCGTAAATGGGCCACCATTTTGGCCTGCTAAGTCCAGTGGGTTATTTGGCACAATCAGGGCCCAATCTCACTTTCGGTCTATTAAAGGCCCATATTTTTTATGGGCTCGAGATATTTACACCTGTAAATGGCCTATTTTTACTGAGGGCCCAAATTATGTTTAGTCCTGTTAAAGGCCCACTATGGGCACATGCCTACCAGAAAAATATGAAAGCTTATGCTGATTTAGACCCAGATATTTTTAGTGGGCTACATGCCAATTTCAGCCTGTAATCGTTTTTAGCCCGATTGGAATGGGCCCGATGAATGTTGGCATGTTGGGCTCCTACGAAGCTTTCGGCCGAATACATTACTAAGATAAACCTACACTATACAAAAATAGCGTCATAATTACTGCAGCCTGAGGCAGCATCATAAATGTTGTATCACAACAAAATAAATTCCAACCATACAACAAAAGGCCTGTTGGCATAAAGTTTACAGTCCTTCCAGATAAAAGCACCATTAGATGATAGAAGCACAGATCATTTGACCTGAGTGCTAATGTTTCAGGCTGTAGAATCTGATGGAGCAGCATGATCTCCACCTTTTTTACGCCATTGCTCTTGAACAACGAAGCGAATGTCTGATAGTCTGGTTTCAAAACAATTCATATCTTGATGACATTTCTCAACCACTATTCTTGTTTCCGAAACAACGTCCATTAGGGATTAGACTTGTGTCTGGAGCATTGATATATCACTCTGTCTAGCAGGAAGATTTTGTTCAGTAGGCGATTTGGATGAGGTTACCTTGACAACCAACCCAGACTTACGCAGGAAGGTTCTTTTCGCACTGTTAGTGGAGAGATACCGACGCACTGCAGCAAGAGGTGACATTGTGCCTATAGTAGCCTCGTCACCTTCAGGTGGTTGTGGTTGTTCAATCATTTGTTCCATAGCTTCCTGAAAGTTTGAACTTGTAGATTAGTGTACCAGATAAGTTACTAATGAGATAAAAACAAACAAAGTAGGTTAAATGTTTATACATAACTTATTTGGTGAACTACTGTAATATATTAGCATGTATTGTAGTGCCAACTACATAATAAAATCACTTTCGGAACATATGTCCATGTAGCATGCCTACTGTATTGTCTATTTCCTCACATTCGTTCACATCTAAGGATAAAGAGACATGGTTTAAAGTAGGATGAACATAGTATGACATCATTCATATCATGGGCAAACAGATAGAAAACAAACATGCTATTTTATCATTGTGTGCGCATGTGAACATAACAACTAGATTACAGATCAAGACCAAAAGAATATCATTCATCTCTTTTAAACCATGTAAGGTGAAATGATACATTAAGACAACTATGAATAAAAGTGAACAGAGTAACTAACATTGGCTGCAAACCAAGTAGTTAAATGAACACATCACAGTACCAATCAGTTCAAGGCAGGAGGAGTAAGGACTTACAACAGCGGCTTGAACTGGTGTGTTCATGCCCTTCATCTTGCTGGCGTGGCAATCCTTAGATTTGCACTGCATTCAGTTCAGGTTCTTTTTGGTCCGCACGGGCTTTCCTCTGTATTTGGAACAAGTCAATATAGATACGATAATATGGCACAAAAAAAGAAGGAAGTAGCAGCTATTTACAAGAGCCTCGCAGTGTGCAATATAGCTACGAGATCCTGTTGTCTGTTGGAATTTCACTTTAGAACGGTTGGTTTTGTTCTTCAAACAGTTAGCCTAGAAGAAGATACACTTGTAAGGCACATACATAAATACATGTTCAATATGTGGTCGGATCAAATACATATAGCCTACCTGATACTTTGGATCAGACAAGTGTTTAACGAGGGCTGTCTAGTCTTCATCTATAATATATTCCATTGGAGATTTTTGGGCGATTTCATTGTTAGCCTTGCCATCAAAGTGAGATTTTCTAAGGTGGTACCGATACTGTCGCAGAGCAGACTGAAAAACATGAGTGCATGCTTGTTTAGTTGCATCATCTTTCAGATCCAACTTGAACCTCATCTGTTGAAAAAAGAATCTGAGTCTTATTAGGAGGAAGCTAGAAAGTATGGGACAGAGAAAGACAATATTACTAATTGCGATGAATAACATTACTTACGGATAAATGGTCAAGGAAGGTGTTAGTATTGTCTTTCTCATTCCTGTACTGGATCCACGTTGGGAGGATACGTGCATGACACCTAACGGCAACGGCTGCCTCTGATACTAACTTGGCTGACTCTGTAGCATCACGTGGCCTTTTTAAACCTGCCTCAAAATGGATCACCATTCTTCCTCCTTTAGATTTTGTTAATCTGTCAAGCATTATCCCTGATGTCTGTTTCCGCTTGCGCCGTGGTGCTAGTTCAACAACGAATATGGAAAGTGTTAGTGTACATCAAACTGTGAGAGTACATATAAAGGAGCATGCAACTGCAACTTGACTCGGTGAGGTACCTTCTTGGTGTTGATGCTCATGAGGTTCGTCTGATCTTGCCAAGTCCAGTTGTGTCAGAAGTGCTTCGGAAGTAGTGTTAGGTGTGAAGGTAGCTTGGGAACTAGCCAGTTCCGAAGCAAACGAACGAGTAACTGGTTGAGATGCTGGTACAGTTGAAGCGGATGCTGTAGCTGGTGGAGCAGGTGATACTGTGTTTGTAGATTTAGCCGGTGGACTTGGACCTTCTACTGCACTATAAGTACCAGCATAATCTCGATGGCAGAACCTTTTCCGTTTCACCCCATGAGTAACAACACTCCCTACTATATTATTTTCCTTGCTCTTTTTTGAATTTGCCATGTCAAGCTGTACCCACAACACAAAATAATAAAACCACTCTTCAGAATTCATTGATGCATGATACAGACAAGCAATACTTTGATGTAAGACAACCGTATGAGGATGGAATATGTAAGAACAACAGGACAAATGACATATTCACAGCTGCGATGTGCAAACTAAGCGGAAGGATTTTCAAGAAAATAGAAGTAATGCAAGCTAGACACCATATGAAAGATGCAACAATATTACTCTGCCAAGTTAAAAGTGTCTTGTCATAAGTGGCAATTCAAAAAATTAGAAGCAGTACAACGTAGAAATCAATGGAAGATGCAACCACTATCAAACTGCCATGTTAAAAGCGTCCAATCATGAGTGACTGATGCGGGATACACAACAGCAGTACTTTAATGTAAGAACATGGTATGATAGATAGATGCAGTGTATTCTAGACACAGAAAGCCATGTCATATGCACATGTATAACGTATAAACTCAGCAGGTGCAATTTAATCAAAATAGAAGAAAAACAGGCTAGACAACATATGCAACATGAAACCAATTATCACACTGTCAACTTAGAGCAAGCACCTGCGATGGTGGAGTACGGGAGATGAACTCATCATGTAGACTTGGGACTTCAACTTCATTAGCAGTAGCAGTGGCAAATCTAGAGAGTCTCTGTTTGCGTCGGTGCGGAGGACCACCAACATCCACTAACTTACTCTTTTCCTTCCTATTTTCTGATATTGGCTTATGAAGTCAAAACCACAAGAAGATGAATAAAATTAGCTCTGGATAACTGGTTGATGCATGATACAGACGAACACTACTTTGATGTAAGGCAAGCGCAGGATAGGAGGATGGAATATATACAAAACAGATTCACACGTACGATAGGAGGATGGAATATGTATGAAAAAACAGTAAGCGGAAGGCATTTCAACAAAATTAGAAGAAATGAAAGCTAGGCACCATATGAACATGCAACCAATATCACTCTATCAGGTAAAAAGTGTCTCGTCATAAGTGCCATTTTAAGAAATTAGAAGTAGTACAAGCTAGAAGACAATGCAAGATGCAACCTACATCACAATCCCAAGTTAAATGTGTCTTATGGGTACGTGATCATTGCAGGTATAAGTTGTAAGCTACACAGATGCAATTCAACATAATCAGAAGCAATACAAACTAGACATCATACGGAAAACGCAACCACGTATAACAGTTCCAAGTAAGAGCAAGCACCTGTGATGGTGGAGTAGGGGAGATGTGCTCATCATGTACACGTATGTTCTAGAAACAGGAACAAGTGTCATATTCACAGGCATTATGTGTAAAGTAAGCAGATGCAATTCGAGTTAGAAGCAATACAAGCTAGACATCATACGCAGCATGCAGCCACATATAATAGTGTCAAGTTAGAGCAAGCACCTGTGATGGTGGAGTAGGGGAGATGTGCTCATCATCTACACAGCTACATTGACTGTCCAGCCTTGTGTTGTCTTACGAATCTTGTTGGGAAGATGGCGGAGTAGAATCTGTAGAGACCCCCTGTTTGAGTTGCTCCGAAGGACCACCATCATCCACTGCCGGACTAATTTCCTTCAGCTATAATGATTTTGCATTGTGATGTCAAATAGATAAGAAAAAGGAATAAAATTCGCTCTTCAGAGCTCATTCATGCATGATACTGACGAACACTACTCGGATGAAAGGAAAACACATGATGCGAGGATGGAATATGTCATATTCACAGGCATTATGTGTAAAGTAAGCAGATGCAATTCAACAAAGTTAGAAGCAATACAAGCTAGACATCATACGCAACATGCAACCACATATAATAGTGCCAAGTTAGAGCAAGCACCTGTGATGGTGGAGTAGGGGAGATGTGCTCATCATCTACACAACTACGGTGACTTTCTAGCCTTACATTGTCTTGCGAATCTTGTTGGGAGGATGGCGGAGTAGAATCTGTAGAGAACCTCCGTTTCAGTTGCTCGGAAGGACCACCATCATCCAATGCCTTGCCAATTTCCTTCAGCTTTATTGATTTTTCATTGTGAGGTCATACCGACAAGAAAAAGGAATATCATTCACTCTTCAGAACTCATTCATGCATGATACTAACGAACACTACTCTGATGAAAGGCAAAGTCATGATACGAGGATGGAATATCTATGAAAAAATGGACGGCTTGACATATTCACACCTATGATGTGGTAACTAAGCAAAAGGCACTTCAACAAATTAGAAACACTGCAAGAAACCATATGGAAGGTGCAATCAATATCACTCTGCCAAGTTAAAACTGTCTCATCATAGGTGGCGTTCATCAAACTAGAAGCAATACATGCTAGAAATCATATTCATGATGCAAACCAATATCACACTGCCAACTTAAAGGTGTCCCATCATAAGTGACTGATGCAGGATACACAAGAAGAGTAGTTTCATGTAAGAACATGGTGTGATAGACAGATATAGTATGTACCAAAAACAGGAAAGCGTGTCATATTCACATGTATCATGTGTAAGCTAAGTAGATGCAGTTTACACTAATTAGGAGCAATACGAGCTAGACACCATATGCAACATGCAACCAGATATCACACTGCCAAGTTAGAGCAAGCACCTTGGATGGTGGAGTAGGAGAGCGGAGACTTGGACCTTGTAATGCACTATCAGTACAAGGAGAATCGGTACAGATGCTCCGTTTACGTTGCTGCAGAGGACCACCATCGCCTTCCTTACTCTTTTCCTTCCTCTTTCTTGATTTTCCCTTGTCAAGTCAAACCCACAAGAAAAAGGAATAAAATTTGCTCTTCAGAACTCATTGATGCATGATACTGACGAACACTACTTTCATGTAAGGCAGCCGCATGATAGGAGGATGGAATATGTATGAAAAATAGGACGGTGTGACATATTGACATGTATGATGTATAAAGTGTAAACTAAGCACAAGGTGCTTGAACTTGTTACAATCGATGCAAGCTAGAAACCATATGAAAGATGAAACCAATATCACTCTGCCAAATTAAAAGGGTGCCCTAACAAATGTATTTGACCAAATTAGAAGCAATACATGGCAACATGCTAGAAATAATATGCAATATGCAACGAATAAAGGTGACTCATCGTAAGTGATTGGTGCAGGATACAGAAGAGAGGTAGTTTCATGTAAGAACAAGGTTAACACATAGATGTAGTGTGTACCAAAAATAGGAAGGCATGTCATATTCACATGTATAGTGTGTAAACTAAGCAGATTGAATTTACCCTAATTAGAAGCATTACAAGCTAGACACCGTATGCAACATGCAACCACATACCACACTGCGAAGTTAGAGCAAGCACCTGTGATGGTGGTGTAGGGGAAGTGCGGTCTTCAGGTACAGAGCTACGCTCCATATCTTCATTTAGGCTTGCTGTTTCTTGAGAATCATGTGGAGAGGATGAAATTGCATTCTTTATAAGAGTATTGCATCTCATATTAACCCACGCGCGTGACTGTCTCATCATAAGCGATAGACGCAGGATACACAAGAACAGTAGTTTGATGTAAGAACATGGTGTGATAGGCCTTGCTGTTTCTTGAGAATCATGTGGGGAGGATGACACTGCACTCTTTAAACGAGTAGGGCGTCTCACAGTAACCCACTCGGGTGACTGTCTCATCATAAGTGATTGACGAGGGATACAAAAGAGCATTAGTTTGATGTACAAACATGGTTAATAGACATATGTAGTATGTATCAAAAACAGGAAGGCATGTCATTATTAAAGGTATAATGTGTAAAGTAAGCAGATGCAATTTAACCAAATTGGAAGCAATACAAGCTAGACACCATATGCAACATGCAACCACATTTGACGGCGCGAAGTTAAAGCAAGCACCTGGGATGGTTGTATGTGGCAATTGAGATCATCAACTGCAGAGCTACGTTTACTGTCTCCAAATGCTTACTGCTTATCTTCGAATTACACTAGAGTGATTTCTGTCTTTTCTTTTCTGCATTCATCAACACTGCGTCAGAGTCTGAAATACCCATGCATAAAAAAACAATAGTTTGAGTATGGGTGAAGTGTGTGCACAATTAGTGCAGTGTAAAGGTAGCAGATAGCAGGTCGGTGAGAAATAAATAACGGGAGACATATGATAGCTCTACAACATGCATGGCACACTAAATTACTATAGGATTCTATGAAAATAACAGTCGACTAAAAGCAAATAGGTCAGTCCATTTTTTCTGCACCGTCCGATGTACGAAGAATGGGCAAATCGCCTTCATCTACCTCCAGCTAGTCAGTGTTGACGATCTTCCTCGAAATGCCAGCGACCAACGGCCCAGTATTCCTCCCCTTCCTACGCCCTCCCCTCGACCTCACTGCACCGCCCCCCGGCCATCCATTCAAGCCCCGCCGACCTCCAGATCGGGCACAAGCAGCTCCTGCGCCCCACACCCCTATGATAGACACCGATGCGCCGCTTCCCCAGGGAACATGCGGACTAGGTGCTCCGCGCGCCTAAGTGGGTGCTGCTTCTTTTAATTGCAGTTTGACTGACCCTGAATTGAAATCCAGGCGGGCTACTGACCTCTAGCAAAGGTGAAATAGTAAAAGGGAGGAAACCTTGTGCATTTAGTATCACGAAGAAGATGTAGTAAGAAGCGCTCAACTAGTTTCTTTTGTGGGATGAATACGGTGTGAGCGGAGACGTAAGATTTGCACGAATAAGGGAAGAGGAGTACCTCTTTCTGCTGGCAGTGCTGTGTCCTTCTGTTTTTCCGACGATCTTCTTGTTGTTCACCGGAAACCAGAAGTTGTGGAGGACGGTGCAGCCTTGGACAAACCCATGGCCAAGTTGTTAAGTGTGGTGTGGTGGCCGTCTGTCGGCGGCGGGGAAGCAGATCCGAGGCGGCAAACAACAGTGTAGCAGGAACAGGTCTGGTGCGGTGGACGGTTGTGACAGTGGAGCCGCAGCAGTGAGGCATAGGACGGCGTGGTCGGAGTGGTTCTAGTACGGCGCACGTCAGCGTCGTGGAGGCAGCTCTGCCTCGGCTTCAGCTGCTAAGTCCTTGAGGGCGTTGCGGTTGCGGTTGCGTTGGACGACGACGTCGGGTTACTGGCTCCGGCGTGATGGAGGAGGGCGGTGGTGGATTGGCCGCTATGGGGTGGAGGGCGGAGGAGGCTGGGGTTTCGCGCGGCTGGTGGAGAGGGTGTTTTCGCGCCCACGGAGTATGAATGGGGAAACGGAGGGAGGTGGGGAACTAAGGGGGAACAATGTTTTGGTTTGAGACGCATTTGTTTGAAATTTGGGGAAAGTTACAAACTTTGACCCCATCTAAAATTTCGGACATATTGCGGGTTGTGGGTAGGAAAATCATGTCAGGTGTCCCAAATGTGGGCTGGATAGATTTCGGCCGAGCGCATGGGTAGGCGCCCACGGCGTATGAATGCTTCTCAGAAGCGGTTGAGACTGGCGTCTTGGTGAAGTAACAAACTTACCCCGGTTTAGACCTTTGGACATCGAGCCGATAGGCTACACGGGCCACAGTCAAGATAGTAATTTCCTACCACCAAAACATCAGTCTCGCGTGGTTTCGGGTGACCAGAGGCCTATTTGGCGCTTCGTTCAATATTTGGGAGCAGAAGCATTAACGTTTTCGGTTCTCTTGAATTGAACTTTCAGGATTTGTCAAACTTCACAAATCTTTACTCTTGAAAATCCTAAAGCTACGATTATTTTGGAATGGAGGGGGTACATTTGAATATTCATTGTACATGAGTATATATATTAAAAAATATGCAACTTACCTCAGTTCATGCATGGTTCGAGATATAATCTCCTTGGTTGCAAAAATAAAGTTAGATATGCGTATGAATATATATATAGCATGTTCAAACTCACCACAAAGATTGATGCCCCCTTACATCTGATTTACAAATGCCATTATCTCGGGTTCAACTAGATGACTGCACTTCCTATGAATTCGAATCTTCGAAACTCACTTTATGTTGAATTCGACATGTATTCTATTTCGTAGCTAGCAATTTGGAATGTATCCATGCAAGTGACAAATGTATAAAGTGCTTCACACTAACAACATGGAGTGCACTAATTAATGTTTATATATGAATTGCAAAAGCATCCATTGCCTGTATTTCAAACCGCTCTCACTCTATGGATCGATAATATGAAATAAACACATGCACATGCTAGAATTCAATAGAGTATGGGTGTCTGATAGACCGACTTTCGTCCATATGCAATTTGCAAAATTCATGATCTCATCCAAAAATAATAATGCCATTTATATTTTAATTTAATGCATAGAACCGCCTTTTACACGTAGATGCACAATGCCTCGCCCCATTCTCACAAATGTTTTATATATCTCTCTATCTAACGCATAAGTGCACACACTTTATATGCATCGGCATTTCTCTTTCACACATGCTCACAATCTCTCTCGGGGTGTCGGGGTGTCTCACGCACATGCTCTCTTTGTTTCTCTCTCTCTCTCTCTGACTTCTATGTACCACTCTCGGGGTGTATACTATCGACGAACTAGCCCCCAAGCTTGTATAACATACTAATTAAGGGCCTAGGTTTACAAATCATATATGGTCGGCTTATCACCAGTGGGGATAGAGTCCTCCGCGACTCTGGTAGCTTCGTGTTGTACGCCGAGTCCTCCACATGGGTCTTCGTATAACACGTCTTGGTCCAACCTATATGTGGCGCAGGATGGAACCGACCCATGAGTCTTCATGTTGACCCACCACAACTAGAAATGATGTGCCCACCACACCACACACGCAATCGGCCAATAAGAAAATAAGCGTATACAATAGTACAACGGTATCTAGCTCACGATACGTCTCCATATTTTGTTGATGACACTGACGGACTTTGCATTTGATGCGTGCTCCGTATTTTGTTGACGACACTTACAGTCATTGTATTTGAAGCGAAAGCACGATATGGTCACTGGATTTCAGAATAAGCTCATTACGGTCACCACATACATTTTGTCGTGCTAACCAACATGTGGTTGGATGGTTAGAGGACAGTGGTTTCTCGAGCCCACCAAGGTTAAAGTCTCGGTGCTCGCATTTATCTTGTGTTAATTTCAGTATTTTCCGGCGATGTACGTTCAGTGGGAGGAGACGTTCCACTCGACTATGAGGCACCTATGGTGACTTCGTAAAATCTCAAGATCATATATGCTGGCCCACTCTCTCGAAGGTGCTCATAGGGGTAGGGTTCGCGTGTGTGCGCTTATAGCGGTGAGTGCTTGCGCGTATATATGAGCCCTTGCGTCTGTACCGTGTTAAACAAATACATATCATGATTTTACGGTCACTAGCTCACCCATACAACTCCGTATTTTGTTGATGACACAATCAATTGATCAGTCAAACATTCCACGCGGCGCAACTATTGTTGCACCATCGGGGCGCGTAACCATGGGGCCCACTTGTCAGCCCGTATATGAATCAAAGAAATGGTAGTTTGAGTCTGTACTGTGTTAATAAAATAGGAGTACATTTTAAGGTGATTATACGGTCACTGGCTCACCATACAACTCCGTAATTTGTTGATAACACGATCAATTGACCAGTCATACGGTCCACATTCAGCAGCGCACATTACCATAGGGCCCACTCGTTAGCGCGTATATGAAGGACATAAATGGTAATAAATTAGTGGTTGGTGGGTACTCAAAGTCGTGAGACCTCTGGTTGGCAGTCACCGGCCGTTGGGGGGCTAGAGGGATGGCCGGTATGGTGGCGGACCGGCGGTGGGGAGTTGTTTCGGGGAGGGTGGGCCGGCTGCGGGCGGCAGGGGATGGTGGTTCGGCCGGTGGTGGCTGGCGCCTCGGGGGAGGGGGGTGGAGTTTGATGATAAACCGGAGGCCCTTGATTTCGTATCCAACGGCTGGAAAATCTAATGACCAGAGATGAAAAAGTCAGTCAACTGACGTGTAGCCTCACCCACACGTACACATGCACGCACGCAAGACACGCATGCATGTAGGCGTGGAACACTGACACGTACACACGCACACATGCTGGCGTGCAGCACTGACACGTACACATGCACTCACGAACACACGCACGTACGCACCCATGCATGCAACACTGAAACGTACCCTTGCACGCACGCAACACTCGCACGCCTACATGCACACAACACACGACGCAAGACACATGCTCAGCCTATACGTGCATGCAGCCTTTGTTAAGGACGTGGATTGTTACGGGTATTAATCAATCTGATCTGTGATAAGCAGAACATTGATGTTTGCAGCGGTCTTTATGAATCACAACATATCGAACGGGCTATCAACATAGTAGGCTTATCTACATGAAAAAATATGACGTCACACTCAATGAACAATCATCGGTTTATGAAATGCCCACTTCTGACCGCCCTGGCCCACCAAAGGTTCCTCTGCTGTGCGCTGCCTGCATTGGGTCACTGACATGCAGGCCATGCACCCAAAGAGACCACACGTTAGTGGAAGAATGGCGCGATGTCCTAGGTCAGAGTCGAGGGCGCCACACTTGGAGATTTAACATGGTGCGTTAGACTATCTGATGTTAGCATGTCATACATAGTCATCACTTAGTCACTCATACTACAACAAGGTTGGCTATAAGTGTATTTTTTTACTCCTCTCTATCTCTTTCTTCGTACTCCCTCCGTCCCATAATATAAGAACGTTTTTGACACTAGTGTTGTGCCAAAAATGTTCTTATATTATGGGACACAGGGAGTACTAGTATTTATTGCATTTGCCAAGGAGTGACCTCTTCCAATGAAATGGTGTTGCTAAGTTTGCTTCATTTAATTAGCTATAGACTCAAAATTGTCTTTTCACCTAGGTACACGCGCTTAGCACCGTTTCTTCCTTGGGTCACCAAACTAGTCTCTCTCTTCTTGATTAACTTGCCACATCAGATTTTATGCCTATGTGGCAAGCTTAAGCACCTGTAGGAGCAAGTAAAAGTAAGTACAATAGTGCGCTTTACATGGCATTTTTGCATATGTGGAGGAAAGAGAAGCAAGGAAAAAGTGGAGAAGTGGGCTCTCATGCAAGAGCCAGCCTCTACTACATGGTGGAGCATTGGGAGAGGCACCTGTATGGAGGTGGTCAGGAATCGGGAGACTCACGCCGGTCGTAGCGCCGCAGTTAAAATGATAATGGCAAGTCAAATCACGGGGCCCCACCTGTCCAACAGTAACTCGCTGTCAAATCACACAGCCCTACGTTTGCAGCAGCCTACTCCCTCGTCTTCTCGCGTCTCTGTCGAACCGACTAGGCGGAACTGCCCCACCTACCGCGCAGGAAAAGCCCCGCCCTCGACTTTTAAATACAACTACATCCGCTTAAGAATCCAATGATATACTTTTTGTGACATAGTAACTCATATTTAGTTAGTCAGATGGATAACCTAAAACTACGTGCAGGCCCTATAAACCGAGACACCTAAAAATAAAAAAACCAAGACAAATAGGGTAGTTCAGCATGTATCTTTTTAGATCAATATAGTAGGGATTCACCAAGGAGAAAAACCAAGTGGTAGACTGCTCCTGTCGTGTTGGCGTAGCAACTCAAGCAGGGTCAGTCCGCACACGAAATGGCGACACACTTAATAGGACCCCTTTGGCCGACATGTGGCTCATCCACTGTCTTGTTCCATGTGCGATGCACCAAATTACAGTTCGGAGCAGCGGTTGGAATTGGAGGCACCCCGGTCGTAGCGCCGCAGTAGTAGAAAATGAGCGATAATGGGTCAAATCACAAAGCCCCACCTGTCCCGCATTAAGCTAGACGGACGAAGCAACCATCATTTCACTCTAAGGCGCAACAGCATAAAGAAAAGACAAAACAATGATGCGTGTGGCAGCTACCTAGGGCACCCTAGGGTAGGGGTCTCCACTAGAGATCCTTTTTTTGAAAGCGCCTCCACTACAAATCGGCTTCTCCCTCGTCCTCTTGAAGAAAACCAATGATGAGTGCGGCGGTAGGGTTTGTAGGAGTACTATGGCGTGTGGGGCCACGTCGTAGTAAACGGGTTCGAGTCGACGCCTTAAATATGTGTGGGCCGCTTGGTTTTACGAGAATGAGGCAACATTTTGGGTTCAGGGACTAGTGGAGATATAGTACGTACAAAAAATTGTGGATGTAGGTTCGACCGGAAGGCAATGATGCATGGGCCCTGCATTTTGATATACCCGGGGCCGCGTGAAATTTGCTACTCTACTCAAAACTAGTAAGGTACACATGTATTGAACGCATGAGATTTCGAAACCAAATTGTGAATAAATACACACTATAGCATGTAAAGCTTTGAGTCATATATGCATGATGTAGATGTTCGTTTAGTTCTTATAGTTCATCTCATTCAAAATCAATTAGTTTATAAAAATGTTAAGATTCATGGGGTTGTGCATTGTAAATCATAAAGTAAAAAACAAATAATGGCAATTCATTTAGAGAAAAATAATCAATTATGATACAGAAGATTCTAGAACAAAGGAGAAGTGCTTGTGTTTTGAGGTTTGTGCATTATGCTTAAGTTCAACCATGGAGTCTTCTAAATTGTACATGTAGCAGATCTGGTGGAATGTTGATGATATCCAACGGCCAGTAGTGCTCGGATTTTCCTATCTCTGCACTGTCGGGTTAGCTTCATCCAGCGACCATCTTTCAAAGCTATTGGCACACTATATAGTTCTTGTCCCATAGTTGCATGTTTTGGAAAAAAGCTACTAGTGGGTTGTACTGTCTATTTAGGAATAGAAGATGTATACATGGAAGTTATAGGGAAAGAGATGACATGGAGCATCTCAATTCCTATGAGTAGGGATTGGAAAAGAGATGTCATTTGGTTCACATCATAGGAACTTTTCTATTGAATCTATAGATGACATGTATCTCAATTCCTATGAGGGATTAGAAAAGAGATGTAATTTGGTTCATATCATAGGAACATTTCTGTTGAATATACGCTAATGTTTATTTTCCTTTGAAACTAAGGGAGTATAGGAATCCATTCATATGAACCAAGTGGATCTAAAGCTATAGAAATGATATCATGTTTATTTCCTTTGAAATATGGAATATATGAATCTATTCCTATGAACCAATTGGCTCTAAAGGAAAAAATCCTATAAAAATCATGTCATATAGAGTTCCTATGATATTCCTCGACACTAAAGGATGCTTGAAATTGTTGCAGGTGATATGATGGTCTTTCTTTGTAGACTCCTCACCCATCTTTATAGTTACCTCTCAAAGATGAATGAAATGATATATACATGTTATTCTACATGTGCAATTTGGTACATGAAAACTTGGTAAAAGTTTGCGAGGTTCGAATTTTCAATAAAGCTACATGCACTGCATTTCGAAATGGAGGGAGCATACGGTAGTTGCTAACACTCATGTGGAAGATTTGTGTGTAGGAGGAGTGGCTGTTCTGTTAAATGACATGGAAAAACTGACACTGTCGGATGCCAATCTAACGGTTCTTACGGCGTCCGTCAGGAAAAGGCTTGTGGCGAATGTTTGTCGGATAATGATTTACGGACACATGCATTGCATTGATACATGCCCCCCTCTCTCTCACGCACACGCACCCTCACGAGTCACGACTCTCCCGAGTCCTCTCGCAGACTCGCACGTCGCACCCGCCGTCTATCTGCAGGTAGACGTCACGCACATATGTGCTCTTCACATCCTACCCTCAGAACTTCTTAAAAACAAAAGACGGCGCACACATTTTATTAGCTCACACGTCACACACTTATACTATTACTCTTGCATCGAACTTTCTTTGGGCATAGTATATTGGACTCTCACGAAGAGAAGCAGTGCAAGCACGCACTAGTTCTCTCACACCCACTCGCGGGTACACGTAGGAGCGCATATTTTTGAAGCTGGTACAACAAAATCACTCCATTATATATAAAAGCAGGAGCCTTAGCGCTTGCTTTACCAGGGTTCCTCTCGTTCACTCTCTCATGCTCTCCAGATCTAAGCAACACATAGGTGGACACACTCTCTCTCAGCTCACGGCAGGTCACAAATCTGGCCGGACAACCTCGACCGGGGCAGGGGTGTAGGTGCATCGTTCACGCTGTCGTCGGCGGCGAGGGAGGAGACCAACGACTGCCCGCGCGTCCCGATCAGCGGCCGTGCCGTTCTCTCCGAGAGAGTGCCGGCTCGGGAGGGCCTCCGACCCCTTCTTCCTCCCCGCGGTATTGTGGCCAAGATGCGGCCTCCCGACGCCGTCTTTGCCACATGCCACCGACCCTCAAGTATATATTCCTTTGAAACCTGCCTTGCTCTACTACCCCAGCTCCCTTCGTGTGGATCCTTTTCTACTTCCGTCCGCTGTTCCAAAGCCACCTAGACTTCTACTACTATTAGAAGTAAAGCTAGTTCATACAGTCGACTCAAAGCGTTGGTTCAAACAGGGAAGAAAGTGGGAAAGCTGTAGCATGAATCTAGGACTTGGTTCTAAGAGGAAACGGGGGAAATTAGTAATATTTGTCATTGTTTAAATAACCGTATTTCATATTTGCGCAAACAGGGATGTCTGTCTCTGTATCGGTTCTATCCGCACAATCAAAAGCACACACCTCAGTTTTAGTACAACTGCTCAAAATGAGATGGCTATCCCTCGTTGTCGTCGTCTAACCTCCCGTCTTCAAGGTATCCCTACATTGGTAGTAACTAAGGTAGAATGACCAACGCAATCTAAAAGAAGCTGATTCGTACGTTTTACTTCCTGATTGCAGTGCAGGGACGAGCGAAAACAACTGCATCCTAGTCTGGAATGCACTTTCTACCAGTTCATCCATGGACCAAGGACTAGCTGGCACGGCTGCACGGCGGTTTTTTGGACAAATGCGTGGACAAGAGGCATTGTGGTCTGCTTATTTCTGCAAATAGCGGTGCTTAAATTTAGTGCAATGCACAAGCATTTCAGCTGGTCAGTACACTGCATGGTTCAATTCAGCATTCCAGCTGAGACCACAATTATAATTGGTTATTCTGGAATGAGAGAACCTAACCCTGGATGGTGGCAACAAGAAAAAACCAGAGTGAACTCCAGGAAATTTAAGCCTGCCGGGAGGCCCTTTGCTCAGAGAAGCCTTGCTTGTTTTTTCCTGATTTGTAAACCTTCTCACAACTTGGTCTTTTCCTGTGAACTAGTATATGTTTGTTATGTTCTATGAATCATTGAGATGTATAAAATTGCTTAACTTATGCTTTTCAAGTTTTTTATGAAGACGAGTTTAATGTGAGTGTTCCACATGAGCGCTGGACTAGCGTGTGAACGTTTGGAATTTATTACATTGTGGCCTCAATTAACTGCATGAACCACTGTAACAAGATACATAGTTGCTTATATGTCAGACAACAGATTGTTGATTGTTAGCTGGTCGATAGCCTAGTGTTGAAGCGAGCTGAGCCAATGTGCCGTGTTTTGCACAACTGCTTACAAGCAGGGTAGCACCAACAGTGTTTACAAGTACTTATGTATACGTCGGCGCACGGTTCTCGAACGAGTGCTCTATTTCATCAAAACACACACTGCTCGTATGATAAACCATGACAACTTATGTCTTACCATGCCATATTCATGAAAAAACTAGTGAGGACACATCTGTTTCGCCAACAATTACGATGGTTCTCACATGATTCACGGGCACACAAAAGTAGCAGCAGTTCCCATAGACGGATTCAAACAGAGTACTAGCCCCAGAGGGGTCGATAACATGCAAGGTTCGGATAATTAGACACAATCCAAACTACTATTAAACACTAGCTGGGGCAACTATTTCATGCCTCGATCTCATTTGGGCTGGACACAAGACGGACCTTGCCATGAACATCATTGAGGACGTCCCGCAACAGCTCAATCCTGTGAACCTTCATGAAGACAACCTTGTGGCCTTGCCACTGATAAACTTGTTTATGGAGGCATGCCACGTCATCTTTCTGCATAAGCTTGACAAGAACAGTATGCCTCACAAATGAAGGAGTAGCTTTGAACTTCTTGTGCTTCAGTACACCCTAGACAACACGCCTGACAACAGTGAGGCTGGAATACAACTCTTCATTGGTATAATCGCAAATGGCTTCTAGGATCCAACAGCCTAAGAACTCTGTTTTCCAAGTGCGTATATTCAGGTCGTCCACCTCATAGCGCGTGACATGTACAACCGCACAATCCTGGTCTGCATCAGGGCTCTAATTGAAACATAAACAAATTCTGAATTACTTTTCAGTATAAGAAACACAAGTTATTTAAACCACTATGTATAGCATGGTCGAAGCTAATAAAATTTTGCATTATTAATCACCACATACTTCCTTTTCTAAATAAATCACCACATACTTAGATGAAAAACCACAATCGAGATCGCCAAAGAAGGAAATCAC
>NC_041386.1:526740215-526760116 GCF_002162155.2 Triticum dicoccoides | reverse complement strand
CGTTGACCATCTTAGTAGTGGCCGTGAGCGTATCTGGGGTCGGCTCGGTGGTTGCCTCCATCTTCTTGGAGCTCTCTGTCTCGTGGGGATCAGCCTCCCACGTCTGCTCCAACATCTGCAGATCTTTGCCTGGTTCTCCTTGGTCCATCATGAAACTGACAAATACTAGGAGACCACTGAAAGGAAAACACAATCGCAATGACAGTGAAACAAAAAAGAGAGTGAGGATTGGTTAGACCTTTGCAAAAGTTCTGTTTTTTTCTCTGAACAAAAATATACCAACATCACGGATTCGCTTACCTTCCCTTCGTTTGGAGAGAAGAATAGTGGCAGATGCGAGTGTTGCCTTTCTTGAAGATGGTGAGGGAGAAGGGGATTCAGCGAAGAGTGAAATGATGGTTGCTTCGTCCGTCAAACTTAGACTGCGGGGAGGTGGGGTTTTGTGATACGAAGGCTCGTTACTGCCGCGCTACGACCGGGGTGACTCTCCGCTTGCATACTGCCTTCTAATTTGGTGGATGGCATTTGGGCCCGCGCGCTGCATGGCCCGCATGTTGGTGAACAAAAGTATAATGGCATTCAGTAGAGGGAGACGTTTCAATGACCTAGGAGGAGCCAGAAGCGGTAGAGTGTCTCCACTGTACTAGTAGCAATTGTTTTTCTGGCTAGCTGTAGAGTGTCTCCACTGTACTAGTAGTAATTGTTTCTCTGGGCCCAAGACAAAACAGCCCATCCACACTAGTAAATAGTAAAATCAATTCAAAAGCCCATATATTTACTAAATGAGAGGCGCTACCCACACCCAGCACACCGCCCCCCCCCCAAATACCTAGGTGCTCTTCTTCCTCCTCGCTCCCACCCACCTCATGCCAGATCGCTCCACTCGTACCCCCAAATTCCTCACCTCACTCCTACAGAAAACCCCAGCTCCCCTTCTTCCTCACTCCTACAGAAAACCCCCAGCTCCCCTTCTTCTTCGCTCGCACTACAACTAGGCTCGTCATTCGTTACTCTGCTCAAATCCGTGAGCGCGATGCGACGCCCTCGAGGAAAATGGAGTCGGCTGACCCCCAGCGCCAAGAAGATGAGGTTCCCGCCAGCAGCGACGCTTGTTGTAGATCCCGCACCCGGCAGCGCGGGGAGAAGCGGCGACCCCGCCCCCACCAGATCCCAGGAACCTGTAAAATCTCAGGTGGACCGCATCAGCGATCTCCCGGACGCCGTCCTTGGGGAGATCATCTTGCTTCTCCCCACCAAGGATTGTTGCCGCACCCAAGTCCTCTCAATTCTGTGGTGCCCTCTATGGCGCGCCGTGCCCCTTAATCTCGACCGTCATCAGCTATCTCTCTTCAATGATTTTGAAATCCCCAGAGCCATCATATCCTCCCACCAGGGCTCCGTTCAAAGCCTCTGCATCCTGTCATGCTACCTGAGCAAGCATACCATGCCCTGCATGGTGGACGCCTGGCTGAAATCCCCTGAATTCACAGAACTACAGCTGCTTGAGTTCTACTATTCCCCTGGAAATCACATACCACATACCGAGCGCCATGAACTTGTGCCCTCAGCATCGATGTCCATCTCGCGGTTTTTGTCCTCTCTCCACACCGCCACGTTTGCGCTGTGCTACCTACCAGACAATCTGCTACTAAACCTTCGACTCCCATTTCTCAAGAAACTTTCACTTGTGCGGGTTCGTATATCGGAGGCCTCATTGCACAACATCATCCACTCTAGTTGCCCTGCGCTGGAGTGCTTGGTGCTTGTTACCGAAAAAGGCTTTCGCCCCGCTTTATATTATAAGGCAATTGCCCAAGCCAAACATCCAACAAGGTTCAAACACACACACACACACAGGTCTAGCACAGACAAGCAGTCAAAGGGTTAATGCTGAGGGCATAGCTCAACAACTTGGTGCTTGTTTTCACAGTTAGAATCGGTTTTCTCCAAATAAAGTCGCCTAACCTTGTAAGAATTGGAATTTCTTTTGACGGAAGGCAGCTCATCATCCAAGATGCCCCTTCACTTCAAAGGTTGATCCTTGATTCTAGTTATTCACCGTTGCAAATAACCGTCCTCTCTGCGCCTAAACTGGAGACCTTGGGTGTAATACATGATCTCTGTGCTCATTTCAATATGGTGTTTGCATCCACAGTTCTTCAGGTACTTTATATTATTATCTACACTTGTAACCATAAGATGCATTTTAAATTTCTGTGCATAATTTATGTACCATCTTGGAGTACACATTTTGTACTAATGTTATGTTCTATGTCCAATTAAGAGTTTCTCCATGGATGGCCCATCAATGGTGCTGGATTCTGTCAAGATCTTATATATCCAAATGAATAGTTTTGATCTAAACAAGATTATTGGCTTGCTGCAATGCTTTCCATGTCTGGAGAAGTTGTATATAAAGGTGATAATTTCACGCACATTGGAAGCCCGCATATAGTGTACTAGAATTAACCGTTCAGCTGTTGCTCTTTTGACACTCTTCTTTTAGACCTTAACTGTTTTCAATCTTCATGTCTATTTAGGCAACAGGACGGGGTAAGAAAGTTATAACCAATCGGTGGATTTGTAAGCATTGGGATTTTCTCACTTCCCATGAGATTCGATTGAAGACAATAACGCTAGAACGATATGTAGCCAACTGTGCAAACACAAGATTTGTCACATTCTTCCTGCTGAATGCGAGGTTACTAGTGTCCATTAGGCTTAAGTTTATTAGTAGCATGGTTTTGACGGATGGGTATGTTGAAGAGCAAAAAAAGGAGTTTCAGGTGGGCAAAAGAGCTTCTGAACGTGTCGGGCTTCTATTTACAACATATTGTGGTCATAATCCAGTAAATTTTACGACCCAGGATGTTCATTATATGGACATGACCGATCCATTTGACTGTGACTGCCGAAAATAGTGCTGGAGTTAGATGTTGTTGACCTTTTCAATCTGGTTTTTTTAAACCTGATGAACAATTAACCCTCGTGCTTTTGTATAGTTTGTAAGCTGGAGTTAGATGTTCCTGCCCTTTTCAACTCGGGTATGGCTGTCATATTTTCTTTGAAACAAGGCAAATGGCTTGCCATTCGTTTAATTTAGAGTGAAATATTGTAACAAATCCCAACCAAGGTAAATAACATTACTCTCGCCGGCTGCTTGAGCTCACTGTGCATTACAAAAGCCAAGTGATTAGCCCCCACCAGCACCCACAAACTTATTTCGAACTAGCACATCAAATGGGTTGTAAATTTTCATAGGAAATGTTGCATGACCGTGACAGATTTGGATTCTGACATTTGGGACCCGCGAGGAAATAGCCTATCCAAGGTGGTGTCGACTTACTAGCCAGTCAACAAATGATTCTGCCTACCAGCCTTTGAATTGACATCCAACATCTGTTGTGTATCTTCTATCTCTTGTCTTCTTCTTCCTCCAGCTGCCCAAACCAAACCACCCCGTCGGCTCCGCCTGCTCCCGCCTCCCGTGGCTGGCTGCGCCTCCGCCACCCTACAATACATACCCTCCAACGTTGGCCAGTCCCTCCCTCTATTCCCCCACACGTCCTGTTATTCTCCGGTGACGTCAGCCCCAACACGCACCTGCGCCCGAACCAGTCAACCCTCGTACTCCCCTCCGCCTGCGACTGGACCGGCGCATCTTCAACGGCTCCTATTCCTTCCGTCCGAGGCCTCGCCGTCGTCCTCCGCCCTGCGGCCTTGGTTCGCTCGCCGTGCGCGGTGCACGGCCCTCTTGCGTTGTCAACGTTGTCAACAACCGAGAGGAACAACAAGATGACTGTACGTGGAGAGGATGAAAGTAGGGACCCACCAGCGTCATGGCAGTACGCAAGCAAGTGCCTCTATAGTACAAGGCCAAACATATGGTTCCTCCTAATGGTTGGACATCTGGGGCTCACGCCATTGTCAACGTAGTCAATAAATGAGAGAATTACACCACGAGAGGCTGACACCAGGGACCCAACAAGTCGCGCAGTTTTTTTTGAGGAACAAGTAGTTGTTATTATTCTAGTTTTAGCGACGGATCAGGGTAACAACGGGGCTGTGCGGGGGCTGTGGCCCGTGTAGCCAGGGTTTTATTTATGTTTACCACATCATGAGCCCAGTTGTGTTTTTTTCTTGCTGAAAATGGCTAGCCCAGTTCTATTTTTTTAAAGAAATACCCAAACAAGGCTTACTTGCTTTATCCGCCCTGCAGGGCTGCAAATCTTTCAAGACGAGGAGAGTTTCATTCGGTTTGCCCAGAAATGGGCTATATATTTTTAAAACGCATCAAACCAGGAATTAGTTTCAATTTTTTTTCATTACAAGATCTTAAATTCCATTGATTTTTATGCGTGGACAATTATTTGGATTTTATATTTATATAAATTATTTTTCAAATAGTTTGAATGTGAATCGATATTTCTGGATTAAAAACAGTTGACCTCACCGAAATATGCAAAATTTCGTATACTTTTTAACGTGGCCACAATATGGGGTGTAATGCTAACAAAAAGAAGATGGGCTCCAAAAAAAATCTTAAGAATTAGCAAATGGGCTATACATTATTAGAAATAATGGCAGATGGGTTGTATGCTGTTTTCCATAGATTTGAGGCTGACTTGTGCGCCTACTACAGGTTGACGCGTATGCTTTCATAAAAAAAATGTTGACGCACACGCAACGCCCTGTCAACTTAGTCAACACACGAGAGCAGTGATTATTGGATGTCCATCCAACGGCTATCGTGCTTCTTCAATCTCTGCTCTTCATGCTCCAGCCGCTCAAACAAGTGCCAGCGGGACTGCCTGCTCCCTCCTCCCGTGGCCGGCTATGCTGCCTTGCAGGCCTCACGGCCCCACCGTACTCCCATCGTTGGCCTAGCCATCCCTCTACTCACCCACACATGATGTTATTCTCCGGCAATGGTAGACGAACCAATAAACCCTCGTACTCCTCCGCGTGGGAAACAACTGCCGAGTATTCCCTGGCTCTGTGTCATTCCCTTACTAGGCCTCGCCATCGTCCACCGCCCTGGTGCTCTCGGCGCGGCCTCGTCAACATGGTAAATGAACGACATCCATCGGAAGTGAACTGTACGTGGAGAGGCTGACAGCTGAGTCCACGGCCGCACACAAGGAAATGCCTCCTTATTACACGCAAAATAATGATTCCTCCACCTAATAGCTAGGACCCACAGGAAGGGCCTCTGTATTTCGCGAAAAAAACATTCTCCCCACTGACAGGTCAGACCCACCAGCTATATCTTCGCACGCAAGGAAGTGCCTCCTTGTTACGCCCCAAAAAATGAATACCCCCTGCTTGCTGGAACCCACCATATTGTTGGGCTGACTTGTGGGCCTACTAAGTTGACAGGGATGGAGGGCTTTGTCAACTTAGTCAATACTCTAGTGACCGTATGATGTCCATCCAACGGCCATAGTGCTTTTTCAACCTCTGGTCTTCTTGCTCCAGCCGCCCAAAGCAGCGTCGGTCGTGCCGCCTGCTCCTGCCTCCCGTGGCCGGTTGTTCTACCGCGGAGGCCTCACCGCCCCCATACTACTCCCACCACTGGCCAGGCCATCCCTCCACTCACCCATAGCCCCTGTTATTCTGCGGCCACAGCAACCTCACAACGCAGCTGAACCAATGAACGCTTGTACTCCTCTCCGCGTGGGCATCCACTGCTGCGTCTTGCACGGCTCCGCGTCGTCCCCTTCCTAGGCCTCGCCGTCATCCACCACCGTGGTGCTCTCGGTGCGGTGTGGTCAATGTGCTCAACGACCGACTTCCATCGGAAGAGTACTGTACATGGAGAGGCTGACAGCTGGGTCCACAACAGCCGCAAGGAAGTGCCTCCTTATTACACGGAAAATAATTATTCCTCCACCTAACAAGGATGTAATTTTTGAATAAACTCGCTCATTTTTATCCTGTGCGCTGAAAACTTGTTCGTAGGCGCTTAAGCAATGCTTGTTGAATTTAAAATATTATTTTCTGTGCAGCCGTTTATCAAAAAATTGAGAGATGGCCAGTCGTCGGCTTCTGCCCCCATGCCACTAGTGCTGGGGTGTTCGGGATAAACATGAGCGCTCTTTTTCCCTTAGTTGGGTCCTTCGAGGGAGGCGCTCAGCACAACGAACCAGGCAATCGGACTATAATGCTTGAACACTCTCACTTAGCCATAGAACTTTATAATTTTAAATTTCGGCGAAGCCCCTAGTTCGGAAGACCGAGTTCGGGGCGCTATCCACGCCTTGGCCGGACAAATCCGGCTCCTCGCTCGAAGCGGCATAAGTCTTTAGGGACTCGAAAAAACCTCTCGAACAGCGACCGGTCTCTCGCCTCATCATGACTGTCAGTTTTAGCTTTCTCCACTAAGGTGCTTAACCCAGCTCAACTGGGGCACAATCGCAGTGGTTCTCCTAGTGCTACCTTAGCCGATATAGCGGAACGTAAGGCACCAAAACATAGGAGCCGGGCAAACCCAACTATTGACCCAAATCATGATTCGGAGCCGATGCATATAGTGCTATAAGTTCGGGGTGCCGCACTTGTGAAAGTGTGCGGACTTCTCACACCATATTAAAGGGTACTGAAGCCCCTGGCGTACTTGCCGTACCATAGTGTACGGGTGCAACATGTCATTAATGAACATATATAAAAGAGAGTAATGCAGAAAATAGACAAAAGCTATGCATTGTTTATATAAAGGCTATTTATCAAAGCCGAACGATACAAATAGTGCGGTAAGCAAAAGATATTGGACTATTCAGTATGTCCTGACCTGGGGCAGGTCGCGGAATTGTATTTAAAACAGGTATACCGCTCGTAACAGAGACCACCTGGGAGTTCCATAGTGCGGCATGGCTTATCTGCCTCCTTGGATCTTGCATCGTTTGTGCGGCAGTCGAATTGCCGAACAGGTCGTCCGAAGTATGGAGTCCTGAAGGTAAGAAAAAATTAAAAAAGAGAATCCGGCAGCCCCTAGTACGTTTTAAGCTATATTCTGGGCGTGCCGTTATTATGCCCCTTCCCCTGTGCCCATGGTATTTCAAGGGCGTAGTTATGTACGCAGGTACTGGTTTCGCTATGTCGCGATAGCTGGGGTTGGGGCCGCATTGCTACGCTTGCTCAGAGTGTGCCAGGCGGTCTTGCTGTGGGTTACTCCGGGCGCGCTTGGCAGTGTCTGGCTTTTTAATGGCCGGACTGGAGAATTGCCTGAAGGCTACTTCGTACCTCCGCTGCGAGAGCCGCCGTATGCTCCTCCGTACGGAGGGAGCGTTCGGTGTTTCCATTGACCGTAATTACTCCTCGAGGGCCTGGCATCTTGAGCTTGAGATATGCATAGTGCGGCACTGCATTGAACTTTGCAAATGCAGTTCGTCTGAGCAGGGCGTGATAGCCACTGCGAAACGGGACTATATCGAAGATTAACTCTTCGCTTCGGAAATTGTCCGGGGATCCGAAGACCACGTCAAGTGTTACTGAGCCTGTACAGTTGGCTTCTACACCTGGTATAACGCCTTTAAAGGTCGTTCTTGTGGGCTTAATCCTTGAGGGATCTATGTCCATTTTCCGCACTGTATCCTGATAAAGCAGGTTCAGGATACTGCCGCCATCCATGAGGACTCTTGTGAGATGAAATCCGTCGATGATTGGGTAGAGAACCAATGCGGCGAAGCCGCCATGACGGATGCTAGTGGGATGGTCCCTTCGATCAAAAGTGATCGGGCAGGAGGACCATGGGTTGAACTTTGGGGCGACTGGCTCTATCGCGTATACGTCCCGTAGCGCACGCTTCCGCTCCCGCTTGGGAATGTGGGTTGCGTATATCATGTTCACCGTCCGCACTTGTGGGGGAAAGCCCTTCTGTCCATTGTTGTTCGGCGGCTTGGGCTCCTCGTCGTCGCTGTGCAGCCCCTTGTCTATGTTTTCGGCCCTTAACTTGCCTGCCTGCTTGAACACCCAACAATCCATGTTAGTGTGATTGGCTGGCCTTTCGGGGGTGCCATGTATCTGGCACAAGCGATCGAGTATTCGGTCCAAACTGGACGGGCCCTGAGTATTCTTTTTGAATGGCTTTTTCCGTTGACCGGATTTATAGCCTTTGAATCCAGCATTGACTGCCGTGTCTTCATTGCTGTGGCTGTTAACACGGAGTTTTTGCTTATTCCGATGTGTCCTGCCACTTTTGTCCTTGGTAGCCGAATTACCAGGGTTCTTTGATAAGTTGTTACTGCGAGCTAGCCAGCTGTCTTCTCCCGCGCAAAAGCGGGTCATGAGTGTCGTGAGGGCTGCCATGGATTTCGGCTTTTCCTGTCCCAGGTGCCGGGCAAGCCACTCGTCGCGGATGTTATGTTTGAAGGCTGCTAGGGCCTCTGCGTCCGGACAGTCGACTATTTGGTTTTTCTTTGTTAGGAACCGTGTCCACAATTGTCTGGCCGATTCCTATGGCTGCTGAATTATGTGGCTTAACTCGTCGGCATCCGGCACTCGCACGTAAGTGCCCTGGAAGTTGTCGAGGAATGCGGCTTCCAGGTCCTCCCAAGAACCGATTGTGTCTGCTGGCAAGCTGTTAAGCCAATGCCGGGCCGGTCCTTTAAGTTTGAGCGGGAGGTATTTGATGGCGTGTAGATCATCACCGCGTGCCATGTGGATGTGAAGGAGATAATCCTCGATCAATACCGCCGGGTCTGTTGTGCCATCGTATGATTCGATGTTTACGGGTTTGAAACCCTCTGGGATTTTATGATCCATTACTTCATTCATGAAGCATAGCGGGTGTGCGGCGCCTCTGTACTGGGCTATATCACGACGTAGCTCGGAAGCGCTATGTCTGTTGTGTTCGGCCCGGCCGGATTTGTTGTATCCGGAGTGAAGATCATTGTCACATGCCGTAGGGCACCTGCAGGATCCGTAGATCGATCTTGTTTGTCTTGCCTTATCCTCCAGTATGTCTTGCAGGTCGGGCGCATTTTCCCGTGCCTTAGTTGAGCGGCGTCGGGGCATGGCTTGGGTGGACGGCCGAGGGGCTTCTCTGTCGCGGCCGCGAGGTGGCCGGTCTGCCATGTCATGTGCTGGTGATGTAGGTGCTTCCTCCTCTGATCGGGGTAGCGGCCTGCGCTTCGGGTAATTCTTGGAGGGGCGTTCGAGTTCATACTCTTCGGCCATAAGGACTTCAGTCCATCTGTTAGCTAGCAAATCTTGGGCAGCTTTAAGCTATTGCTGCTTTTTCTTGAGGCTGCTTGCCGTGGCTAAAAGCCTGCGTTTAAAACGCTCTTGTTCGGCGGGGTCTGATGGTATGACGAATTCCTCGTCATCGAGGCTTGCCTCGTCTTCGGAGGGAGGCGTATAGTTATCATCCTCGACCTCTCGGTCTGCCGCTCTCTCATGAGGGCTGGCTTCTCCATCTTCCTGTGCCGAATCTTGCTGAGGTGGGTGTTCTTCGGCGTTATCCGGGGTAGTATTATCTCCCATGCCGGAATCACCGTTTTTCTTTGGCGGGATTTAGAGCGGCGCCGTTGACGCCGGCGCTTCGGCTGTTTCTTGGGGGCGTCATCCCCCGCTGTTCCATCACCATCTCCATCTTTTGGAGTATCCACCATATATATGTCATATGACGAGGTGGCCTTCCAGCGCCCTACAGGTGCTGGTTCCTATCCGTCTCCTACATCGTCGTCCATGCCGTCGATATCTTCGGAGCTGAAGTCAAGCATGTTGGTTAGATCGTCGACAGTGGCTACAAGGTGGGTGGTGGGTGGGCTTTGAATTTCCTTATCATCCGTATCCCACCCTCGCTGACCGTAGTCCGGCCAGGGCTCTCCTGATAAAGAGAGAGACTTAAGAGAGTTCAGGATGTCACCAAAAGGCGAATGCTGAAAGATGTCTGCGGTGGTGAACTCCATTATCGGAGCCCAATCGGATTTGATTGGAAGGGGCGCGGGGGGTTCGGAGTCCGGGGAGGAGTCTAGATCCTCGGAGTCACGGGCCATGCGGAGTGCGGGGCTGGAGTTCGGCTCGATCGCCTCTGAGATCGCAGCCCCTGAGGCAGCGTCTAACCGCTGATCCTCGATCGGCGCAGTATGCTCCGAATCAATGGTCGAAACCGACGCGTATGCGGCCTCCAAGGCGCTGTTCGGTGGCAGAGCTATATCATGCCCATCGAGACAGTGCGGCGTGCTTAGCTGTGGCTCAAACCCGTCGAAGATCAAGTCCTTGTGGATGTCAGCCATGTAGTTTAGGCTTCCAAACCTGACCTGATGGCCAGGGGCGTAGCTTTCGATCTGCTCCAGGTGGTCGAGTGAATTAGCCCGCAGAGCGAAGCCGCCGAAGACGAAGATCTGTCCGGGGAGAAAAGTTTCACCCTGGACCGTATCGTCGTTGATGGTCAAAGGAGCCATCGGGCCTAAAGGCGACGACACAGAGGAACTCTCACTGAAAGCTCCAATGTCGGTGTCAAAACCGGCGGATCTCGGGTAGGGGGTCCCGAACTGTGCGTCAAGGCCGGATGGTAATAGGATACAAGGGACACGATGTTTTTTACCCAGGTTCGGGCCCTCTCGATGGAGGTAATACCCTACTCCTGCTTGATTAATATTGATGATATGGGTAGTACAAGAGTAGATCTACCATGAGATCAAGGAGGCTAAACCCTAGAAGCTAGCCTATGGTATGATTGTTATGTATGGAGTTGATTGCCTACGTACTACAACCCTCCGGTTTATATGGACACCGGATAGGGTTAGGGTTACATAAAGTCGGTTACAATGGTAGGAGATCTTGAATATCCACATCGCCAAGCTTGCCTTCCACGCCAAGGAAAGTCCCATCCAGACACGGTACGAAGTCTTCAATCTTGTATCTTCATAGTCCAGGAGTCCGGCTGAAGGTATAGTCCGGCTACCCGAACACCCCCTAATCCAGGACTCCCTCAATAACCCTTGGATATTTGTTGCACTACTCATAACGAATCACCAAAAGCCTCAATATGTATAGCACCTATCGCAAGTAAAAGAGTCAATCCGAATAACAATGCATATTCGGCCTTGATTAATCGTGCATAAAAATATTCTAAGCGGCACGAGGCTTCAAAAAATAGTACCATCAAGAAATATATAAACAACACCAACACTTTGGCCATTGCTATGAATTGAACCATGAAAACATAATCTCCATAGTACTAGAGAGACAAGGCTAATATTAATATTATGCATGACACTAATCCGATGTTCAGTAACAAAATCAACTATGATTTGGCCTCTTATAGATCTCAAAGATGCATAAGCCAAATCATATCCAAACAAAGTATAAGCCCACCAACCAATTCTGTAGCTATGGATTGGTCTATGTAGCATATATTCAATGTCATCGGTCATGATGTCTCAACTCCATCCAATCATAATATAGGCATACATATAAATTTTCATGAGCACGTACCTTGTCTCGCTCTCAAACTAAGGACGATGTTAGAATACTACACCGGCCATGCATTGAAATACTCTTAGGACGATAGATAAATATCGGTCTTTACCATGTAAACTTCATTCAAAGCACATATAGCCGAAATAAACAAATGAAATGACAAATCAAGTATTTCGGCCCTTTGGATTAGCAACAAACTTGTAGCTAATCAAATGTATAGTGACTTGGTAATACCCTCTCATGACGTAAGAAATTATATTGCATCCATGGATTAAAATAAGCCCATTGAGGGTTACCAATCATACCTGATGACGAATTCCATGGCATAGGCGTTAATGGCATAGTTGAAGAATATGGATAATGTGTAGACCAAAGATGTTGAAACCTTTGGCTTGGTCCTTCATAGTTTTTAATCTTTTCCTTCTTCACTTTTGCCGCCTTCTTGTAATGGAGGCTTGCACATAATTCTTATTTTGAGCACTTCCTTTGGGAACCCATGCCATGTTCCTTTCTTCAAGTTCTTGTGCACTAAGTTTGTGTAATTCCCTCTTTTGCCAATACATAAGCCGAGTGGGCATCTCAGCTGTGATTCCTTTTTGGCCTTGTGCACTCTCAACTTCTTTTCTTCAGATTTGGCACTTTGACTCTCAATAATTTGTTGCTTCGTCTCATTGCCTTTTGTAGCCAATGTCAACACTTTAATTGGCTCTTTATTATTTGAGATCAAATCTAAAGTAGCACACTTACGACCATCTCTTTTCACACGGTAGACTTGCTTGACCACCTCTTTTTTCATCCACAGTGTCCAGACCGATTCCTTATAATTGAAACGGTCTTTAACATGTGACTGTTCAAATGTTGATCTTCTCGGAGCTGCATAATATTGGTGAGATGGTCTAAAATAAGATGGAGAAAGTGCCCTTATATCATACCTGTCCCATGATGAACATGGATCTACATGATCATAGGGAGACATCCACGGCATTGGCATTGTCGGCCCGAAATAAGGATATGAATATGTTGCACTGAAACTCTCACTTTGCCAATACCGATCCTCATATTTGCGCCTTGGGGTGATCTTGGTTTATTTGCATGATTGGGCCGATAAGCATTCTTCTCTTCACTCTTCTTTTGATATTTCTCCAATAGTTCAGCGAAGGTGATTTTTGATCTTTTACACTTGCGCTTATTTCGGCCTTTGTTTTCTTTTGGTTTGCTTTCATCGATCGTTGGATTTGCTTGCTGCCCCCAGTCCTTGGCGTCTCCATTGTAGCTTCGATGGAATTCTCACCCTTAAGATTATGTTCATTATGCTCTTCAACAACTTCTTTACTTGAAAGCTTGATCCCATCACCTGCAGTTTTTACCTTCTCTTTAAATGGATCGGCTTGAAGCAACCGATGCAAAAACTTTTTGCCATCGGGACCAATCGGAATAGACTGGTCATCTCTTGGTGTTTCAACAAACTTCAATCATCCTTTTTCAATGGCCCATTTAACTATTTGACGAAACATGTTGCAGTCCTCAAAATTATGCTTGGACGAATCATGCAACTTACAATACATTCGTCCTTGGATTGATGGCTTAACATGGTGATCAAGAATTGTAAAGTAATTATTTTTCAGCAACAATTCAAATATTTGATCACACATGCTTGAATTGAAGGTATACTTCTTGTTTTCTAGCCCATCTTGTTGTGAGAAAGGTTTTGGAATTAAGCAAACGAATGGTTCAGATTTTGCATCACACCATTCGGCTATGCATTGTGTTTTGCACTCTATCTCCAATGTCTTTGGGTAAGATATTATACTAGCATCGGTTTTCTCAATAGAATTCAATCTTGGCTTTAAATTTCTAAAACGAAAATAGTTAGAACACACATGTCTCAATTGAGACCAAGTGCAGGCCAAGTATGAAATAAGCAAAGCTACCCAAATAGATATGAACTTTAGATAAACCAACGGGGAAAGCTTTGGCTGTAATAATAAGTCACTATCGGTCTTCATAAATGGCGTAATGGGTCGACCGATATGCTCAATAACAACTTTATTGCTAGCAAGTAAATGACCCTTCTTCATTGGTCTTTCAAAATTACTTATGAGGATTTTTCTAATAGATGCATCAACAATAAAGTCCTGACCAAATCTGAAAATAGGTAAATTACTTGCTAAACATACCTCTTCAAATATGTTGGGAGAGCACGATGGTGGTGTGACCTGAACAATATCTTGCTCCGCCTTTGGATGGCTCCCCAACGCTTCTTCATCATCTTTTTCTTGATTCCGTGCATCATTATATTGAAGATTTTTGTCGGCCGAACTTTGTTCGGCTACTTGTTCTTGTCCTTGAAGTTCATCAATTTCTCTAGCACGAAACTCATAGGGCAGGAAGTAGGTTCCATTAACTTTAGAAAAATCAAGTATGGTCGCTTTGTTATGCTTGCCATGCCCTTTCTCAATAATGCTTGCCTCTTTGCATTTGATGGATTCAGAATATATACTTCTTGATTCGGCTCTTTTAACCGGAGTACTTTCATGTTCTGAATCATCTTTCTTTACATTGCTTCTACCAATTGGCAATGCTTCTTTCACTTGAGCCAATTCTGTTTCTTTTTGTTTCTGGCGGCGAGCGGAAAAATTGGCTTTAATCTTTTTCTCAATTTCAGCCCACTTCAGATACGATTGTCCCCCAATGCTTTTAGATTCTTTCGGCAATGGCACATGGGTGTTTCCAAAACTTTGTAATTGTGTAGGGGCTTTGTAGATTTTAGCAACTTGACGATGATCTCTTCGCAACAAGAATGGGCCAGAGACCGTACGAAGCTTCGTCCCCAGCGGAGTCGCCAAAAAGTGTGTTCGCACACGAACACGTCATCATGTACCCTCGATGCCAGGGGTGATTCACCGCAGCTCGCGTCGAAGGAGATCTGACCGGCAGCGCGATACGCAGGACAGCCGGCAGATGCTTTTGTAGACCCGAAGCCCCGTTTGCCCGGGAGGGACCCCGTCAGGGCTTGCGGCGGCTATGGGCTGCTCCAGGTCGATTCGCTCGCCCCTAGAGCCTCGTGGATCCGCAGCCCTCCAGCATGAAGAACTAGCGAAGAACGAGAAGAAAGATACAATGGAGAGATAAAAAGTAGATGAACACGAAAAAGTAGTAGATGTGTTTGTTTGATTGTGTGTTGTTTCAATCGGCCATCACCCCCAACATATATAAGAGGCGGCTGGACTTCCCGTACAAGCAAAGAATTTATCTAGGCTTTCCTTACAAGAAAATTACATCAATTCACGTCCAAAACCCTAGTCAAATTCGGACTGGTTTATCCGAACATTCAAAAACTGTTCGGTTTAAACTGGCTGCACCTTGCGGATCTTTTTTGCGGTGGTAAACGATCTCGGATTAAAACAAGCCCAAAAGCAATCTTGACCGTTTCGACGAGACGAACAACTTTCATGTTGAAGGTTTTTTGATCAGAGATCATCTTAAGGGTCAGATCAGTCTCGCAACACAGGTTATTTCCTCGCGCCACCCGTCAGACATGTGTCTGGTGGGGCGCGCCACATCTCACCCTCTTGCGTTGTCAACGTCGTCAACAACCGAGAGGAACAACAAGATGACTGTACGTGGAGAGGATAAAAGTAGGGACCCACCAACGTCATGGCAGTACGCAAGCAAGTGCCTCTATAGTACAAGGCCAAAAATATGGTTCCTCCTAATGGTTGGACATCTGGGGCTCACGCCATTGTCAACATAGTCAATAAACGAGAGAATTACACCACGAGCAGCTGACACCAGGGACCCAACAAGTCATGCAGTTTTTTTGAGGAACAAGTAGTTGTTATTATACTAGTTTTAGCGACGGATCAGGGTAACAACGGGGCTGTGCGGGGGCTGTGGCCCGTGTAGCGAGGGTTTTATTTATGTTTACCACATCATGAGCCCAGTTGTGTTTTTTTCTTGCTGAAAATGGCTAGCCCAGTTCTATTTTTTTAAATAAATACCCAAACAAGGCCTACTTGCTTTATCCGCCCTACAGGGCTGCAAATCTTTCAAGACGAGGAGAGTTTCATTCGGTTTGCCCAGAAATGGGCTATACATTTTTAAAACGCATCAAACCGGGAATTAGTTTCAATTTTTTTTCAATACAAGATCTTAAATTCCATTGATTTTTATGCGTGGACAATTATTTGGATTTTATATTTATATAAATTATTTTTCAAAATAGTTTGAATGTGAATTGATATTTCTGGATTAAAAACAGTTGACCTCACCGAAATATGCAAAATTTCGTATACTTTTTAACGTGGCCACAATATGGGGTGTAATGCTAACAAAAAGAAGATGGGCTCCAAAAAAATTCTTAAGAATTAGCAAATGGGCTGTACATTATTAGAAATAATGGCAGATGGGTTGTATGCTGTTTTCCGTAGATTTCAGGCTGACTTGTGCGCCTACTACAGGTTGACGCGTATGCTTTCATAAAAAAATGTTGACGCACACGCAACACCCTGTCAACTTAGTCAACACACGAGAGCAGTGACTATTGGATGTCCATCCAACGGCTATCGTGCTTCTTCAATCTCTGCTCTTCATGCTCCAGCCGCTCAAACAAGTGCCAGCGGGACTGCTTGCTCCCAACTCCCGTGGCCGGCTATGCTGCCATGCAGGCCTCACGGCCCCATCGTACTCCCATCGTTGGCCTAGCCATCCCTCTACTCACCCACACATGATGTTATTCTCCGGCGACGGTAGACGAACCAGTAAACCCTCGTACTCCTCCGCGTGGGAAACAACTGCCGAGTATTCCCTGGCTCTGTATCGTTCCCTTCCTAGGCCTCGCCATCGTCCACCGCCCTGGTGCTCTCGGCGTGGCCTCGTCAACGTGGTCAATGAACGACATCCATCGGAAGTGGACTGTACGTGGAGAGGCTGACAGCTGGGTCCACGGCCGCACACAAGGAAATGCCTCCTTATTACACGCAAAATAATGATTCCTCCACCTGATAGCTAGGACCCACAGGAAGGGCCTCTGTATTTCGCGAAAAAAACGTTCCCCCCGCTGACAGGTCAGACCCACCAGCTATATCTTCGCACGCAAGGAAGTGCCTCCTTATTACGCCCAAAAAAATTAATACCCCCTGCTTGCTGGAACCCACCATATTGTTGGGCTGACTTGTGGGCCTACTAAGTTGACAGGGACGGAGGGCTTTGTCAACTTAGTCAATACTCTAGTGACCGTATGATGTCCATCCAACGGCCATAGTGCTTCTTCAACCTCTGGTCTTCTTGCTCCAGCCGCCCAAAGCAGCGTCGGTCGTGCCGCCTACTCCTGCCTCCCGTGGCCGGCTGTGCTACCGCGGAGGCCTCACCACCCCCATACTACTCCCACCACTGGCTAGGCCATCCCTCCACTCACCCACAGCCCCTGTTATTCTGCGGCGACAGCAACCTCACACCGCAGCTGAACCAGTGAATGCTTGTACTCCTCTCCGCGTGGGCATCCACTGCCGCGTCTTGCACGGCTCCGCATCGTCCCCTTCCTAGGCCTCGCCGTCATCCACCACCGTGGTGCTCTTTGTGCGGCGTGGTCAATGTGCTCAACGACCGACTTCCATCGAAAGAGTACTGTACATGGAGAGGCTGACAGCTGGGTCCACAACAGCCGCAAGGAAGTGCCTCCTTATTACGCGGAAAATAATTATTCCTCCACCTGACAAAAGGGACCCACCGGATGGGCCAGCAATATTTTGCAAAAAAAATCGTTTCCCCCTGACTGTTGGGACCCACCGGACAGGCCACCGTATTTCACGAAAAACCGTTCCCCCCGCTATCAGCTCGGACCCACCGAAAGTGCCTCCTTATTACGCACAAAAAAATATATACTCCCCCGGCTAGCTAGGATGCACCTTGGTGGGAGGCTGACTTGTGGGCCTACTAAGTTGACGGGGACGAAGGGCTTTGTCAACTTAGTCAATATGAACGATTCTAGCTCTAGTTACCGTACGATGTCCATCCAACGACCGTAGTGCTTCTTCAACCTCTGGTCTTCTTGCTCCAGCTGCGCAAAGCAACACCGGTCGTGCCGCATGGTCCCGCCTCCCGTGGCCGGCTATGCTGTAGCAGAGGCTTCACCGCCCCCTACTATTCCCACCGCTAGCCAGGCCCTGCGGCGACGGCAGCCTCACACCACAGTCGAACCAGTGAACCCTCGTACTCCTCTCCGCGCGGGCTTCCACTGCCGTGTCTTCCCCGGCTCCGCGTCATCCCCTTCCTAGGCCTCATCGTCGACCACCGCCGTGGTGCTCTCCGCGCGGCGTGGTCAACGTGGTCAAGGAACGACTTCTTCTGAAGAGTACTGTACGTGGAGAGGCTGACAGCTGGGTCCACGGCCACAACCCAGTTTTTTTGTGATTTGCCAAGTGGCCACATCCCAGTTTTTTTGTGATTTGCCAAGTAAGTCACTTTGTCAGGCCTGTTGGGCTGCAAATCTTTCAAGACGAGGAGAGCTTTCATTCGGCTGGCCGAGAATATGGCCCATCAGTAATGAGAAATGGGTTGTACATTTTTAAAACACATCAAACTGGAAATTAGTTTCAAATATCTTTTCTTTCATTTCAAGATTTTAAATTACAATAATTTTTATGCGCGGAGAATTTGTTGGATTTTATATTGATATACATTTATTTTTAAAATCAGTTTGAATGTGAGTCGAAATTTCGGGATTAAAAACAGTTCGGACCGCACCGAAATATGCAGAATTTCATATAATTTTTTAACCGCGGCCAAAATATGGACTGTAATGCTAACAAAAAGAATATGGGCTCGAAAAAAACCTTAAGAATTAGCAAATGGGCTATAAATTATTAGAAATAATGGCAGATGGGTTATATGCTGTTTTCCACAGATTTGAGGCTTTCCTATAAAAAAGGTTGACGCACAAGCACTGACTGTTGGATGTCCATCCAACGGCCGTCGTGCTTCTTCAATCTCTGCTCTTCCTGCTCCAGCCGCTCAAACAAGCGCCTGCGGGACTGCCTGCTCCCTCCTCCCCGCGGGCCTCACCGCCCCACCGTACTCCCATCGCTAGCCTAGCCATCCCTCTACTCACCCACACCTGCTGTTATTCTCTAGCGACGGTAGACGAACCAGTAAACCCTTGTACAGTCGTACTCCCCTCCGCGTCGGAAACAACTGCCGAGTCTTCCCTGCCTCCGTGTCATCCCCTTCCTAGGCCTCACCGTCGTCCACCGCCGTGGTGCTCTCGACGCAGCGTGGTCAATCTGGTTAACGACTGACTTCCATCGGAAGAGTACTGTGCGTGGAGACGCCGACAGCTGGGTCCATGGCCCCCTGACTGCTGGGACCCACCTGCTACACCTTCGCACACAAGGAAGTGCGTCCGGGCAAAAAAAACAAAACGATTCGCCCCCCTGACTGCTGGGACCCACCAGCTATATCTTCGCACGCAAGGAAGTGCATGACAGTCGGGACCCACCTGGTCGAAGCGTAAATAGCGTTGTCATTCTGGTCGCGAACATGTATGTACATATATACCGGTGGATGTAGAGGCACGCATGTGTCGTAGTAGAGGCGCGCACGTAGCATGTACATGTACGTACAGCGGCCAGGGTGCAAGAAAGAAAATACGACCACGGATGTGTACATACGGGCGGGGTCTCGAACGCCTACTCGCGCATACGTACGGCGAGGGCTCGTTGACATGGCTGCGTCGGAACGGAGAAACAGCGTGGTCATCGTGTTCATGGGGAGACAACGGAATGCGTCGTGTTCATGGGGAGGCAACGGAATGCATCATGTTCATCGAGAGGCAACGGAACGCGTGGGAGCCAACCAGCTGGGTCGGAACGGAATGTGTGGTCGTGTTCATCGGGAGGGCTTGGACGGAACAGGCGATGGAAACGAGGCCTGGCGTACCGCGGAACGGAGGAAATGGCCTTGTGTTCGACCGATCACGTTCGAAACGGGATCCTGTTCATCGGGAGAGGTCTGGCGTACCGCAAAACGGACGAAACGGACCTCCTACGGTCGAAACGGGGGTCCTGTTGATCGGGAGGGGTGTGGCGTACCGCAAAACGGAGGAAACGGACCTCCTACGGTCGAATCTGGGGTCCTGTTGATCGGGAGGGGTGTGGCGTACCGCAAAACGGACGAAACGGACCTCCTACGGTCGAAACGAGGGTCCTGTTCATCGGGAGTGGTGTGGCGTACCGCAAAACGGGACTCCACGGGATACTGTTCATCTGCACTGTCGACCTCCTCCAGCCTCCACGGGCTACCGTCGACCTCCTCCAGCCTCCAAGGACTCCTGTTCATCCAGCCTCCACCGCGCGCTACTCCACCTGCTACTGTTCAACCACCCCTCCAACATCTACTGTTCATCCAGCCCTCCACACCACGGGGTCATGTTCAACCACCCCTCCACGGGCACCCCTCCACCGTCTACTGTTCATCCA
>NC_041386.1:526660177-526740156 GCF_002162155.2 Triticum dicoccoides | reverse complement strand
CACTCACTGTTCATCCCAGAGGCAGCATCGATCGGCTTCAGTTAGCTGCAGTAGCGAAGGAATCACTTGATCGGGTTCAGTTAACAGCCATCGCTCGATCGCTCGGGTTCAGTAACGCTTAGCCTGCAGTGCAATCGCTCGGGTTCAGTTAGAGCCCAACGCCTCGCTCGGGTTTAGTTAGAGCCAATGCCTCGCCACACGCGCGTACGTGTATGAGATAAACGCGCATCGCTCGTCCCCCGACCTACCACCGTAACCGGGAACCCCACGAAATTTTCCTCGCCCTCGCTTCTACCATGGTTTTTTTCCGTCATGGACGACCCAAAGAATGTCATGCAACTGCGTCTCCGGCCTGCCCAGGACGAAAAGCCCATTTTCTGTCATGATTTTTTGTCATAGAAGTAGGAGCCCACCACATCTATGATTATACCGGGTTTTGTCACAATTATCGTCATAGAAGTGTCATATGTATGACAGAAATTTTTTTCGTTCGGCCCAAAATGTCACGGTTGTGTCTTTTTTTGTAGTGTATATTCCAACAATGGGCCTCCTCAAGTGCTCTTGGTCTTCGTGACCAAGAAAGTTGGATGCACACCCACTTAGTTTCTTTTGTTGAGATTTCATACATTTATAGCTCTAGTGCATCCATTGCATGGCAATCCCTACTCCTTGCATTGACATCAATTGATGGCCATCTCCCTAGCCCATTGATTAGCCGCGTCGATGTGAGACTTTCTCCTTTTTTGTCTTCTCCACATAACCCCCATCATCATATTCTATTCCACCCATAGTGCTATATCCATGGCTCACGCTCATGTATTGCGTGAAAGTTGAAAAAAGTTTGAGATTACTAAAGTGTGAAACAATTAGTTGGCTTGTCATTGGGGTTGTGCATGATGAGAGCATTCTTGTGTGAAGAAAATGGAGCATGACCAAACTATATGATTTTGTACGGATGAACTTTCTTTTGCCATGTTATTCTGAGAAGATATAATTTCTTAGTTAGTATGCTTGAAGTTTTATTATTTTTCTGTCAATATTAGACTTTTATCTTGAATCTTTCGGATCTGAATATTCATGCCACAATAAAGAAAATTACATTGAAGAATATGCTAGAAAGCATTCCACATCAAAATTTCTATTTTTATCATTTACCTACTCGGGGACGAGCAGGAATTAAGATTGGGGATGCTTGATACGTCTCCAACGTATCTATAATTTTTTATTGTTCCATGCTATTATATATTCTGTTTTGGATTTTTAATGGGCTTACTTATACACTTTTATATTATTTTTGGGAATAACCTATTAACCGGAGGCCCAGCCCAAATTGCTGTTTTTTTACCTATTTCAGTGTTTCACAGAAAAAGAATATCAAACGGAGTCCAAACGGAATGAAACCTTCGGGAGTGTGATTTTTTGGAAAAAATGTGATCCAGAGGACTTGGAGTGGACGTCAAGCAATCAACGAGGAGGCCACGAGGCAGGGGCGCGCCTACCCCCCTAGGAGCGCCCTCTACCCTCATGGGCCCCTCGTTGCTCCACCGACCTACTTCTTCCTCCTATATATACCTACGTACCCCGAAAACATCCAGGAGCACCACGAAACCCTATTTCCACCGCCACAACCTTCTGTACCCAAGAGATCCCATCTTGGGGCCTTTTTCGGAGCTCCACCGGAGGGGGCATCGATCATGGAGGGCCTCTACATCAACTCCATGGCCTCTCCGGTGATGTGTGAGTAGTTTACCTCAGACCTTCGGGTCCATAGTTATTAGCTAGATGGCTTCTTCTCTCTCTTTGGATCTCAATACAAAGTTCTCCTCGATTCTCTTGGAGATCTATTCGATGTAATCTTCTTTTGCAGTGTGTTTGTCGAGATCCTATGAATTGTGGGTTTATGATCAAGATTATCTATGAAGAATATTTGAATCTTCTCTGAATTCTTTTATGTATGATTGGTTATATTTGTAGGTCTCTTCAAATTATCAATTTGGTTTGGCCTACTAGATTGATCTTTCTTGCAATGGGAGAAGTGCTTAGCTTTGGGTTCAATCTTGTGGTGCTCAATCCCAGTGACAGTAGGGGAAATGACACGTATTGTATTGTTTCCATCAAGGATAAAAAGATGGGGTTTATATCATATTGCATGAGTTTATCCTTCTACATCATGTCATCTTGCTTAAAGCATTATTCCGTTCTTACGAACTTAATACTCTAGATGCATGCTGGATAGCGGTCGATGTGTGGAGTAATAGTAGTAGATGCAGGCAGGAGTCGGTCTACTTGTCACGGACGTGATGCCTATATACACGATCATGCCTAGATATTCTCATAATTATTCTCTTTTCTATCAATTACTCGACAGTAATTTGTTCACTCACCGCGATACTTATGCTCTTGAGAGAAGCCACTAGTGAAACCTATGGCCCCCCGGGTCTATCTTCCATCATATTAATCTACCATTATTTCCATTACCGTTTATTTTGCAATCTTTACTTTTTATCTTTATTATAAAAATATCAAAAATACTATCTTATGATATCTATCAGATCTCACTCTCGTAAGTGACCGTGAAGGGATTGACAACCCCTTTATCGTGTTGGTTGCGAGGTTCTTATTTGTTTGTGTATGTGCAAGGGACTCGCGCAAGGTCTCCTACTAGATTGATACCTTGGTTCTCAAAAACGGAGGGAAATACTTACGCTGCTTTACTGCATCACCCTTTCCTCTTCAAGGGAAAACCAACGCAGTGCACAAGAGGTAGCAATCGATTGTAATACGAACTCTAGGATAGATTGATTAGAAAGAATAGCTTTGAGGTGGTTTCGTACCCTACAAACAATTTCGTATTATGTTCTCCGCTAGATAGGAACTTTGGAGTGATTCTTCATTGCACGTTGAGGGAAGGTTATCTGATTCAATTATATTAGCATTGTTGAGAGGTTGCACTAGTGAAAGTGCAGACCCTAGGCCTCATTTTCAAGCATTGCAATACCGTTTTTGTGCCCGTTTACTATTTGCTACCTTGCTGTTTTTATTTATTCAGATTATAAATATATATTTCTACCATCCATATTACACTTTTGTCACCATGTCTTCGCCGAACTAGTGCACCTATACAATTTTCCATTGTATTGGGTGTGTTGGGGACACAAGAGATTTCTTGTATTTGGTTGCAGGGTCATTTGAGAGAGACCATCTTCATCCTACACCTCTCACGGATTGATAAACCTTAGGTCATCCACTTGAGGGAAAATTGCTACTGTCCTATAAAACTCTGTGCTTGGCAGTACAAAATAATACACTTCCGTGATGATACGTGTTTTTCATAGTAGGTCACATTTTCTGTCATGCATGTACATCCATGACGATTTTATGACAAAATTAAGATAGTCATACATGTGATGTCGTAGAAGTGTTCCATGACATTACCAAAATTATCATCACGGGAGTGTCCACTTCCATGATGATAAATCACGCGTCATAGAAGTGCTTTCATCAAGGGTGACTGACATGTGGCATCCATCGTAACGGGTTGCCGTTAAGCTATCGGGTCCGGTTTTGGATCCGATAACCCGCTAACAGCCACGACCAATGCCGATTTTCCACGTGTAAAATTCTCATTGGCTGATGGAACCACGTGTCAGCTCCGCATTGGCACATGTGTCAGTCATCCAATGGGCAAGATGCTCCTATGATATGTTGACACGTGGACCGGCCCAAAAGTGGCCCATAAAGATTAAATGGGTCGGCCCAACTACAGGCCCACACGATTTAGCGGACCATAATGAGCCGGCCCAGCTAAAGGCCCACAAGATTTTGCAGACCATAATGGGCTGTCCCAGCTAAAGGTCCAACATTCTCAGTTAAGGCTCGTACGACTAGTGTCAAATCGTCCCATCAATGGGCCGTCCTAAACTTGTCATCATCGCGGCGCATGGTCACTTCTGGCCTGTTAATAGACCGCTAAGTATTTGGGCCGAATTACGGCCCAGTGTGCTTCCGACCTGTTAAAGGTCCTACTTCATTTGGGCCCATTTATAGGCCATTCAAACTTTCGGCCCACAAATGATCGTGAAGGATATGGGTCATATTCGGCCATGTCTGACATTCGGCCTATTAGAGGCCCACTATAGATTTGGGCCACTTTCAGCCTGTTGTGACTTTCGGCCTGTTAACATTAGACAAAATCCATGGGCCATATGTGGCCCAACGTCACATCAGTCCTACTAACGACCCATATAAAAATGACACCAATCAAGCCGACCAAACTTCCGACCTGTTAAAGGCCCATGTAGTAGGTCGACGCATTTACAGCCCGTCTGAATTTCGGCCTGTGGACAATCTGCATTGTAAATGGGCCACCATTTCGGCCTGCTAAGACCAGTGGGTTATTTGGCACAATCAGGGCCCAATCTTACTTTCATCCTATTAAAGGCCCATATTTTTATGGGCTCGAGATATTTACACCTGTAAACGGCTTATTAGTACCGAGGGCCCAAATTATGTTTAGGCATGTTAAAGGCCCACTATGGGCACAAGCCAATCAGAAAAATATGAAAGCTTATGCTGATTTAGGCCCAGATATTTTTAGTGCGTACATGCAAATTTCGGCCCAGAATCGTTTTTAGCCCAATTGGAATGGGCCCGAGGAATGTTGGCATGTTGGGCTCCTACGAAGCTTTCACAAATGTTGGGCTCCTACATTACTAAGATAAACCTACACTATACAAAAATAGCGTCGTAATTACTGCAGCCTTTGGCAGCATCGTAAATGTTGTATCACAACAAAATAAATTACAACCATACAACAACAGGCCTGTTGGTATAAAGTTTACAGTTGTCGATGTTCAGGCCCTCTTGATGGAGGTAAGACCCTACGTCCTGCTTGATTGTTCTTGATAATATGAGTGTTACAAGAGTTGATCTACCACGAGATTAGAGAGGCTAAACCCTAGAAGCTAGCCTATGGTATGATTGTATGTTGTCCTACGGACTAAAACCCTCTGGTTTATATAAACACCGGAGGGGGCTAGGGTTACACAAAGTCTGTTACAAAGGAGGAGATACACATATCCGTATTGCCTAGCTTGCCTTCCACGCCAAGTAGAGTCCCATCCGGACACGAGACGAAGTCTTCAATCTTGTATCTTCATAGTCCAACAGTCCGGCCAAAGCATATAGTCCGGCTGTCCGGAGACCCCCTAATCCAGGACTCCCTTAGTAGCCCCTGAACCAGGCTTCAATGATGGTGAGTCCGGCGCGCAGTATTGTCTTCGGCATTGCAAGGCGGGTTCCTCCTCCGAATACACCATGGAAGAGTTTTGAATACAGGGATAGTGTCCGGCCCTGCAAAATAAGTTCCACATACCACCATAGAGAGAATAATATTTCCACAAATCTAATCTGCTGACACGTTTTGACAGCATGACATTATGCCATGGACTGGTCATTATTCGAACCGTTTTTCTCAACCAGCTCCGCACATATCGCGAGGAAGTTTTCTTGACACGTCTTGTCAAAGAAGAGATCGTGTCCCCTTATCATGGGATTCTCATCAATACGGACGTGGGTAACCCAACCGCGCCATCAATTGCGGCGCCTGGGGAATAAGCGGTTTTACCAGGCAAGTGGGGAGACATGTCACCTCTTCCGTCCTTATAAAGGGACAAGGATTTACTTTCTTTCACCAACGCCTTCTTCTTCCTCGCCTACCCATTCCCGCACACTCGAGCTCTAGCGCCCAAGCTCGCGTTCTTCTTCTCAAACCACTCCAAGTATGTCCGGAGCAGGAGGCAAGTGGATGGTATCCTCTATCATGGAGGAGAACATCAAAAAGTTACGGGAAGCCGGATACCTGTCCGCGGATATCGCGCACCGGCTGCCAAATGCAGGGCAGATCGTCCCTACGCCCGAACCCTATGAGAGGGTAGTCTTTCTCACCCACTTCGTCCATGGACTGGGATTTCCCCTCCACCCGATCGTCCGCGAGCTCATGTTCTACTACGGGATGGATTTTCATGATCTGGCCCCCAATTTCATCCTCAACATCTTGGCGTTCATCGTCATGTGCGAGGCCTTCCTCTGCATCAAGCCCCATTTTGGCATGTGGCTGAAGACTTTTAATGTCAAATCGAAGGTGGTGGTCGGCCAGCAGGTGGAGTGCAGAGGCGCCATGGTGGGCAAGATGCCAAATGTCACCTGGCTCGAAGGCTCCTATGTGGAGACCATATAGGGGTGGCAATCGGGGTGGTTCTACATCACCGAGCCGCGCGGCACCAACTGGGTGGCGGCCCCCAAATTTCGATCCGGAATCCCCACACGGCTCACCTCCTGGAAAGAGAAGGGCTTGTCCTGGGGTTCTCTGGCAGAGCTAACCGGACTCCAGACCTGCATCCAGAACATGATGAACAAGAAAATTAAACTTGACAACGTTGTCCAGGTTATGCTCTTCCGCTAGATCCTTCCGTGCCAACGACGGGCATTCAATTTCTAGGAGTTTGACTCGGCCAAGCACCAGACACTGCGAGAGCTATACAACATGACGCACGAGGACGTCTGGAGGGTGCTGTTCAAGAGCACCGAGATCCCTCCCCCTCTCACCGAAGACCATGGACTCAGCGCAAAGCGCCACGCCGGTCTGCTAAGCTTTTATATTTCTTAGGGTATTTATTTTCCCAGGTTTAGTTATGTGTAGGATCTAAGCTCCTATGTCATTAACAGGACTGGATAAAGACGGCAGAGCAGCTCGATAGCCCAGCCCCGCTCCTTGAAGATCCTAAAAACGCTCTTCTAACGAAGATGCTGACTCTGGCACCTTACGAGGTGCTGGCAAAGAAGACCAAGAAGAAGACCGGGGGACCCAAAAGGGTCTCCGACGTACAGTTGTATCGGAGTCATCGGACGATGACTCCGACGCACACTCCTCCCATGGAAACAAGGAGGAGGAGAAAAGTTCTCCCCCCCAGCTGGGGGAGACAAGAAAAGGAAGGTCGCCCCATCCAGGGTGGCCGAAGGGTCCAAGAAGGGAAGGATCCTCCCTTCAGATTGCGCCACGACGGCCGCTAACTACGGCGATGAGTGGCTACCCAGGGCCAAGCCCCTGGCGAAATCGTAAGTGTCCGTGCACCATAGTACTTTATGGTATGTTTTATTACACTGCCTCACCTCATGCCGAACATGATTATGCTGTCCGTCCCGAGCCCATCTCAATGTATCCTCATCGAGCGGCTCCCTGGACTCGTCGGACATGAACAGCGGTTCTCTCCCGACCGCTACCACCCCTCACCCTACGGACAACGCTGAAGTGTTGTTTCCAAAGGCATCGAGCCAAGGGGAGGTGGTCCTGGGGGAGCCTCAAGGTGACTTCCCGGACCCTGGGTACCAAGGGAGCGAGGCTCCTACGGGCTTCGAGTTCGGGCCCCAGGCGGACACTATGCCAGAACCTCCGATGGTTCCGGACTCCGGCAGGCGGTCCCCCATAAAGGGGGGCCAACTATCCATGCCGGTGTCCTCTGTCCAACCAGAGGCACCGGACAACTTGTTGGAAGCGCTTCGAAGTGCTTCCATCGATGAAGAGCACCGCACTATTATGAGTGCGGTGGTCGAAAAGGTTTTGCCCGCCAAGAATGGACTGACCGAAGCTTGCGCCAGCCTCCTAACAGGCTTTGAGGTAAGCAATCAAAATATAAGAAAATATTACCACATAGACAGTAGCCCCTGATGGTCTCTTTGGTGTTCATGAAGAAAAGCCTAATATAGGATCAAATGATAACTCAGAAGTCTAATTAGAGTATGTCTATGTGTATGTGCAGGCTTCACTGCTGGCCGCAGCCGCACGTACAGCGGAGGTCACTGCGCTGAAGCAGGACCTGAAGCGGTCTGAGGACGAGCTCGGCCTTACCAAGAGGCAGCTCGAAGAGAACAAAGGTAAGAAATACCCCTGTCTATATAGTTAAAAATAAATTCAGGATTAAAATAATAGGATCATCATGGGTTTGCCAGGGGACACGACCGAGGTGGCAACCCTGAGGAAGGCGTTGTCTGAGGCCGAAGAAAAAGCGGCCAAAGAATGCATTGAACGGGAGAAACAAGAAGCCCGGGTAGGCGAGGTGCGGCAAGAGCTCGAGGTTCTTGCCAAAAAGCATGAGTCCTTGGAGCTTGACTCTAAGGCGCGAGAGTCCGAGCTCACGCAGGCGCTTGAAAGTGTCCGGAGCACCAAGGCCGAGGCCCACAAGGCCCTCCAGGAGATTGACGCGGTGAAGAAGATAGCTGCTAGTAAGGCATTAATTATGCAAAGCAAGCACGTGAAGGATACTTTCCTTTTTCTTACCCGAGTTCAGAGCTCTCCAGGAGCGTTTGGAGTTCTTCCCCATAGTGTACTGGATGCCGTGGAGTTTTACCGGGCTGAGGAGGGGAGATCGGCGGAGAAGATGTTCTGGTCTCAATATACTGGGACCGAACACCCAGTGCCCTTGAGCGACCAGCTGAAGTAGTTGGTCGAGCTTCACAAGGCGGCCGAACAGGCCATGAAGGGCCTTATAATCCGAATGTGGCCTGGCGAGCCCCTGTCCGGCAGCTACTTCGGTCTGGTGAGGGGGCTTGTGGAAGCCTGCCCATGGCTTGAAGTCATCAAGCGGTCCGTCTGCATCGAGGGTGCATACAGGGCATTTGCCCGGGCGAAGGTGCACTGGGCGAAGCTAGACGCCGTGAAGCTGGTGAAGGAGGGGCCGCCAGAGAGCAAGGAGCATCGCTGCCCCGAGAATTATTATGAGAGTGTCCTGAAGGGTTCCCGCCTAGTGGCAGATGAGTGTGCCAAGGATGTAATTTTTGAATGAACATGCTCATGTGATCCTGTAATATGAAACGAGTTCATGTGCGCCATGGGACGCTTTCTTTAATTTAAAATATTACCTTCTATGTGGCCGTTTATAAAATCTGAGAGTTGGCCAGTCGTCGGCTTCTGCCCCCATGTAACTAGTACTGGGGTGTTCGGGATGAACATGAGCACTCTTTATCCCAATTTTGGGTCCTTCGAGGGAGGTGTTCAGCGCAACGAACCAGGCAATCGGACTATAATGCTTTATCACTCTCACTTAGCCATAGAAGTCAATGATTTTAAATTTTGGCGAAGCCCCTGGTATTCGGAGGGCCGAATTTGGGGCATTATACACGCCTAAGCCAGACAACGCCAACTCCTTGTCCGAAGCAGAAAAAGTCTTTAAGGACTTGAGACCTCTCGAACAGCAACCAGTCTCTCACCTTATCATGACAGTCAGTTTTTGGCTTTCTCTACTGAGGTGCTCGTCTGGAAGAACTGGGACACAATCGCAGTAGTTCTCCCACCGCTACCTTAGCCGATATAGCGGAACGTAAGGTACCAAAGCATGGGAGCCGGGCAACCTAACATTTCACAAAAGACATGATTCAGAGCTGATGCATATAATGCTATAAGTTCGGGGTGCCGCACTGTTGAAAGTGTTCGTACTTCTTCCGCCGTATTATGGGGTAAACGAGAGCCCCTGGCGAACTAACCGTACCCGAACGTGTGGGTGCGGATTGTCGTAAATGGACATATAAGAGAAATAAAAGATCTTAAATAATGCAATGACAGATTAATGATATGCATTGTTGTTTTAAATAATATGTCGAAGCGTACTGGTACAAGTGTTGCAATAAGCATAAAGTAGGACAATTTGAAACATCCTATCCCAGGGCAAGTTGCGCGTAAATAGTGAAAAGCGGGTATATCGATTATTACTAGAGACCACCTGGGGGTTCCCGTGTTCATCTTACCTTCTTGCTGCCTTGGATGTTGCTTCCGGAATGTGTCCAGCAATCTTACTGCCGGAAAGTGCTTCCGGAGAGTTAGGCCCTGAAAGAAAAAAGGAATGACAAAGGTATACAGCCCCTAGTGTGGTTAAGCCACAATGCGGGGCGTGACCGGATCGTGCCCACTCCTATATCCGTGGTATTTTCAATGCGTAGTTATGTATGTGCAGCATGAATTTCGTCGCATCACTGGGACTAGGATGGGGGCCGAATTGCTAGGAGAGCTCTGATCGTTCCAGACGATCCTGTTGCAGCTTGTTCCAGACTCGCTTGAAGGTGTCCAGGGGCTGTAACGCCGAATGAGTGGCCTGCCTTAAAAGGTTGCTTTGTACTTCTGCTACAAGGGCCGAAGTGTGCTCTTCTGTGCGGAGCGAGCGTTCTGTGTTTCCATTTACTGTTATGACCCCCCTGGGTCCAGGCATCTTGAGCTTGAGATATGCGTAATGCGGTACTGCATTGAATTTTGCAAATGTTGTTCGTCCAAGTAGTGCATGATAGCCACTACGGAACGGGACGATGTCGAAGATTAACTCTTCGCTTTGGAAGTTGTCTGGTGATCCGAAGACCACTTCGAGTGTGATTGAGCTTGTGCAATGGGCCTCTAAACCTGGGATGACGCCTTTAAAGGTAGTTTTGCTGGGTCTGATCCTCATGGATCGATACCCATTTTTCGCACTGTATCTTGATAAAGCAGGTTCACGCTGCTGCCACCGTCCATAAGGACTCGAGTTAGGTGAAATCCGTCAATGATGTGGTCTAGGACCAGTGCGGCGGATCCGCCATGACGGATGCTAGTGGGGTGGTCCCTCCGATCGAAGGTGATCGGGCAAGCAGACCATAGATTGAACTTTGGGGCGACAGGCTCCATCGCATAGACGTCCCTTAATGCATGCTTCCGCTCCCTCTTGGGAATGTGGGTTGCGTATATCATGTTCACCGTCTTCACTTGTGGGGGAAACCCCTTCTGTCCTCCTGTGTTCGGCGGTCGGGGCTCCTCCTCGTCATCACTGTGCAGCCCCTTGTCCTTGTTTTTGGCATTTAACTTGTCGGTCTGCTTGAACACCCAACATTCTCTATTGGTGTGATTGGCTGGCTTGTCAGGGGTGCCGTGGATTTGACACGAGCGATCCAATATGCGATCCATACTGGACGGGGCTGGAGTATTTCTTTGAAATGGCTTTTTCCGCTGACCGGATCTAGAGCCTCTGAATCCGGCATTGACTGTCGTATCTTCGGTGTTATTGCCGTTATTGCGGCGCTTTGGTTTGTTACGATGTTGCCTATCGTTAACATCTTTGGTATCCGAAGTGTCCGGATTCCTTGATGTGTTGTTGCTGCGAGCCAGCCAGCTATCCTCGCCCGCGCAAAAGCAGGTCATGAGTGTTGTGAGGGCTGCCATAGATTTCGGCTTTTCTTGGCCGAGGTGGCGGGCGAGCCACTCGTCGTGGATGTTATGTTTGAATGCCTCTAGGGCCTCTGCATCCGGACAATCTACAATTTGGTTTTTCTTGGTCAAGAACCATGTCCAGAATTGTCTGGCCGATTCCCCTGGCTGCTGGGTTATGTGGCTCAAGTCATCAGCATCCGGTGGCCGCACATAAGTGCCCTACAAGTTGTCAAGAAATGCATCCTCCAGATCCTCCCAAGTGCCTACGGAATCTGCTGGCAAGCTGTTCAGCCAATGCCGAGCTGGTCCTTTGAGATTTAGTGGGAGGTACTTGATGGCATGTAGGTCATCACCGCGAGCCATGTGGATGTGAAGGAGAAAATCCTCGATCCATACATCGGGATCTGTTGTGCCATCGTCTGATTCGATAGTTACGGGTTTGAAACCCTCTGGGAATTCATGATTCATAACTTCATCAGTGAAGCATAGGGGGTGTGCGGTGCCTCCGTGCCGGGCTATATCCCGACACAGTTCGTATGAGTCGTGTCTGCTGTATTCGGCCCAGCCGGATCTATTCTTGGTGTATCCGACGCGACGATCATCGTCCCGTGTTGACGCGCGTGCCCTTTTCCCGTATATTGATCTTGCAATTTTGCCTTACTGTCCAATATGTCTCGCAGGTCCTCTGTGTTGCCCCGGGCCTTGGTATTTTTGATTGAGTGTCGACGGGGTGCGAGCTGAACTTTAGGCTGAAATGCCTCTCTGGCTCGGCCGCGTAGTGGCCGGTCAGCCGCATCGTACACTGGTGAATGAGGTTGGAATGCTTCCTCTTCGAGTTGAGGTAGCAGCCTGCGTTTTGCGTAACTTTTGGACGGGCGCTCGAGTTCATATTCCTCGGCCGCGAGGACTTTAGTCCATCTGTCTGCTAGCAATTCTTGATCAGCTTGAAGCTGTTGCTGCTTTTTCTTCAGGCTATTTGTTGTGGCCATAAGCCGGCGCTTGAAGCGCTCTTGCTCAATGGGGTCCTCAGGCACAATAAATTCGTCGTCGCCGAGGCTCGCCTCATCATCGGAGGGAGGCATGTAATTGTCCTCCTCCGGTTCTCCATCTGTTGCCTGCTCTGGAGGGCTAGCTTGTTCGTCCTCCAGCTCTACATCATGCTGAAGGGGATTGTTGTTGTCTTCTGCACTATCCAGAGTGTTATTATCTCCTGTGCCGGTATGACTGCTTTTGCTGTGGAGGGACTTAGAGCGGCGCCGCTGACGTCAGCTCTTAGGTTGCTTCTTGGAGGGGTCATCCTCCGCTGTCTTGTCGCCATTGGCTTCTTTGGGGGTGTCCACCATGTATATATCATATGATGAGGTGGCGGTCCAGCGCCCTGAGGGTGGTGGCTCCTATTCGTCTCCGACTTCGTCGTCCATACCGTCGAAGTCTTCGTCGTCAAAGTCGAGCATGTCGGTTAATTCATCGACAGTGGCTACTAAGTGGGTGGTGGGTGGGCAGCGAATTTCTTCATCGTCCGCATCCCATTCTAGCCGGACATAGTTCGGCCAAGGTTCTCCTGACAGGGAGAGAGACCTTAATGAATTTAGCACGTCGCCAAAAGGTGAGTGCTGAAAGATATCCGCGGAGGTGAACTCCATGATCGTCGCCCAGTCGGATTCGACGGGCACGGTTGTAAGTGGCTCGGAGTCCGTGGCCTGAGATGAATCAAGTGGTTCGGCGACACGGCTCTCGTAAGGGGTGAGGTCAGTATCCGGCTCTATCGCCACCGAGAGTGCGGCCTCCATAGCGGGGTCTATCCCTCCGCTCTCGGATGGTGCGATTTTCTCCAGATTAACGGCCGGAGTAGTTGTGAATGCGATCTCCCAAACACTGTCCGACGACAGAGTTACATCATGCTCGTCGAGACTGTGCGGCGCGTCCGACATGGGCTCGAATCCGTCGAAGATCAAGTATCCGCGGATGTCGGCCGTGTAGTTCCAATTTCCAAATCTAACCTGATGGCCAGGGGCGTAGTTCTCCATCTGCTCCAGATGGCCAAGCGAATTGGCCCGCAGTGCGAAGCCGCCGAGTATAAAGATCTGTCCGGGGAGGAAAACCTCACCCTGGACCGCATCGTTACCGATGGTCGAAGGGGCCATCGAGCCTTACGGTGACGGCACAGTGGAACTCTCAATGAAAGCACCAATGTCGGTGTCAAAACCGGCGGATCTGGGTAGGGGGTCCTGAACTGTGTGTCTAAGGCGGATGGTAACAGGAGGCCGGGGACACGATGTTTACCCTGGTTCGGGACCTCTTGATGGAGGTAATACCCTACGTCCTGCTTGATTGTTCTTGATAATATGAGTGTTACAAGAGTTGATCTACCACAAGATCAGAGAGGCTAAACCCTAGAAGCTAGCCGATGGTATGATTGTATGTTGTCCTATGGACTAAAACCCTCCGGTTTATATAGACACCGGAGGGGGCTAGGGTTACACAAAGTCGGTTACAAAGGAGGAGATACACATATCCGTATTGCCTAGCTTGCCTTCCACGCCAAGTAGAGTCCCATCCGGACACGGGACGAAGTCTTCAATCTTGTATCTTCATAGTCCAATAATCCGGCCAAAGGATATAGTCTGGCTGTCTGGAGACCCCCTAATCCAGGACTCCCTCACCCTATATCCCCTCGGTGTCTATATGAACCGAAGGGGATAGTCCGGAAAGGACACATTCATTACCATAGTCATATAGGCTAGGCTTTTAGGGTTTAGCCAACACGATCTCGTGGTAGATCAACTCTTGTAACACTCATATTCATCAATATCAATCAAGCAGGACGTAGGGTATTACCTCCATAGAGAGGGCCCGAACCTGGGTAAACATTGTGTCCCCCGTCTCCTATTACCATCGATCCTAGGCGCACAGTTCGGGACCCCCTACCCGAGATCCACCGGTTTTGATACCGACATTGGTGCTTTCTTTGAGAGTTCCACTATGCCTTCGACGAAGGGTTCGATGGCCCCTTCAATCGTCTATAGCGATGCTGTCCAAGGAGAAACCTTCCTCCTCGGACAAATTTTCATGTTCGACGGCTTCGTACTGTGGGCCAACTCGCTCGGCCATCTGGTGCAGATCGATAGCTACGCCCCTAGCCACCAGGTCAGATTTGGGAACTTGTACTACGTCGCAGATATCCGTGGAGACTTGATCTTCAATGGATTTGAGACCGCAGCGATCTTTCCCCTTCGCTCCGAGGAACATGACTTAAATCTGTCATCGGATCACATCCAGGAGATGGTCCCTGTTGCTGTAATGGCCTTAGAAGCAGAGCAGATCGTGCCATCAGAGGCCACAGAGTCCACGGTGTTGGAGCCGCACACGAACTTGGCGCCCCGCAATATCCGTGTCAGTGGAATTCTGGATTCGTCTCTGGCTATAAATTCCGGGACATATACGCTTGCGGACACTGAGCTAGATCGGTTATTGATCTTTGAATTCAGTGCCACATACGTCTTTCAGCACTCACCTTTTGGCGATGTGCTGAACTCTTTAAGGAACCTGTCATTCACGGGAGGCTCGCAGCCGAACTATGTCTGGTTCAAACTAGAGGCTGACGATGGAGAATTTTGCTTCTCTCCCGCCACCCACTTCATAGCCACTGTCGAGGACTTAACCTACATGCCTACTCCTGGCTCCGCAGACATTGAGGGCCCAGACAACGACGCAGATAAGGAGCAATGCCAAGATCTGCCGGTCAACAGGCGCAAAACGGCCACCCCATTACACGACGTGTACATGATCGATACACTCAAAAAGCCTCGCGACAGAGACAAGGGAGACCTAGTTAAAACTCCTGAGTCATAGTCTAAGTTCCGGCACCCCAAGCCACACCACAACAACAACGACATTGGAGAAAATAGTACTCCGGACGGCGCCGAAAGCAATGAAGACTCTGTGGGAGCAACATTCGAGCAGGACGAACAAGAAAACTGGCAAGCCAGCCCCGACAAGCAGGCCCTGCACAGCGAATGATCGGAAGATGACAACTAACTTCCGCTCTCCAAAGATGAGGAAACCCTTGGCGACGAAGACTTCATCGTACCCAAAGTGCCCCTCAAAGAGGAGCGCTTTAAGCGCAGGCTGATAGCTACGGCAAGGAGCCTAAAAAAGAAGCAGCAGCAGCTTCAAGCTGACCAAGACCTATTCAATGATAGATGGACCGAATTCCTGGTCGCCGAAGAATACGGCCTCAGTGGCCCAGCCAAAAGCTACCCAAAGCACAGATTGCTCTACCAGTCCGATGACAGCGCGTCCGGGCCCATACCATCATCACACAACACGGTAGGTCGCCGACAACTCTGTCCGGGTAAAAAGGAAACTCAAGCCGAACACCAGACCGCCCCACCTCACCATAAAGGCAAGAACAACGCAGGCTAGGATTACCCAGACAACCTACAGAGGGGCTGGGACAATAGAGCAGGAAGCGCAAGACCGATCTACGGATCACAAAAACATGCTTCGACACGCGACGATGGCTACCTATTCGGACGTGTCACAACTCACCGCGACCAGGCCGAAAACTGCAATGGGACTCCTTTGGAATTACGCCACAGTGTGGCCCAACTTAGAGGCGCCGCTCACCCGTTTTTCTTCACTGACGAGGTAATGGATCATGAATTTCCCAAAGGATTCAAACCCATCAATATTGAATCATACGACGGGACAACCGATCCTTCAGTATGGATAGAAGATTTCATCCTCCACACCCATATGGCCCATGGAGACGACCTCCACGCCATTAAATACCTCCCACTAGAACTAAAAGGACCAGCTCGGTACTGGTTAAACAGCTTGCCTGGAAATTCCATAGACAACTGGAAGGACTTGGAAGAGGCCATCCTTGATAACTTCCAAGGAACACATGTCCGGCCACCGGATGCCGATGACCTAAGTCACATCGTCCAACAGCCCGATGAATCAGCCAAGGAGCTCTGGACCCGGTTCCTAGTCAAAAAGAACCAAATCGTCGACTGTCCGGACGCGGAAGCCCTCGCGGCTTTCAAACACAGCGTCCGGGACGAATGGCTTGCACGCTACCTCGGCCAAGAAGGACCTAAATCCATGACAGCTGTCACCGCTCTGATGACTCACTTTTGCGCGGGAGAAGACAACTGGCTTGCTCATGGAAGCAATGGAACTAGCAACCAAGGCACCTCCGAAATCTGAGACTCCAACGGCAAGCCACGAGGAAGCAAAAACAACAGTCACACTGACAATGAAAGATCAGGCAACACAGCAGTCAAAGCCAGATTCAGCAACCCCAAGCCCGGTCAGCAGAAGAAGCCATCTAGGGCGAACCGAGATGAACCATCCAACCTGGACAGGATTTTGGACCGACCCTGCCAGATTCATGGCCACCCCGATACTCCAGCCAATCACATCAACAGAAAATCCTGGGTCTTTAAATAGGCCGGCAAGCTCAACGGTGAACACAGCAGAAGGAAGCCGCTAAGCGACAGGGATGACGGAAAGGTTCACCAATGAAAAACCAGGGGTCTGAAGCAGTCTCCACCCGAGGATCGACTACACCTAGAACGACAATAGCAACCCGGCTTCCACCGCCCACTTTGTACACCTACAAAGTTTGTACCACGCGTACATCATTACGCACTCAAGATACCATGGGCATCGGCGAAAGCACAATACGGACAAGCCTGCGAGAACTCCAGTAACCTTTTTCTATGTACAACTATTTACTTTCTTTTTTATTTCGTCTTTCAATATCCTTTAAAAAACAGGCGACGAACAGGATAAAAATCGGAAACCGGCTCTATCGGAGTCCGGGTCCGTATACTCACCTAAGGGGCTATATCCATCAAGGACTCCCCCCACCGAGGACTGGCGGCGCAAACGTGCAACAGGAGGTCCAAAATAACTTTTTGTAGACTGCACTCTCTATTTTTTGAGCCTGTACTATGCCTGTTCCTCCGCCTCCAACCCCGAGCATGTCAAATAGTCGGGGGGTGGCTTTAATATACATATATCATAAGTAATTATTGGCATATCACTCAGTTACCACTAAACAATATCCGAGTTAGTCATCCGTATGGTTTTCCCGACAAATATGGCTCCTACAGTTATCTCACAAAAATACCTGTTCGCACACGAACACGTCACCGTGTACCCTCGACACCGGGGGTGATGCACCACAGCTCGCGTCGAAGGAGATCTGACCGGCAGCGCGATACGCAGGACAGCTGGCAGATGCTTTTGTAGACCCGAAGCCCCATTTGCCCGGGAGGGACCCCGTCAGGGCTCGCGGCGGCTATGGGCTGCTCCAGGTCGATTCGCTCGCCCCTAGAGCCTCGTGGATCCGCAGCCCTCCAGCATGAAGAATTAGCAAAGAACGAGAAGAAAGATACAATGGAGAGATAAAAAGTAGATAAACACGAAAAAGTAGTAGATGTGTTTGCTCGATTGTGTGTTGTTTCAATCGGCCATCACCCCCAACATACATAAGAGGCGGCTGGACTTCCTGTACAAGCAAAGAATTTATCTAGGCTTTCCTTACAAGAAAATTACATCAATTCACGTCCAAAACCCTAGTCAAATTCGGACTGGTTTATCCGAACTTTCCAAAACTGTTCGGTTTAAACTGGCTGCACCTTGCGGGTCTTTTTTGCAGTGGTAAACGATCTCGGATGAAAACAAGCCCAAAAGCAATCTTGACCCTGTCGACGAGACGAACAACTTTCATGTTGAAGGTTTTTTTTATCAGAGATCATCTTGAGGGTCAGATCGGTCTCGCAACACAGGCTATTTCCTCGCGCTACCCGTCAGACATGTGTCTGGTGGGGCGCGCCACATCTCGCCTCATGACAGGGCTGCACTCCGATTGCTCTAACTTTTGCATACGAACTCGGATTTGAACGTTTTTTATATCAAAATCGATTGTTTCGACGAGACGAAGACAACCCGTGTAGATCATATTTCCATCCGAGATCATCTGAATAACCTTTTGAGCCCATCTTCAACTTCTCGTTCGATTGACTATCACAGCCTCCAACCCGGCAAGTTTTCCATCCGAGTAAGCTTTCCACACCGGCAATGTTTCTACCCGGCAAGCTTTCACACCGGCAAGGTTTCACTCCGGCAAGGTTTGTACTCCGGCAAGGGTTCCTCCCTGACAAGGTTTCTTCCCTGGCAAGATTTCACACCGGCAAGCTTCCACACCGGCGATCTTTCTGTGCCGGCAAGCTTTCCACGCCGGCAAGCCTTCACACCGGCAAGCTTTGACACCGGCAAGATTTTACCCCGGCAAGGTTTTCGCCCCGGCATGCTGCTTTATGATCGTGCCACTTTTGAGCCTCAACACATGCCCCCCTGTTTTTCGGTAAAGCTAGCGTGCCGAAAAATACTTGTACCAAGTTTGTTCTAAGGACGGTGTCAACACTCCATCGGCCATTTATATGTTCTTAGGACGATAAGTATATATCGGCCATGTCTTGTGTGAACTTTCTGATGCAAACTTGGGTGAAACCTTCTCAGCTTCATTAACAATCCGGTGATAAAGTTCCATAGATATGTATCTCAATGTCATCCTTCGAACCATATTGTTCACCCTTTTGCTAGAATTTTGTAGACAATCAACAATAAACTTTCTCCAATCCTTACTTTCGCCTGCATAAAAATTTCATTAGTGGCCGAAGTTGTGGACTTCGGTTTGGCCTTACCTATGTTGACGAGACTAAGCATCGACTATGGAGAGAAATGCAATACAACATGATGGACATGGTAGCCGGATGCTTGCTATGCCAACTCTCTCCAATTGTCATGTCTAAATATATGAACAATTTTAATGCAACCCAAGGTAAATTCTTCATCTAGACATAACCCAAGATAAACTATAAGTGAGTCGTCAAAACACATTGATAACTATCGGTGTCAAAACCGGCGGATCTCGGGTAGGGGGTCCCAAATTGTGCGTCAAGGCCAGATGGTAACAGGAGACAAGGGACACAATGTTTTTTACCCAGGTTCGGGCCCTCTAGATGGAGGTAATACCCTACTCCTGCTTGATTAATATTGATGATATGTGTAGTACAAGAGTAGATCTACCACGAGATCAAGGAGGCTAAACCCTAGAAGCTAGCCTATGGTATGATTGTTGTGTATGGAGTTGATTGCCTACGGACTACAACCCTTCGGTTTATATAGACACCGGATAGGGTTAGGGTTACATAAAGTCGGTTACAATGGTAGGAGATCTTGAATATCCGCATCGCCAAGCTTGCCTTCCATGCCAAGGAAAGTCCCATCTGGACACGGGACGAAGTCTTCAATCTTGTATCTTCATAGTCCAGGAGTCCGGCTGAAGGTATAGTCCGGCTACCCGAACACCCACTAATCCAGGACTCCCTCAGTAGCCCCTGAACCAGGCTTCAATGACGATGAGTCCGGCGCGCAAATTGTCTTCGGCATTGCAAGGCGGGTTCCTCCTCCAAGTCCTTTGTAGAAGATTGTAAACACCAAGAGTAGTGTCCGGCTCTGCAAAATAAGTTTCCACATATTGCCATAGAGAGAATAATATTGACACAAATCAAATCTGCCGACGTATTCCACAGTGCGCCATCACACTACGGCCAAGTCATTTACTCGAGTCGTTTTTACTTTTCCACCTCAGCATGTTTTGTGAGGCGGTTTCCTTGGCACGTCTTGTCAAGGCAGAGATCGTGTACCCCCTTTACGGGATTCTCATCAATACGGATGTGGGTAACCCAACCGCGCCATTTATCACGGCGCTTGGGAGGCAAGCGAGTTTTACTAGGCTGGTGGGGACGCACAACCGCATCCGCCCATATAAGGGGATAAGGATCCACCCTTTTACCTACGCCTTCTTCCTCTTTTGCATATCCATCTCCTGCGCACTCGAGCTCCAGCACCCAAGCCCGCGCTTCCCACCTCAACCTTCTCCAGCAATGTCCGGAGCGGGAGGCAAGTGGATGGTCTCCTCCATCACGGAGGGCCATGTCAAAAAGCTAAGGAAGGCCGGATACTTGTCCAAAGACATCGCGCACCGGCTTCCCGAGGAGGGGCAGCTTCTCCCCACCCCAAGGCCCCATGAGAGGGTAGTATTCCTTCCCCACTTCCTCCGCGGACTGGGTTTTCCACTCCACCCATTTGTCCGGGGGCTCATGTTTTACTATGGCCTGGATTTCCACGATTTGGCCCCGAACTTCGTCCTCAACATCTCGGCGTTTATCGTCGTGTGCGAGGCCTTCCTCCGCATCCGCCCCCATTTCGGCCTCTGGCTCAAGACCTTCAACGTCAAGCCCAAGGTGGTGCGCGGCCGCCAGGCGGAATGCGGAGGCGCCATGGCGGGCAAGATGGCCAACGTCCTATGGCTCGAGGGCTCCTTCGTGGAGACCCTGAAGGGGTGGCAATCGTGGTGGTTTTACATCACCGAGCCGCACGATCCGAAATGGATCGCAACCCCCGAGTTCCGATCCAGACCCCCCATGCGGCTTATGTCCTGGAAAGAGACGGGCCTGTCGTGGGGCGATGAAAGAGAGGTGACCGGACTGCAGACATGCATCCAGTCCCTGGTGAGCAAGCCGATCAAGCTCGTCAATGTAGTCCAGGTTATGCTCGTCTGCCGGATCCTCCCGTGTCAACAACGGGGCTTTAATCTGTGGGAGTTCAACCCGGCGCAGCACCAAACCCTTAACAGGCTCTTCGACACGACGTATGAAGATGTCTGGAAGGTGCTAACCAAAGGCGCCGAGGCTCCCACATCCACTTCCGAGGACCGCGGATACAGCTCGCAGCGTGATGCTAGCGAGGTAAGCTATTTTCACCTTTTACAGGATGTTAAGTTTTTTCATAGTTTGACTCTATGCGGGATCTAAGCTCCCTTACCTTTGACAGGCTTGGCGGGTGAAGTCCGGATCGATTAACTGTCCGGCACCCTTGCCCGAAGACCCAGCCCCCGCTCTACTAGCGAAGCTGCTGGTTTCGGCACCTTATGTGGTGCCGGAGAAGAAGGCCAAGAATAAGAAGGCCACGGGGACTCGAAAGAGTTCCCGGCATATGGTGGTGTCGGACTCGTCGTCCGACGAGTCCGAGACGCACTCCCCCCGTGAAGACGAGGAGGAGGAAGAAGAAACCTCTCCCCCCCCCAGCGGGGGGAGGAGAGAAGAGGAAGGCCGCCCCAACGGGGGAGGCCAAGGGGTCTAGGAAAAGGAAGACCCCTCCGCCGGACTACGCCCCCAACGCCGAAGAGGGCAAAGAGGAGTGGCCAAACAGGGCCAAGCGTCCAGCGAAATCGTAAGTTCGGATATCAGAATAACTCATGATGTTCCTTTGTTGCACAGCTTTCCCTAATGTCGAACATAATTATGCAGCCCGCCCCGGGCCGAACTCAACGAGTCGTCGAGCGGCTCCCTGGATTCATCGGACGTGAACTCAGTTCCGCCCGCTGTCTGCCCCCGCACTACGGACGATGCCAAAGTGGCGTTGCAACGAGCTCCGGGGCAGGAGGAGGTGGTCCTGGAGGAGCCGCAGGGCGACCTCCCGGACCCCAGGAGTAAAGGGGACAAGACCTCCCAGGGCTCCAAGTACGGCTTTGTGGCGGACACCGCGCTGGAATCTTCAATAGTTCCGGACCGCGGTAGGCGAACTCCTTCCAAGAGGAGCAAGCCTTCTGAGTCGGCGGCCTCCGTCCAACCGGAGGTGCCGGACAATATGCTCGAGGTGCTTGACGGCGCCTCCATCGACGAGGAGCACCGTACTATTATGAGTACGGTGATCCAGAAAGTTCAGTCCGCCAAGAGCGGACTGAGTGAAGCTTGCGCTAGCCTCCTAACGGGCTTCGAGGTAAGTAAAAATATGTAAAAATATAACCGCATAGACAGTAGCCCCTGATGCTCTGTTTGGCGTTCGGAAAGAAAAGCCGAATAGAGGATCTAGTAAATTTCGCAGGAGTCTAACAATAAAGAGTCAATATGCGTGTGCAGGCTTCACTGCTATCCACCGCCGCACTGACTGCGGAGGTGGGTGTCTTGAAACAGGACCTCAAGCGGACCGAGCAAGAGCTCGGCCTTGCCAAGCGGCAGCTCGAGGAAAAAGAAGGTAGGAAATACCTTACAGAAAAAGTGCCTATAGAGAGGCGTGATTGCAAAAAATAACAGGATTGCACTGCTTATTATAGGGGCCACGACTGAGGTGGCGACCCTCAAGCAGGCGCTGTACGAGGCCGAAAAGAAAACGGCCGCGGAGCGCACCGAGTGAGAGAAACTTGGGGCTCAGGTCGGTGAGGTGCAGCAAGAGCTCCAGGCTCTCATGAAAAAACATGAGAGTTTAGAGCTTGAGTCAAAGACCCAAGCGTCCGAGCTCGCGGCGGCCCTTAAGACTGCCAAGTCTGCCAAGGCCGAAGCCCAAAAGGCCCTCCAAGAGTTGGAGGAGATTAAGAAGATAGCAGCGGGTAAGGCATTCTTTATGCAAAGCAGAAATATAAAAGTAAACTACTTGTTACTTACCCGAATCCGGAGTTCTCTAGGGGCATTCGCAGATCTTTCCCGCAGCGTATCTAACGCCGCCGCATTCTACCGAGCTGAAGAGGGCAGCTCGACGGAGAAGGTGTTCTGGTCTCAGTATGATGAGGCCGGACACCCTGTGCCCTTGAGTGACCAGCTGAAACAACTGGTCGAGCTCCACAAGGCGGTCGAACAGGCCATGAAGGGCTTAATAGTTCGACTGTGGCCTAGAGAGGCCTTGCCTGGGAGCTACTTCGGGCTGGTGCGGCGGCTGGTGGAGGCCTGTCCAAGGCTCGAGGTCATCAAGTGCTCCGTCTGCATCGAAGGTGCCCGTCGGGCCCTTGCCCGTGCAAAGGTGCACTGGGGTAAGCTGGATGGGGAGAAGCTTGTGAAGGACGGTCCGCCGCCGGGGAAGGAGCATCGCAAGTCCGAGAACTATTACAAGGATGTTCTTGCGGGTGCCCGCCTTGTGGCGGATGAATGTACCAAGGATGTAATTTTTGAATAAACTCGCTCGTTTTTATCCTGTGCGCTGAAAACTTGTTCATAGGCGCTTAAGCAATGCTTGTTGAATTTAAAATATTATTTTCTGTGCGGCCGTTTATCAAAAAATTGAGAGATGGCCAGTCCTCGGCTTCTGCCCCCATGCCACTAGTGCTGGGGTGTTCGGGATAAACCTGAGTGCTCTTTTTCCCATAGTTGGGTCCTTCGAGGGAGGCGCTCAGCACAACGAACCAGGCAATCGGACTATAATGCTTGAACACTCTCACTTAGCCATAGAACTTTATAATTTTAAATTTCAGTGAAGCCCCTAGTTCGGAAGACCGATTTCGGGGCGCTATCCACGCCTTGGCCGGACAAATCCGGCTCCTCGCTCGAAGCGGCATAAGTCTTTAGGGACTCGAAAAAACCTCTCGAACAGCGACCGGTCTCTCACCTCATCATGACAGTCAGTTTTAGCTTTCTCCACTGAGGTGCTTAACCCAGCTCAACCGGGGCACAATCGTAGTGGTTCTCCTAGTGCTACCTTAGACGATATAGCGGAACGTAAGGCACCAAAACATAGGAGCCGGGCAAACCCAACTATTGACCCAAATCATGATTCGGAGCCGATGCATATAGTGCTATAAGTTCGGGGTGCCGCACTTGTGAAAGTGTACGGACTTCTCACACCATATTAAAGGGTACTGAAGCCCCTAACGTACTTGCCGTACCACAGTGTACGGGTGCAACATGTCATTAATGAACACATATAAAAGAGAGTAATGCAAAAAATAGACAAAAGCTATGCATTGTTTATATAAAGGCTATTTATCAAAGCCGAACAATACAAATAGTGCGGTAAGCAAAAGATATTGGACTATTCAGTATGTCCTGACCTGGGGCAGGCCGCGGAATTGTATTTAAAACAGGTATACCGCTCGTAACAGAGACCACCTGGGAGTTCCATAGTGCGGCATGGCTTGTCTGCCTCCCTGGATCTTGCATCGTTTGTGCGGCAGTCGAATTGCCGAACAGGTCGTCCGAAGTATGGAGTCCTAAAGGTAAGAAAAAATTAAAAAGAGAATCCGGCAGCCCCTAGTACGTTTTAAGCTGTATTCTGGGCGTGCCGTTATTATGCCCCTTCCCCTGTGCCCATGGTATTTCAAGGGCGTAGTTATGTATGCGAGGTACTTGTTTCGCTATGTCGCGCTAGCTGGCGTTGGGGCCGCATTGCTACACTTCCTCAGAGTGTGCTAGGCGGTCCTGCTGTGGGTTACTCCGAGCGCGCTTGGCAGTGTCTGGCTTTTTAATGGCCGGATTGGAGAATTGCCTGAAGGCTACTTCGTACCTCCGCTGCGAGAGCCGCCGTATGCTCCTCCGTACGGAGGGAGCGTTCGGTGTTTCCGTTGACTGTAATTACTCCTCGAGGGCCTGGCATCTTGAGCTTGAGATATGTGTAGTGCGGTACCGCATTGAACTTTGCAAATGTGGTTCGTCCGAGCAGGGCGTTATAGCCACTGCGAAACGGGACTATATCGAAGATTAACTCTTCGCTTCGAAAATTGTCCGGGGATCCGAAGACCACGTCAAGTGTTACTGAGCCTGTACAGTTGGCTTCTACACCTAGTATAACGCCTTTAAAGGTCGTTCTTGTGGGCTTAATCCTTGAGGGATCTATGCCCATTTTCCGCACTGTATCCTGATAAAGCAGGTTCAGGCTACTGCCGCCGTCCATGAGGACTCTTGTGAGATGAAATCCATCGATGATTGTGTAGAGAACCAATGCGGCGAAGCCGCCATGACGGATGCTAGTGGGATGGTCCCTTCGATCAAAAGTGATCGGGCAGGAGGACCATGGGTTGAACTTTGGGGCGACTGGCTCTATCGCGTATACGTCCCGTAGCGCACGCTTCCGCTCCCGCTTGGGAATGTGGGTTGCGTATATCATGTTCACCATCCGCACTTCTGGGGGAAAGCCCTTCTGTCCATTGTTGTTCGGCGGCTTGGGCTCCTCGTCGTCGTTGTGCAGCCCCTTGTCTATGTTTTCGGCCCTTAACTTGCCTGCCTGCTTGAACACCCAACAATCCCTGTTAGTGTGATTGGCTGGCCTTTCGGGGGTGCCATGTATCTGGCACAAGCGATCGAGTATTCGGTCCAAACTGGATGGGCCCTAAGTATTCTTTTTGAATGGCTTTTTCCGTTGACCGGATTTATAGCCTTTGAATCCGGCATTGACTGTTGTGTCTTCATTGCTGTCGCTGTTAACGCGGCGTTTTTGCTTATTCCGACGTGTCCTGCCACTTTTGTCCTTGGTAGCCAAATTACCAGGGTTCTTTGATAAGTTGTTACTGTGAGCTAGCCAGCTGTTTTCTCCCGCGCAAAAGCGGGTCATGAGTGTCATGAGGGCTGCCATGGATTTCGGCTTTTCCTGTCCCAAGTGCCGGGCAAGCCACTCGTCGCGGATGTTATGTTTGAAGGCTGCTAGGGCCTCTGCGTCCGGACAGTCGACTATTTGGTTTTTCTTTGTTAGGAACCGTGTCCACAATTGTCTAGCCGATTCCTCTGGCTGCTGAATTATGTGGCTTAAGTCGTCGGCATCCGGCGGTCGCACGTAAGTGCCCTGGAAGTTGTCGAGGAATGCGGCTTCCAGGTCCTCCCAAGAACCAATTGAGTCTGCTGGCAAGCTATTAAGCCAATGCCGGGCTGGTCCTTTAAGTTTGAGCGGGAGGTATTTGATGGCATGTAGATCATCGCCGCGTGCCATGTGGATGTGAAGGAGATAATCCTCGATCCATACCGCCGGGTCTGTTGTGCCATCGTATGATTCGATGTTTATGGGTTTGAAACCCTCTGGGATTTTATGATCCATTACTTCATTCGTAAAGCATAGCGGGTGTGCGACGCCTCTGTACTGGGCTATATCACGACGTAGCTCGGAAGCGCTATGTCTGTTGTGTTCGGCCCGGCCAGATTTGTTGTATCCGGAGTGAAGATCATTGTCACATGCCGTAGGGTGCCTGCGCGATCCATAGATCGATCTTGTTTGTCTTGCCTTATCCTCCAGTATGTCTCGCAGGTCGGGTGCATTTTCCCGTGCCTTAGTTGAGCGGCGTCGGGGCTTGGCTTGGGTGGAGGTCCAAGGGGCCTCTCTGTCGCGGCCGCGAGGTGGCCGGTCTGCCATGTCATGCGCTGGTGATGTAGGTGCTTCCTCCTCTGATCGGGGTAGCGGCCTGCGCTTCGGGTAATTCTTGGAGGGGCGTTCGAGTTCATACTCTTCGGCTGTAAGGACTTCAGTCCATCTGTCAGCTAGCAAATCTTGGGCAGCTTTAAGCTGTTGCTGCTTTTTCTTGAGGCTGCTTGCCATGGCTAAAAGACTGCGTTTAAAACGCTCTTGTTCGGCGGGGTCTGATGGTATGACGAATTCGTCGTCATCGAGGCTTGCCTCGTCTTCGGAGGGAGGTGTATAGTTATCATCCTCGACCTCTCGGTCTGCCGCTCTCTCATGAGGGCTGGCTTCTCCATCTTCCTATGCCGAATCTTGCTGAGGTGGGTGTTCTTCGGTGTTATCCGAGGTAGTATTATCTCTCGTGCCGGAATCACCGTTTTTGCTTTGGCGGGATTTAGAGCGGCGCCGTTGACGCTGGCGCTTTGGCTGTTTCTTGGGGGCGTCATCCCCCGCTGTTCCATTGCCATCTCCATCTTTTGGAGTATCCACCATATATATGTCATATGACGAGGTGGCCTTTCAGCGCCTTACAGGTGCTGGTTCCTGTTCGCCTCCTACATCGTCGTCCATGCCGTTGATATCTTCGGAGCTGAAGTCAAGCATGTCGGTTAGATCGTCGACAGTGGCTACAAGGTGGGTGGTGGGTGGGCTTTGAATTTCCTTATCGTCCGTATCCCACCCTCACTGACCGTAGTCCAGCCAGGGCTCTCCTGATAAAGAGAGAGACTTAAGAGAGTTCAGGATGTCGCCAAAAGGAGAATGCTGAAAGATGTCTGCGGCGGTGAACTCCATTATCGGCGCCCAATCGGATTCAATTGGAAGGGGCGCGGGGGGTTCGGAGTCCGGGGAGGAGTCCGGATCCTCGGAGTCACGGGCCATGCGGAGTGCGGAGCTGGAGTTCGGCTGATCGCCTCTGAGATCGCAGCCCCTAAGGCAGCGTCTAACCGTTGATCCTCGATCGGCGCAGTATGCTCCGAATCAATGGTCGAAACCGACGCGTATGTGGCCTCCAAGGCGCTGTTCGGCGGCAGAGCTATATCATGCCCATCGAGACAGTGCGGCGTGCTTGGCTGTGGCTCGAACCCGTAGAAAATCAAGTCCCCGTGGATGTCAGCCGTGTAGTTTAGGCTTCCAAACCTGACCTGATGGCCAGGGGCGTAGCTTTCGATCTGCTCCAGGTGGCCGAGTGAATTAGCCCGCAGAGCGAAGCCGCCGAAGACGAAGATCTATCCGGGGAGAAAAGTTTCACCCTAGACCGTATCGTCGTTGATGATCAAAGGAGCCATCGGGCCTAAAGGCGACGACACAGAGGAACTCTCAATGAAAGCACCAATGTCGGTGTCAAAACCGGCGGATCTCGGGTAGGGGGTCCCGAACTGTGCGTCAAGGGCGGATGGTAACAGGAGACAAGGGACATGATGTTTTTTACCCAGGTTCGGGCCCTCTCGATGGAGGTAATACCCTACTCCTGCTTGATTAATATTGATGATATGGGTAGTACAAGAGTAGATCTACCACGAGATCAAGGAGGCTAAACCCTAGAAGCCAGCCTATGGTATGATTGTTGTGTATGGAGTTGATTGCCTACGGACTACAACCCTCCAGTTTATATAGACACCGGATAGGGTTAGGGTTACATTAAGTCGGTTACAATGGTAGGAGATCTTGAATATCCGCATCGCCAAGCTTGCCTTCCACGCCAAGGAAAGTCTCATTCGGACACGGGACGAAGTCTTCAATCTTGTATCTTCATAGTCCAGGAGTCCGGCTGAAGGTATAGTCCGGCTACCCGAACACCCCCTAATCCAGGACTCCCTCAATAACCCTTGGATATTTGTTGCACTATTCATAAAGAATCACCAAAAGCCTCAATATGTATAGCACCTATAGCAAGTAAAAGAGTCAATCCGAATAACAATGCATATTCGGCCTTGACTAATCGTGCATAAAAATATTCTAAGCGGCACGAGGCTTCAAAAAATAGTACCATAAAGAAATATATAAACAACACCAACACTTTGGCCATTGCTATGAATTGAACCATCAAAACATAATCTCCATAGTACTAGAGAGACAAGGCTAATATTAATATTATGCATGACACTAATCCGATGTTCAGTAACAAAATCAACTATGATTTGGCCTCTTATATATCTCAAAGATGCATAAGCCAAATCATATCCAAACAAAGTATAAGCCCACCAACCAATTCTGTAGCTATGGATTGGTCAATGTAGCATATATTCAATGACATCGGTCATGATGTCTCAACTCCATCCAATCATAATATAGGCATACATATAAATTTTCATGAGCACGTACCTTGTCTCGCTCTCAAACTAAGGACGATGTTAGAATACTACACCGGCCATGCATTGACATACTCTTAGGAAGATAGATAAATATCGGTCATTACCATGTAAACTTCATTCAAAGAACATATAGCCGAAATAAACAAATGAAATAACAAATCAAGTATTTCGGCCCTTTGGATCAGCAACAAACTTGTAGCTAATCAAATGTATAGTGACTTGGTAATACCCTCTCATGACGTAAGAAATTATATTGCATCCATGGATTAAAATAAGCCCATTGAGGGTTACCAATCATACCTGATGACGAATTCCATGGCATAGGCGTTAATGGCATAGTTGAAGAATATGGATAATGTGTAGACCAAAGATGTTGAAACCTTCGGCTTGGTCCTTCATAGTTTTTACTCTTTTCCTTCTTCACTTTTGCCGCACTTCTTGTAAAGGAGGCTTGCACATAATTCTTATTTTGAGCACTTCCTTTGGTAACCCATGCCATGTTCCTTTCTTCAAGTTCTTGTGCACTAAGTTTGTGTAATTCCCTCTTTTGCCAATACATAAGCCGAGTGGGCATCTCAGCTGTGATTCCTTTTTGGCCTTGTGCACTCTCAACTTCTTTTCTTCAGATTTGGCACTTTGACTCTCAATAATTGGTTGCTTCGTCTCATTGCCTTTTGTAGCCAATGTTAACACTTTAATTGGCTCTTTATTATTTGAGATCAAATCTGAAGTAGCACACTTACGACCATCTCTTTTCACACGGTAGACTTGCTTGACCACCTCTTTTTTCATCCATGGTGTCCAGACCGATTCCTTATAATTGAAACGGTCTTTGACATGTGACTGTTCAAATGTTGATCTCTCGGAGCTGCATAATATTGGTGAGATGGTCTAAAATAAGATGGAGAAAGTGCCCTTGTATCATACCTGTCCCATGATGAACATGGATCTACATGAGCATAGGGAGACATCCACGACATTGGCATTGGTGGCCCAAAATAAGGATATGAATATGTTGCATTGAAACTCTCACTTTGCCAATACCGATCCTCATATTTGCGCCTTGGGGTGATCTTGGTTTCTTTGCATGATTGGGCCGATAAGCATTCTTCTCTTCACTCTTCTTTTGATATTTCTCCAATAGTTCAGCGAAGGTGATTTTTGATCTTTTACACTTGCGCTTATTTCGGCCTTTGTTTTCTTTTGGTTTGCTTTCATCGATCGTTGGATTTGCTTGATGCCCCCCAGTCCTTGGCGTCTCCATTGTAGCTTCGATGGAATTCTCACCCTCAAGATTATGTTCATTATGCTCTTCAACAACTTCTTTACTTGAAAGCTTGATCCCATCACCTGCAGTTTTTACCTTCTCTTTAAATGGATCGACTTGAAGCAGCCGATGCAAAAACTTTTTGCCATCGGGACCAATCGGAATAGACTGGTCATCTCTTGGTGTTTCAACAAACTTCAATCGTCCTTTTTTAATGGCCGATTTAACTATTTGACGAAACATGTTGCAATCCTCAAAATTATGCTTGGACGAATCATGCAACTTACAATACATTCGTCCTTGGATTGATGGCTTAACATGGTGATCAAGAATTGTAAAGTAATTAATTTTCAGCAACAAATCAAATATTTGATCACACATGCTTGAATTGAAGGTATACTTCTTGTTTTCTAGCCCATCTTGCTGTGAGAACGGCTTTGGAATTAAGCAAACGAATGGTTCAGATTTTGCATCACACCATTCGGCTATGCATTGTGTTTTGCACTCTATCTCCGATGTCTTTGGGTAAGATATTATACTAGAATCGGTTTTCTCAACAGAATTCAATCTTGGCTTTAAATTTCTAAAACGAAAATAGTTAGAACACACATGTCTCAATTGAGACCAAGTGCAAGCCAAGTATGAAATAAGCAAAGCTACCCAAATAGATATGAACTTTAGATAAAGCAACGGGGAAAGCTTTGGCTGTAATAATAAGTCACTGTCGGTCTTCATAAATGGTATAATGGGTCGACCGATATGCTCAATAACAACTTTATTGCTAGCAAGTAAATTACCCTTCTTCATTGGTCTTTCAAAATTACTTATGAGGATTTTTCTAATAGATGCATCAACAATAAAGTCCTGACCAAATCTGAAAATAGGTAAATTACTTGCTAAACATACCTCTTCAAATATGTTGGGAGAGCACGATGGTGGTGTGACTTGAACAATATCTTGCTCCGCCTTTGGATGGCTCCCCAACGCTTCTTCATCATCTTTTTCTTGATTCCGTGCATCATTATATTGAAGATTTTTGTCGGCCGAACTTTGTTCGGCTACTTGTTATTGTCCTTGAAGTTCATCAATTTCTCTAGCACGAAACTCATAGGGTAGGAAGTAGGTTCCATTAACTTTAGAAAAATCAAGTATGGTCGCTTTGTTATGCTTGCCATGCCCTTTCTCAATAATGCTTGCCTCTTTGCATTTGATGGATTCAGAATATATACTTCTTGATTTGGCTCTTTTAACCGGAGTACTTTCATGTTCTGAATCATCTTTCTTTACATTGCTTCTACCAATTGTCAATGCTTCTTTCACTTGAGCCAATTCTGTTTCTTTTTGTTTCTGGCGGCGAGCGGCAAAATTGGCTTTAATCTTTTTCTCAATTTCAGCCCACTTCAGATACGATTGTCCCCCAATGCTTTTAGATTCTTTCGGCAATGGCACATGGGTGTTGCCGAAACTTTGCAATTATGTAGGGGCTTTGTAGATTTCAGCAACTTGACGACGATCTCTTCACAGCAAGAACGGGCCAGAGACCGTTCGAAGCTTCGTCCCCAGCAGAGTCGCCAAAAAGTGTGTTCGCACACGAACACGTCATCGTGTACCCTCGACGCCGGGGGTGATGCACCGCAGCTCGCGTCGAAGGAGATCTGACCGGCAGCGTGATACGCAGGACAGCCGGCAGATGCTTTTGTAGACCCGAAGCCCCGTTTGCCCGGGAGGGACCCCGTCAGGGCTCGCGGCGGCTATGGGCTGCTCCAGGTCGATTCGCTCGCCCCTAGGGCCTCGTGGATCCGCAGCCCTCCAGCATGAAGAACTAGCAAAGAACGAGAAGAAAGATACAATGGAGAGATAAAAAGTAGATGAACACGAAAAAGTAGTAGATGTGTTTGTTCGATTGTGTGTTGTTTCAGTCGGCCGTCACCCTCAACATATATAAGAGGCGGCTGGACTTCCCGTACAAGCAAAGAATTTATCTAGGCTTTCCTTACAAGAAAATTACATCAATTCACGTCCAAAACCCTAGTCAAATTCGGACTGGTTTATCCGAACTTTCCAAAACTGTTCGGTTTAAACTGGCTGCACCTTGCGGATCTTTTTTGCGGTGGTAAACGATCTCGGATGAAAACAAGCCCAAAAGCAATCTTGACCGTTTCGACGAGACGAACAACTTTCATGTTGAAGGTTTTTTGATCAGAGATCATCTTGAGGGTCAGATCGGTCTCGCAACACAGGCTATTTCCTCGCGCCACCCGTCAGACATGTGTCTGGTGGGGCGCGCCACATCTCGCCTCGTGACAGGGCTGCACTCCGATTGCTCTAACTTTTGCATACGAACTCGGATTTGAACGATTTTTATATCAAAATCGATTGTTTCGACGAGACGAAGACAACCCATGTAGATCGTTTTTCCATCCGAGATCATCTGAATAACCTTTTGAGACCATCTTCAACTTCTCGTTCGATTGACTATCACAGCCTCCAACCCGGCAAGTTTTCCATCCGAGTAAGCTTTCCACACCGGCAATGTTTCTACCCGGCAAGCTTTCACACCGGCAAGGTTTCACTCCGGCAAGGTTTGTACTCCGGCAAGGGTTCCTCCCTGACATGGTTTCTCCCCCGGCAAGATTTCACACCGGCAAGCTTCCACACCGGCGATCTTTCTGTGCCGGCAAGCTTTCCACGCCGGCAAGCCTTCACACAGGCAAGCTTTGACACTGGCAAGATTTTACCCCGGCAAGGTTTTCGCCCCGGCATGCTGCTTTATGATCGTGCCACTTTTGAGCGTCAACAATACCTTGGCCTAACTTGCCAGGGGCTCGGTGTGGGAACAAATGAGTTGCCAGTAAAAGTCCGAACAGCTCTATAGCACACTTTGGCGTCGCAAGTTTGGCCTTATATGCATCAGCTCCGAATCATTGTCTTGGGTCAATAGTTGGGTTGCCCGGCTCCTGTGCTTGCTACCCTACGTTCCGCTTTATCGGCTAGGGTAGTAAAGGGAGAACTACTGCGATTGTGCCCTGATCTAAACCGGATGAGCACCTCAGTAGAGAAAGCCGAAAACTGACTGTCATGATGCGGCATGAGCTGGTCAACCACTTGACGACTTATTAGAATCTTTACTGATTCTCCGTGTCACACGAGGGATCTTTTTCAGGTCAAATATGTAAGGTACCATACGCCGCATACATACCAGGGGCTATGTCGTAGCTCCGCCATAAAACTCATATGGCTAAGTGAAAGTGTTAATGCCTTATAGTCTGATTGCGTGGTTCGCCACATTACCACCTCCTTGATGGACCAAGACGTTGGATAAAGAGTTATTAAATGCTTTTCCGAACACCCCCGTACTTCCTACGAGGGGGCTTAAGCCGACGACTGGAAAACTTTCAGATTATATCAAAACGGCTGCACAGGAGGAATTCAAGCTTTCAAGCAAAACATAAATAGATTAACTATAAAATTGATTTTACAATTTTCATACAACTCACTCGAACATTATGTCTTTTGAGCACTGACCCTCTACAAAGCGGGCGTCCTTTAGGACGTCTTCAAAATAATGCTCCGGTTCCGGACGGTCCTTGCCTTTGGGTGGACCCTTTGTTGCAACATCGATGGCCTTCATCTCCCCCCAGAATGTCTTGACTCGGGCAAAAGCCATCTGTGCACCCTCAATGCACGCAGACCGCTTCATGGCAACATCGATACGCGGCACCACGTCAACAAGCCTTTGCACTAAACCGAAATAGCTATTTAGAACAGGCTCGGTTGGCCACAACCGGACTACGACGTCCTTCATGGCAACACCGGACATCCTATTAAGTTTGGCCCACTGGGACATTTGTTCATTAAGCAACAAAGGGCGCTTCGATGCACCAAACTGCGACCAAAAAAGCTTCTCCATTGCATATCCATCCCGCGCTTGGTAATATTGCGCCGCATCGGCAGAACTATTCGGCAAATCCAAGAACTCGTCCGAAGAACTCCATACTTGGTTGAGCTGGGCAAAGTTCGGGTGGCCGAACTTGGTTTGTAGCAGAAAGGGCTTTCCAACTGCAATCTCCCTCGCCTATCGAACTTCCTCATGGGCCGCTCTGCATTCCGACCGCGCTCCTCTTGCCTCTTGTAAGGCCTTCCCTAAATCAGCCTTTAAGGCTTCCTTCTTCTTCTCCAGAAATTCATAGCGGTCGGTAGCACTCTCCAGCTCGAGCATCACCTGGGATATCTTCTCGTCATCTTGGCGCCGTGCAACTCGTTCGGCTTCTAATTCAGCCGATGCCTTTTCGGCAGCAGCATCGCTACGCCGGGCCTGCTCCGCTCGAAGAACTTCAACGACGGCAACACTATCTGCAGCCAAATTTCAGCGTTATGCTTACACTACAAAAATGTATGAGGATTGCACCAAATACATACCTTGCGACTCGTCAAGATGCATATTGATTAAAGAAAGATCACCCCCTGCCACATCAACCTTCCACTGCAAATCGGCAATCTCCATAGTCCGGGAAGTGGCCAAAGAGGAAGCAACCTGCGTTCAAGTTTTATCAGGTTAGTCCTCAAACGATTCTTTTTCGATCCTCCGTTTTGCTTCCCAACGGAAGCCAACCTGAGTATCAAGGGCTACTACCTATACACAGGCATATCTTCACAAATGACACGTAGCTGAAAACGTTATGTTACAAACCTCGAAGCCCTTCAGTAGGCTCATGAAGGAAATCTTCTCAATCACTGTACCCATCAAGGTACACTGTTCCCCCGAGACGGATGCTTTCCGCAACATATCCGGAGTCTTCAGGTTTCCGGAAACTGCTCCAACAGCACGATCATCCTTTGAAGGAATCTGCTCGCCTGCCTCCAAAATCGCTGTTGGCTGTGAACCGGATAGTCCGGGGCCCTCGTTACCATCAGCCCCGGAATCCCAGAAGTTCGGAGGTCCACCTTGGGGTACCGCCTCTTCTGTCCCCTGGTCTAAAGGGACCCTCCATGGTGACACTTCAAAGTCATCTGCCCTGATGGGCAACGAGGTTGGAGGAGGCGTCTTGCTCTCCATCATCTCTGGATGGAGACTCCCCGAAGAAGAGGATCGCCCAGAAAAACTTTGTGCCGACATGTAAAAATGCATGAATGTGTTACGGTAACAGCAATGGAACAGGACGCTATCAAGGCACTCCGAATTCTCTTACGGTTCGGCCGAGGGTTTGTCCCCTTGTTGGAGCTGCTCAACGGCATCGTCTTCCAAGCCCAAGCTGGTCGACGGTGGCATCTTGTCCTTCTTGAAAGACCGCACCTCCTCATCTTCGGAGGCGGCCCTTTTCCTCCCGTTTGGAGAAGGAACACTGGGTCCTTTCCTGCCTCCATCTTCGGGCGAGGAAAGGTCGATTTCTCCGGACTCAGTGTCCGACTTGCCTCCAGAAACAAGGTCATCTTGGGTCTTCTTTCCCTCCCCTGCTGATGTCTGGTATGGCACCGAGGCCAGCATCCTTGTTAACATAGGAGTAGCCGAGTCTTCGGGAAGGGGAGCCGGACACCTAATCAATTGCACCTTCTTTATCCAGCCCTGAAAAAGGATGATACCATTGGTTTCTTGCCACTGGATATATGACTGTAAGGTATTCGGTAAATGTGTACTTACTGGCGTGTCCGGATGGTTGCAGTCTAGGCCGACATCTCTCGCCGTGTCCGGCCATTGCCTTTGTTTTCCGAAGACTAATATCCCCATTCCTTCGTGTGTTGTGCCGAAGAAGTTCTGAAGAGTCCACGACCCTTCTGGATTGAACTCCCATAGGCGGAGAGGCCATCGCTGGCACGGCAGGGTCCGACGAACTAGCATTATATGAACGACGCTGGCTATGTCGATGTCCCTCTCAATGAGGTTCCGGATGCGACTTTGCAGAGTTTACACATCATTCGTTGATCCCCAATCTAGCCCCTTATTAATCCATGATGCAAGTTGAGTTGGAGGGCCGGGTCGAAATACGGGCGTGGTCGCCCACTTGGAGTTGCGGGGCTCGGTGATATAGAACCACCCCTGCTGCCACAAATCAAAAGATTTGGCGAAGGATCCTTTCAGCCAAACGACGCTAGCAAGCTTGCTTACTGCAGCGCTGCTGCACTCGGCCTACTGCCCCTCTACCACCTGCGGCTTCACATCGAAGGTCTTGAGCCACAAGTCGAAGTGTGGAGGAGATCAGAGGAGGGATTCACACATGACGATAAACGTCGAGATAAGAAGAATAGAGTCCAGGGCCAAATCGTTGAAGTCTAGCCCGTAATAATACATGAGCTCTGAGACGAAGGGGTTAAGTGCAAATCCCAACCCACGGAGGAAGTGGGACACGAACACGACCCTCTTGCCAGATCTGGGGGTGGGAATGACCTGCCCCTCGGCGGGAAGACGATGATGGATTTCAGCGGTCAGGTAACGCGCTGCTGATTCGTCTCCAACGTATCTATAATTTATTAAGTATTCATGCTATTATATTATCTGTTTTGGATGTTTATGGGCTTTATTAGACACTTTTATATTACTAGCACATATGCCCGTGCGTTGCAATGGGGAAAATTGATGTTTTGCACAAGCATAATGTCCCACAACATCAGATTCATTATGAAGAACATGTTGCAACGTAGCATCGTCCTTCTACAAAATGAACATAAAAATACGTCGCAATTTAGTCGTGTTCATATTTTCTTTGCGGGGCGTAATGTCCCACTGATTTCATTTAAATACAATCCTTTTTAATGGCATTTAAGTATGATCCTTTCATTAATTACCATGAAGTCCTCCCCCATTTTAGTCCGAAATCAAATCATTCCTTTTCTAATTTAGTAGCCCCAACACATTAAGGCCTACAAATCCTTTCTTTTAATTATCCTACCTTTTTACCTCAAATCCTTCATGTGGAATTTATTAAGACCACAATCTTTCTAATAGTTATTCCACCAATTTACCCACAATACTTTCTTTAATTAGTCGCATTCGTTTAAATATTATATTTAAGCCCACAATCCTTCCTTTATTAGCTCATTCGCTTAATTAGCTCTCCCTAAACATGAGCCTTGGACCCCACCCTTCCCCATCTACAGGAACGAAGGGCGATTTGTGCGAACCCCGGGCTCTCCACCTCGCCGTTGCAGAATCGGCGGCTCCCTCGCCCTCCGCCGGACGCTCCGTCGGCGGGAGGATGGGGGAGGCCCAATTTGCAGCTTGTACATAGTGTAGGAGTGCCTAGGGAGCCAGCCGGTGGCGTCGTGGAGATGGCGGTGGGACTGGATCGCCTTTTGCAGGTGTTGGTCTCCGCTTCGACGGTGAAGTTTCGGTGGAGCTCCGCGGTGGTCCAGGTCCTTTTTTCATGCTCGCTGCTCGGTGGAGAGGTCGTGCACGGTTCCCCCGTGCCGGAGATCGAGGGATGGCGATTCCGGTGGTTGAAGATCTGGAGAAGGAAGGCGATGTTGAGCGGTGCGACGACGACGACGGTCATGGGTGTAGGTCCTCAGGGATCGTTGATCGGAGACTTCACGTTTCGCCCGGGGGCTGCTTCAATCCAAGGCGTCAGCGAGCAGCGGCGAACGACGCGTCACCGGCTCGTCCACGGCGCCGGCGTAGTCGGGTTGCAGAGGGGCTTGGTTGTAATTTCCTTTTCTATGGACCTTTCAGTAATTTGGTCGTTTTAATATCAACTCGTTTTCTCGCAAAAATAAATAAATAAACATGATGACTGCCAGTCGTATATTTAGAGTGAGATGGGATTAGTAAATATGAAAGGTGCATAAGTCTTTGGTTGTTACATCTGAGAGATAGACAGGAGATCTTGTGTTTAATTCCCACAATGTTGATTTATTTTGACCCAATTATTTTTCGCGGAATCTCAATGAAAGCCTATAAATGCCCATCAACATACAAGTAACTGGCCCAGATCGCTTAACGTGTGTAAACCAAACGTAAAGGACTAAACCAAACCAAGAATACCTATTCCCTTTAATAGTAGGTATAGATATAGATTTTTGGGACTAACCTATTAACCCAGAGCCCAGTGCCAGTTTCTATTTTTTCCTTGTTTTAGAGTATCGCAGAAAAGGAAAATCAAACGGAGTCCAAATAACCTGAAACTTCACGGAACTTATTTTTGGACCAGAAGAAGCCCACGGAGTATCGGAGATGGACCAGGAGAGTCCTGAGCTGCCCACGAGGGTGGGGGCACGCCCACCCCCCTGGGCGCGCCCCCTGCCTCGTGGACAGCCCGGAGGTCCACCGATGTACTTCTTCCTCCCATATATACCCATATACCCTAAAAACCTCGGGGAGCAGAATAGATTGGGAGTTCCGCCGCCAGAAGCCTCGTAGCCACCGAAAACCAATATATACCCGTTCTGGCACCCTGCCGGAGGGGGGAATCCATCTCCGGTGGCCATCTTCACCATCCCGGTGCTCTCCATGACGAGGAGGGAGTAGTTCTCCCTCGGGGCTGAGGGTATGTACCAGTAGCTATGTGTTTGATCTCTCTCTCTCTCTCGTGTTCTTGAGGTGGTACGATCTTGATGTATCATGAGCTTTGCTATTATAGTTGGATCTTATGATGTTTGTCCCCCTCTACTCTCTTGTAATGGATTGAGTTTTCCCTTTCAAGTTATCTTATCGGATTGAGTCTTTAAGGATTTGAGAACACTTGATGTATGTCTTGCGTGGGATAACCGTGGTGACAATGGGTTATTCTATGGATTCACTTGATGTATGTTTTGGTGATCAACTTGCGGGTTCCGCCCATGAACCTATGGATAGGGGTTGGCACACGTTTTTGTCTTGACTCTCCGGTAGAAACTTTGGGGCACTCTTTGAAGTACTTTTGTGTTGGTTGAATAGATGAATCTGAGATTGTGTGATGCATATCGTATAATCATACCCTCAGATACTTGAGGTGACATTAGAGTATCTAGGTGACATTAGGGTTTTGGTTGATATGTGTCTTAAGGTGTTATTCTAGTACGAACTCTTGAATAGATTGATCCGAAAGAATAACTTTGAGGTGGTTTCATACCCTACAATAATCTCTTCGTTTGTTCTCCGCTATTAGTGGCTTTGGAGTGACTCTTTGTTGCATGTTGAGGGATAGTTTTATGATCCAATTATGTTATTATTGTTGAGAGGACTTGCACTAGTGAAAGTATGAACCCTAGGCCTTGTTTCCTAGCATTGCAATACCGTTTACGCTCACTTTTATCATTAGTTACCTTGCTGTTTTTATATTTTCAGATTACAAAAACCATTATCTACTATCCATATTACACTTGTATCACCATCTCTTCGCCGAATTACTGCACCTATACAATTTACCATTGTATTGGGTGTGTTGGGGACACAAGAGACTCTTTGTTATTTGGTTGCAGGGTTGCTTGAGAGGGACCATCTTCATCCTACGCCTCCCACGGATTGATAAACCTTAGGTCATCCACTTGAGGGAAATTTGCTACTATCCTACAAACCTCTACACCTGGAGGCCCAACAACGTCTACAAAAAGAAGGTTGTTTAGTAGACATCACTGCCCGAAGCTTTGCAATGTCTTCCTTCGTGACAGAAGAGACTACCCACCGGCCTTGACATCTAGATCCCGACATGGTTGGGGCTGGTGGCGACGGAAGCCCGGGAGTTGGAGCTCGGGGTAGCAGGACTTGAGGAAGAGGCAAGCGTGGAAGAAAAAGACGGGTCTGTACCCCTATATAAAGGCTTGAAATATCAAACGTCTCCTCTCGGGCCTCAAAAACTTGCTTGTTTCCAAGGAATTGTACCCAAGCGACGGCTGGGTTACCCATGTTCGGGTCGACGGGAATCCCTTAAAAAAGGGAGGCACGATCTCCGTTTGGATAAAATACGCCAATAATGCCATGTCTTGGGACGTGGGGTGACGGGTCGGCTAAAACGGTTCGCAAGTAAAGGCTAGGCATAGTGTTATATTACCAAAAAGTGGTGAGTGGGTTGAACCCATGAAATATTATATCCTCTACGGTTGTGCATACAAGTCCGGATACAATCGCTATCTTGAAGTTCAGATAACAAGGAACCCGCCTTGCAATGCCGAAGATAATCCGCGCGCCGTACTCCTCGTCATTGAAGCTAGGTTCAGGGGATACTGAGGGAGTCCTGGACTAAGGAGTCCTCGGGCGTCCGACTTGTTATCTATTGGGCCGGATTGATGGGCTGTGAAGACATGAAGACCGAAGACCATACATGTGTCTGGATTGGACTCTCCTTGGCGTGGAAGGCAAGCTTGGTGACCGACTATAAGATTCCTTCTTATGTAACTGACTCTATGTAAACCCTCGATCCCCTTGGTGTCTATATAAACCGGAGGGGATAGTCCAGAAAGGACACATTCATTACCATAGTCATATAGGCTAGGCTTTTAGGGTTTAGCCATCACGATCTCGTGGTAGATCAACTCTTGTAACACCCATATTCATCAAGCAGGACGTAGGGTATTACCTTCATAGAGAGGGCCCAAACCTAGGTAAACGTTGTGTCCCCCGTCTCCTGGTTCCATCGATCCTAGGCGCACAGTTCGGTACCCCTACCCGAGATCCGCCGGTTTTGACACTGACACAAGTAATTAGTATAGATGATTGATCACAAGAATTCTATTTATGTTATTGTTTTTAGATGGTTGAACCTGGTGGGCTTGGTGATGCGAGTTTATTAGGAAGAAGAAAGAAAGATTGAGGAGATGGATGAATGACCTACAAGAAGGCAGATGAAAAAAAGATCACCAATGTGGGATCACTTTGCTGATGTACAAGTTGATGGTCTTCTCAAGTTTGGAAAGTGCAAGTATTGCAATCATGATATCAAGGCTGTTCCAGGGATTAACGGTACATCTGCCTTAAAATTCATTTTTCTACTTGCAAGTTCAATCCTCATAATGATAAGAATAAGAATAATAATCAAGGTACTTCGCAAATAATCCAAGGGGAAATTCCTACAGTGCATAAATTTGATCCTGAAGCACTAAGGTGAGCTATTGCTAAGATGATTATAATGAAGGAAATATGCCCTGGAGGCAATAATAAGGTCGTTATTTATATTTCCTTATATCATGATAAATGTTTATTTTTCATGCTAGAATTGTATTAACCGGAAACTTAGTACATGTGTGAATACATAGATAAACAGAGTGTCAGTAGTATGCCTCTACTTGACTAGCTCGTTAATCAAAGATGGTTCAGTTTCCTAACCATAGACATGAGTTGTCATTTGATGAACGGGATCACATCATTAGAGAATGATATGATTGACTTGACCCATCTGTTAGCTTAGCACTATGATGGTTTAGTTTATTGCTATTGCTTTCTTCATGACTTATACATGTTCCTATGACTATGAGATTATACAACTCCCGAATACCATAGGAACACTTAGTGTTCTATCAAACATCACAACGTAACTGGGTGACTATAAAGATGCTCCACAGGTGTCTCAGATGGTGTTTGTTGATTTGGCATAGATCGAGATTAGGATGTGTCACTCCGTGTATCGGAGAGGTATCTCTGGGCCCTCTCAGTAATGCACATCAGTATAAGCCTTGCAAGCAATGTGACTAAAGAGTTAGTTGTGAGATGTTGCATTACGGAACAAGTAAAGAGACTTGCCGGTAACGAGATTGTACTAGGTATTGAGATACCGATGATCGAATCTCGGGAAAGTAATATACCGATGACAAAGGGAACAATGTATGTTGTTATGTGGTTTGACCGATAAAGATCTTCATAGAATATGTGGGAGCCAATATGAGCATCCATGTTCCGCTATTGGTTATTGACCGGAGATGATTCCCCATCATGTCTACATAGTTCTTTAACCCGTAGGGTCCGCATGCTTATCGTTCGATGACGATCGGTATTATGAGTTTATGTGTTTTGATGTACCGAAAGTTGTTCGAAGTACCGGATGTGATCACGGTTATGACGAGGAGTCTAGAAATGGTCGAGACATAACGATCGATATATTGCAAGGCTATGTTTGGACACCGGAATGGTTCCGGATGAGTTCGGGCATTTTCTAGAGTACCGGGAGGTTACCGGAACCCCCCAGGGAATCAATGGGCCTTATTGGGCCTTAGTGGAAGAGAGGAGGAGGTGGCCAGGTGGAGGGCTCCACCCATGCCCAATCCGAATTGGGGTGGGGGGCCGGCCCCCTTTCCTTATCTCCCTCTCTCTCTCTCTCTTCCTTCTTCTCCTACTCCAACTAGGAAGGGGGAAACCTACTCCTACTGGGAGTAGGACTCCCCCCTTGGGCACGCCCTATGAGGGTCGACCCTCTCCTCCTCTCCTCCTTTATATACGGGGGAGGGGGCACCCCATAGACACACAAGTTGATTGTTTAGCCGTGTGCGGTGCCTCCTCCACAGATTTCCACCTTGGTCATAGCGTTGTAGTGCTTAGGCGAAGCCCTGCATTGGTAACTTCATCATCACCGTCATCACGCTGTCGTGCTAACGAAACTCTCCCTCAGCCTCAACTAGATCAAGAATTCGAGGGACGTCACCGAGTTGAATGTGTGCAGATCGCGGAGGTGACGTGCGTTTGGTACTTGATCGGTTGGATCGCGAAGACGTTCGACTAGATCAACTGTGTTTCATAATGCTTCCGCTTTCAGTCTACGAGGGTACGTAGACATACTCTACCCTCTCGTTGCTATGCATCTCCTAGATAGATCTTGCGTGATCATAGGATTTTTTTTTGAAATACTGCTTTCCCCAACAGTGGCATCCGAGCCAGGTCTATGCGTAGATGTTATATGCACGAGTAGAACACAAAGGAGTTGCAGGCATGGGTATATATATATATTGCTTGCCGTCACCTGTTGATTCTTGATTCGACGGTATTGTTGGATGAAGCGGCTCAGATCGACATTACGCGTACGCTTACGCGAGACTAGTTCTACCGACGTGATTCGCACACAGGTGGCTAGTGGGTATCTGTTTCTCCAACTTTAGTTGAATCAGTTTTAATGAACATGGTTCTTTCTAAAAATCAAAAAGCAATCACTATACTACGTTGTGGTTTTGATGCATGGGTAAGAACGGTTCTTGCTAGAAGCCCGTAGCAGCCACATAAAACTTGCAACAACAAAGTAGAGGACGTCTAACTTGTTTTTGTATGGCATGTTCTGATGTGATATGGTCAAGACGTGAATATATAAATTGTTGTATGAGATGATCATGTTTTGTAACACAGTTATCGGCAACTAGCAGGAGCCTTATGGTTGTCGCTTTATTGTATGAAATGCAATCGCCATGTAATTGCTTTACTTTATCACTAAGCGGTAGCGATAGTCATAGAAGCAATAGTTGGCGAGACGACAATGATGCTTCGATGGAGATCAAGGTGTCAAGCCTGCGACTATGGTGATCATGACGGTGCTTTGGAGATGGAGATCAAAGGCACAAGATGATGATGGCCATATCATATCACTTATATTTGGTTGCATGTGATGTTTATCCTTTATGCATCTTATTTTGCTTAGGTCGTAGCATTATAAGATGATCTCTCACTAAATTTCCAAGTATAAGTGTTCTCCCTGAGTATGCACCATTGCTACAGTTCGTCGTGCTGAGACAGCACGTGATGATCGGGTGTGATAAGCTCTACGTTCACATACAACGGGTGGAAGCCAGTTTTGCACACGCAGAATACTCGGGTTAAACTTGACAAGCCTAGCATATGCAGATATGGCCTCGGAACACTGAGACCGAAAGGTCGAGCGTGAATCATATAGTAGATATGATCAAAATAGTGATGTTCACCATTGAAAACTACTCCATCTCACGTGAAGATCAGACATGGTTTAGTTGATATGGATCACGTGATCACTTAGATGATTAGAGGGATGTCTATCTAAGTGGGAGTTCTTAAGTAATATGATTAATTGAACTTTAATTTATCATGAACTTAGTACCTAAGAGTTTTTTGCATGTCTTTGTTGTTGTAGCTTAATGGGCCGTGCTACTGTTCCTTTGAATTTTAATGCCTTCCTAGAGAAAGCTAAGTTGAAAGATGAAGGTACTAACTACACAGACTGGATCCGTAACTTGAGGATTATCCTCATTGCTGCATAGAAGAATTACGTCCTGGAAGCACCGCTGGGTGACAAGCTTGTTGCAGATGCTGCTAATGACGTTAAGAACGTCTGGCAAAGCAAAGCTGATGACTACTCGATAGTTCAGTGTGCCATGCTTTACGTCTTAGAACCTGGACTTCAACAACGTTTTGAACATCATGGAGCATATGAGATGTTCCAGGAGTTGAAGTTAATATTTCAAGCAAATGCCCAGATTGAGAGATATGAAGTCTCCAATAAGTTCTACAGCTGCAAAATGGAGGAGAATAGTTCTGTCAGTGAACATATACTCAGAATGTCTGGGCAACACAACGACTTGACTCAGCTGGGAGTTAATCTTCCAGATGATAGTATCATTGACAGAATTCTTCTATCACTGCCATCAAGCTATAAGAGCTTCATGATGAACTATAATATGCAAGGGATAGCTAAGATAATTCCTGAGCTCTTCGCAATGCTAAAGGCTGCGGAGGTAGAAATCAAGAAGGGGCGTCAAGTGTTGATGGTCAACAAGACCACCAATTGCAAGAAGAAGGGCAAAGGGAAGAAGGGGAACTTCAAGAAGAACAACAAGCAAGTTGCTGCTCAAGTGAAGAAGCCCAAGTCTGAACCTAAGCCCGAGACTGAGTGCTTCTACTTCAAAGGGACAGGTCACTGGAAGCGAAACTGCCCCAAGTATTTGGCGGATAAGAAGGATGGCAAAGTGAAAGGTATATTTGATATTCATGTTATTAATGTGTACCTTACTAATGCTCGCAGTAGCGCCTGGGTATTTGATACTAGTTCTGTTACTAATATTTGCAACTCGAAATAGGGGCTACGGATGAAGCGAAGATTGGCTAAGGACGAGGTGACGATGCGCGTGGGAAATGGTCCCAAAGTCGATGTGATCGCCGTCGGTACGCTACCTCTACATCTACCTTCGGGATTAGTTTTAGACCTGAATAATTGTTATTTGGTGCCAGCGTTAAGCATGAACATTATATCTGGGTCTTGTTTGATGTGAGACAGTTATTCATTTAAATCAGAGAATAATGGTTGTTCTATTTATATGAGTAATGTCTTTTATGGTCATGCACGCTTGATGAGTGGTCTATTTTTACTAAATCTTGATAGGAGTGATACACATCATATATACTTAAGAAGTTCATCCCCACTACTCTATTTATCTTCACAAGCAGACTATCCATGTCATCAAGTAGACCCCACATGTAAAATTCTTCCCCACTAGCCCATGAAGCCTGCCATGTCATCAGAGTCCTCCTTGATTTTCTTTCTCTCTACAGTAGGAACCCGAGGCAACGATCTACACTTCCAAAGCATGTAGGACCGGCAGGTTCGCTCCTCTGCTTCCCCTCCACCTAAATTTCAGGGTGTCGTCTCCCCTTCACTTCTCGAAACAGTTCCTTTCCATGTGTATATATTCACTTCCTTTCCACGCCCCACCAGCGCCAGTTTACTGCCTTCCATTCAAGCTTCCTGTGATTGTAGGCATGCTTAGGCTCTTGCTCTCCTTCAAGCGTTAGCTCTTGCGCCAAATCCATGCCATCATTCCTGGAAGGAGAGATCGATGCCCCAAAACCAATGGTCATATATTCATCTTCATCTACCCTGATGAACCCCCATGGCTATTGCCCTCTTCTTCATCCCTCGGTCATCGCATCAAGGATGTTTCTCCCCCACCACACCAATACCGATCTTGTGCGGAGCAGAGGACTTCTTCTATGCAGTTTTTTTTATGATATCATCTTCCATATGCATGTGTGCAGATCGTTGAAAAAGGAAAAACATTACTCATCAGGCTGCCCCGTAGATGTGTTCGTTGTGTATTTCGCCATCGCATTGTTCTTTGTACGTGATGATGTGATGTATGCGTGGGTGGCTTTGATCCCTTACCTGATGGATGCAGGTATGGTGTTGATCCTTGACCTGATGGATGCATGGGTCCTGACTCCTGATCGATGCAGTAGCTGCAATCTCCTGTGGCTCAACTACCTCCACCTCTCCATGCTATGTTGCAATGGAGCGACCTGAGAGCACGACAACCTTTTATTTTCCTTTTCTCCCCCTCCCTACTGTGTGTTATCTGATTATCTCTCTTAGTACTAACATGTCCACTCTCTTCTACATAAATAATAAATGGCAACCAGGAGAATCTATTCTTAAAAATACTCCTAACTGAAATAGGGTGGGATTTCATCATATGATGCTTGTGATTTCTTCTCTGTCAACTGTAGTAATTATCCCGCGCATTCAGACAGGCATGTACGGGTGCGTGAGTGCGCTGCGGAGGCTAGCGGGTCGGCACGAAGGGCGAAGTAAGCCGACAAGGTCCGCAACAATAGCTACATGGACGTACATGCGTTCTCTTCTGTGGAGAACCCGAGCGATTATTTTGGGGTTGATCTCCACGTATTAACAACCCCACTTTTTTTGAGGGATTAACTAGCCTCTAATTAATTATCTAACTAGGGCATTAGTCTTTTAATTAGGATGCATTCTACAATTTTGTTCTATCCAAGCTTTGATCGATTGCGTGTTAGATGCTCGGGAAAATTCCTCGACTACCTAACAAATTTCTTAGGTAATAAAAATTATTACTCCCTTACCTACAATATTATCGTGTTAGCTATGCTACTTGGTAGAGTTGGAATCTTCCTAATATATGATTGCAACTTTACAAGTAATCTAGCGACGGGACTGAATAGACTATTGTTCTCTTTCTTTTAGTCTTACTTCTTTGTACTTTTTTTTGTGCAATATAACAAAAATTGCCGTAGAAACAATTGTTCTACTGTTTGTGCTTAATAAAACTTTACACGTAATCAACATTGATCCGATTTCTCAATACTTGGACACTCTGCCCTCCAAACAGTGGGATGAATGGACAATTGAAAAATACATCTATTAAGTTTTTTCACTACACATGTTTCTATTTTTGCATATGTGCTTCTACCCTAATGAATGAACCACAATACACCTTACCCTAGTGTAACATCCCAAATTTTCAATTTGAAATGTTATACACTAGATCATCATTGCATATCATATTTATTGCATTTTGGTTGATTCTAGAAATTTCACGCAACTCAAGGACCCTCGGAGAGAGTTGGGGATTTCGTTATTTTCATATTTGAGTTGTGTCAAAATTTGAAAATAAGATCATTTGATTTTATTTATTTTATCATCAATTATTTCTATTACAAAAACTTATGAGAGGGAATAAAATGACTTTCCTAAAAATAAATAAATATTGAGGATTTAATAAAAAATCAAATAAGATATTATTTGGATTTATTTGCTATTTTATTTAAATTTAGGAAAAATGCGCGTTTCTCAAAATCGCATTTAGGCCTCAAATAAATGTTCATCCTTTGCGGCTTGATTTTAGAAGCCGGCACAAATTTATTTCGGGATTTTTGGAGTCCTTTTAGTATTTCTTTTGTTTTTTTCCCGAGCGTAATTATTAAAAAAAACGTCCGAACCGACCTTGGGCCGTAACCGACCAGGACTCTCCTGGTCGGGCCTCTTATAAGCCGCCGCCCCGCCCCGGCCAAAGCCCAAGTTGCCCCCCCCCGCCCTAACCCTAGCGTCGCCGCCGCCGCGCACCGCTGTCGCCGCGCCGCCGCCTTGCCGCTACGCTGCCGCCGCGCGGCCGCCTCGCCACCCCGCCGCTGGAGTTGCCGGAGGTATTTTTCGCCTCCGGTTTTTCTCGAAAAACCGTTCAGTTTTTCCGACGGTTTTGTTCATTTTTTTAGTTTTGGTTTTTTTAAATAGATCGGTTTTTCCGATATATTTAAATAGTGAGCGTTCGTACGTTCGTTCGTTTTAACAAACGTTCATTGTTTTTCTTTTTCTCGGATTAAATCCGTGTTTTTTCTGATCGCGATCTCTGATCCGATTTTCGTTTTAGTCTAACTTTTCGCTCGTTTATCGGAATCAGGCGATTCAAGCGCCTGGATTTTCTCCTCGAAACCCTCTTTCCGTTTAACCAACTCAAACAAGTTTTTACCACTGTAAAAATTGCCCTAGATCCAGAATAGTAAACGAAGCTTGTTTCTTTTGTCGTTTGTCTTTCGTTGCTTCGTTCGATTTGATTCTTTTTGCCAACCGAAGTTCTTAAGTTGAACTTTCTGGTTAGATCTCTTATTCGAGTTTTACCTGTGAATTAGATGAGTACTTATTGTATGCATGTTTGTTTGCGATAGAGTACCTGGAGTGCGCCGCTTGCTACTTCGAATCGCTAGGTTTCCCGGATCATCAGCAAGGCAAGTAACACTTTGATCATGTATTCCCTCTACCCAGTTTTATTGCATTAGATCAATCCTCACACATTGCATGATTAGGATCTAATTAAATTGTGGGTTCAGGAAGTAGTTGAGGTAGTACCTATTACCTGTTTATTATCAAACCTTTGGGAGTTACTTCTACGTTTGCTTATTATGCCATGATATGCTAGTAGACATGGATTGGGTGAGTGTATCCATGACAGATGTGAGATTGTTAATTAATGGTTTATCTAAGGTGGCAACTTAAACACACATCTAGGTGGATTGAGGCACCTGGGTATTCTAGGATTGCCTGTTTTCTTTTGGACCACCACCCAGGCTCAAAGGGATCATGAGATTATTCATGCTAGAAACTTCTATGTGCAGCCACAAGCTATTATGGGCTCTAGCATAGTTGACTAAGTTGTGTGAACTCTTACAATGGTAGACTAGCAGATGTAGGGGAAAGTAGGTGTAACGGTCTACCCGATCGTAAGGTGCTAGCGCTTCTGAAAGACTATGTCTTGGTCATCCGTCTTCTCAAACACCATGAAGTGCGAGAAACCAAACAGAGGCGATCGAGTCTTGTGGGAAAAGTGCGCAAACCTCTGCAGAGTGTATAAACTAATCATGATTAGCCGTGTCCCCGGTTATGGACATCTTGAGTATCTAGTACCTGGATTATCATGTGAATCTCAACATGTTACTCAAAAATTTAATTTTGTTGGGTTTTGTCTAATGTTGATGCTTAATTGGGATTGAGAACGCTGTCAACCATTCTCAATGTTTAACAACTACCATGATAGTTAAATAAATTTATTCCTTTGTAGTATGGAAAAATTGGCTTTACGCAAAACTGTAACCATAGAGCTTTCCACCAGCCAAATATGCATGTAGAATAGCTGTTTCATTCCATTACTCTCTATGTGTTACTTTGCCAGCATATTCCATGTGCTGGCCCGTTTCGGGCTGCAATGTTAATGTTGTAGACTTTTCAGATGATGATTAAGGAGTTTTTAGGTTGTGGTTCTATACTCAGTGATGCTGTTGGAGTTGATGGACTCACTTATCTTCCAAGCCTTCCGCTGTTATCGTTATTAGATGGCCTTAAGCCATATCTATTGTAATAAGTTCTCTTTTGAGACATTCGATGTAATAAGTGTGTGATTGCTACTCTATTATAAATCCTTCAAGTACTGTGTGGTGTCAGCATTACTGATCCAGGGATGACACCTGAGCACAGAGATTGGACCGTTTGAGGTCTGGTCGCTACAAGATGGTATCAGAGCACACGCTGACTGTAGGACACGACCACTAAGCTAAAGACCTAGATCACAACTCACTCTCTTCTCTTTTCTGACTTCTCATCTTTTCTACTCTTTTAGGATGGCGGATACAAGGAACAAGTTCACACAACCGGATAAAAATACACCCTTTGGACGTCACTTGAAGGAAGTCACTAGATACCTGAACATAGGAGTACCAAGCTTCACCGGAACCTACAATGCCACTTTACCTGAAGAAGAGCGCTGGATGATTCAAGTTCAAGTTCCAGGAAGGACGTTCATGCCAGTCACTAAGCCCATAGAGTTTTCTTTTGATGCACCAACTTGGAGTATAGGAAAGAGCATGGCAGCTCACATCGCCATGGGACGCATTGGAGAAGTCTACCGCATTGATCTTAAGGATACTATCTACCAGATTTGTGGGCGCCCAGATGAGCACTGGGAGATGATCAGCACTAGAAAGGATAGATCAGTTGCAGCTTTTATCCAGGAGTTAAACCAGCACATCCGACGTCAGGAGAACCAGATGTGCGCCGACATGATAGACCTGAAGAAGGCGAAGACAAGAATTAAGGAACTGGAGGAAGAACTTAACACTACACGTGAAGATTATGAAGAGGAAATTGAAGTATTAGTGGAGAAGAATGACGATCTGATCAAGAAGATCGGAATATTCATGGGAGGCCCTACACCGGTAGAAGAAGACGAAGAACCCAAGGAGATTCGCCTGGAAGACTACATCATCATCGACGACACCGACTCGGGTCCAGATGATAGCGATGATGACTATGTTGATAAAGCTGGAGCAGATATCATGGAGTCTGCAACCGAAGAATATTTCTAGTAGACCACCTCCTCAGTAGTAATAGTCCACCATGTAAATATAGTAGTCCGATCACTTTTGCGATAGTTAGATCATTTGTATGCCCTTGTTTCATTGATTGAATGAAGTGAATTGTTTGCTTTTGCCTCATGAGCATATGGGTAGTGTTTTCTCTTTAGACCCCTCTCTATTCTTAAATCTCATCTTTTCTAAAACCCTCAGATGCCTCCGAGACGTGACCCCGGATTTACTTTTCCACCGGAGCTCACCCAGTTGATCCAGCAGCAGAACACGTTGATGCAGTTGCTAGTCCAGAATCAGAATCAGGGGAACAACAGCAACAACCCACCACCACCACCACCACCACCTGTTGATCACTTAGCCTGTTTTCTTAGGCTAAATCCGCTGGTGTTTTCCAGTAGCATCGAGCCGATACTAGCAGATGATTGGCTCCGCAAGACAGCTAGAGAGTTGACCACAACAGGATGCACGGATGCGGAAAAGGTGAAGTTTGCCGCGCATCAGCTTGAAGGACCCGCAACATCATGGTGGGAGAATTTCACAACCACTTTCCCTGTCGACACTGTCACGTGGGACTAGTTTCAGCAGGCTTTTCGAACTGCCCATGTTTCAGCAGGAGCTATGGCCATAAAGAAGCGAGAGTTTCGCAACTTGCATCAAGGAGGACGGACAGTTGGCCAGTATGTGGAGGACTTTAGTAAATTAGCACGTTATGGCCCAGATGACGTTGCTACGGATGCAGCTAAGCATGAGAAGTTTCTGGAAGGACTGAATGATGAGTTGATCATGCAGTTGATGGTAGCAACCTTCAACAACTACCAGGAGTTGGTAGATCGTGCTCTTATGATTGAAAGGAAGCAACAGCAAATTGAGAATCGCAAGAGGAAGTATGGACAAGGGAAGCACACTTTAGGAGCTCAGCGGAAGCCACGTTTTACCCCTAGACCGGGAGGACATTTTCAGCATACCCATGGAGGAGGTAGCTCACACAATCACAATGGCACCAAGAATGGTAATGGGAATGGAGGAAGCAACGGCCAGAACCGCACCAACCCATCGACCCCAGCCAAGAGAGACCTGAGCCAAGTCACTTCTTTTAAGTGCCAGAAGACCGGACATTATGCCAATGAATGTCCTGAATCACAGAATGGTAATGGCAATGGAAGCTCTGGGAAGAAGCCGAACCCTTTCAATAGATGACAACTGAACCACGTTAACGTGGAGGAGGTTGAAGAGCAGCCGGATGCAGTAATCGGTAAGTTTTTGGTTAAGTCATTTACTGGACTTGTTCTTTTCGATACTGGTGCATCGCAATCATACATATCAAGGGGATTTGTGGATAAGTATAACCTGCCCACCAAAGTACTTAGAACACCTATGTTAGTATGCTCACCAGGAGCGGAGTATATGGCTAGCCAAGGATGTTTTCAAGTGCCATTAAGTATAGGTAGGCATGTGTTTCCCTCAGATTTGATAATATTGGAATCACAAGGTTTGGATGTAATTTTGGGTATGGATTGGTTGTCGATGTATGGAGGAAACATTGATTGCGCCAGTAAGTCAATCTTGCTTACCACCCCAGAAGGGAGAAGGATCAAGTATGTATCCCGGCATGTGCCGAAGAGGACTCAAGTAAATTGTTTAACGGGAGTTGTGCAGGAGGAAGTACCAGTAGTGAAGGATTTCCCTAATTTATTTCCAGAGGAGTTGCCAGGCATGCCAGTGGATAGAGATATTGAATTTTTGATTGAGCTTTTGCCAGGCACAGGGCCAATATCAAAGAGACCATATAGGATGCCTGCAAAGGATTTGGTGGAGATTAAGAAGCAAATTAACGAGTTACTGGATAAAAGATATATTTGCCCAAGCTCTTCGCCTTGGGGATCGCTAGTACTTCTAGTGGAGAAGAAGGATGGATCGTTAAGGATGGTTGTTGATTATCGAGGGTTGAATGAAGTAACCATCAAGAACAAGTACCCACTGCCAATGATCAATGATCTGTTTGATCGATTGCAAGGAGCTAAGGTGTTTTCCAAGATTGATCTACGATCAGGATACCACCAGTTGAAGATTCGAGAACAGGATATACCCAAGACGGCTTTTACCACCAGGTATGGGCTGTACGAGTATATGTCATTTGGTCTGACCAACGCACCTGCATATTTTATGAACATGATGAACAAAGTGTTTATGGAGTTCTTGGATAAGTTCGTCGTAGTGTTCATTGATGATATCCTGGTTTACTCGAAGAATGAAGAGGAGCATAAGGAGCATTTGCGTTTGGTTCTTGGAAAGCTCAGAGAACATCAATTATATGCCAAATTTAGCAAATGTGAGTTTTGGTTGAAAGAAGTTGGATTTCTCGGACACCTTATATTCGGAGAAGGTATAGCAGTAGACCCCACTAAATTTGATACCATGACCAAGTGGGAAGCGCCAACCACAGTTGGAGAGATCCGGAGTTTTCTTGGACTCGCAGGATACTACCGGAGATTCATTGAGAATTTCTCAAAGATTGCGAAGCCTATGACGGAGTTGTTGAAGAAGGATACCAAGTTCATATGGACCGAGGAATGTGAGGCTAGTTTTCAGGAGTTGAAGAAATGTTTGGTTACCTCATCAGTGTTGATTTTACCGGATCAGACCAAGGATTATGAGGTGTATTGTGACGCTTCACGTCGAGGACTTGGAGTAGTGCTTATGCAAGAAGGAAGAGTTGTTTCATATGCCTCGCGACAACTTAAGCCTCATGAGTTAAATTATGCTATGCATGATTTGGAGTTAGCAGCCGTAGTGCATGCATTGAAGACTTGGAGACATTTTCTCATTGGAAACCATTGCGAGGTGTACACGGATCACAAGAGCTTGAAGTATATTTTCACACAGAAGGAGTTGAATCTCAGACAAAGGAGATGGTTGGAGCTCATCAAGGATTATGATATGAAATTGCATTATCACCCCGGAAAGGCTAACGTAGTAGCTGATGCGTTGAGCCGCAAGAGTCATGTCAACACCCTAATGACGGGAGATTTACCAAGGGAGTTAGCTGAAAATCTTTGAGAGCTATGTTTGGAAATAGTCCCGAAAGGTTATGTAGCAGCATTGGAGATGCAGTCTACATTGATGGATAAGATCAGAGAAACTCAAAAGACTGACAAGGAGATTGCTTCTATTAAGGAGAAAATGAGCAAAGGAAAAGCTAAGGGATTTCGTGAGGATGAGCACGACACCCTATGGTTTGAAGAACGTGTTTATGTGCCTAATGACTCGGAGATCAGTGTCAGGACCCCGACTCGATGTCACATCGATCTAGCTGGTAACACCTCATATCACTTTGCGGCCTCACGCACGGTATCCCCACGGGTGTCGTCTTACCTTTTCCCGGGACCGTTTGCGCCTGTTGGCTCACGTATATGATAGTGTCGCTAGCATCCATATGATAAAGAGCCCGGGCTGACATGACTAGTCGTAAACCCAAAGTGGCACAGACTTACAGGGACAGGCATCCATGACCCAGCTTCGAACGTGTCGGTCATCAGCAAGTGGGTCCGGGCTGTAGCACTGGGCTAGCAGGACTCCGGTAAACCGGGCTGTAGCGGGCTAACAGGACTCCGGTACTCAAAGCGTGACATTTCCCCGAAGGGACAGACACAGGAACGAAGAAGGACACATGCCGGCCAGCCTAAGTGTTCCAGAGCAGTAGCAAGCTACCATGGCTCAGCGGTAACACTAGGAGACATTTCCCGGTAAGAGAGGCTACTAAAGATAAACAACTAGATAGTCAGATCCCACACATACCAAGCATTTCAATCATACACACAATATGCTCGATATGTGCAAATACAACGAAGCATCACAACATGACTCTATGACACAAGTACTTTATTTAAGGCTTAGTGAGCCATACATATCATACACAAAGGTACGGGTCTCACGACCCCACATACAAGTCATACAGTCATACAAACCAGCAGCGGAAGTAACTTGTCTGAGTACAGACAACTAGTAAAATAAAAGAGGCTTGGAAAGCCTAGCTATACTACGTGGTCCTTCACAAGCTTAGGGTCACCACCTGGGTCTTTAGCCTACTCGTTGATGTCAACGTCTACATAGAACCCATCAGAAGGGGTTGCAGCGTCTTCTGTAAAAATGTAGATTATAGCAACATGAGTACAAAGGTACTCAGCAAGACTTACATCAGATCCTACATACATGCATAGTATCAAGAAGGGTTGGTGGAGTTATTGCAGCAAGCCAGCTTTGACTCTTGGCTAGGCTATCCTACGATACTCCAACTGAAATGGTTATGCGCACACGAGTCCACTACTCACCACTTCAATACACTACCGAGGATCCGCCTCCGTCTTCCTACGGAAGAGCCATCCTCGGCACTCACACTTATCTTGAGGCTTTTAGTAGTTTCCATTTACTTGTCTATGAACTGTATAGGCAACCAAGTAGTCCTTTACCGCGGACGCGGCTATTCGAATAGATCATGTTAACCCTGCAGGGGGTACTTCTTCATACACGCTCTCACCACTTACCGTCGTTTACACGACATGTACTCGGCAACCTTCAAGCGGAAGCCCAACGTGGGTGTCGGCCACGACCTACCTAATCACCTAAGCCTCCAGTCCAGGTTTATCGCCTATTCAGGTTCCATCCGCAGGGAGTCCGGCCGAGGTTTCCCATACGGCCCCGAACGATGTGAACAGGGTTCCCGAGATACCTAACGGGTATTCGGTACACCCGGCCACGTACCTACCGCATCATAGCCCACCCCTACGGTCAGCGCTGTCCACGGCCTCCAGTAGGCTACAAACACCAGAAACTACTTGCAACTCCTGGACGGAGAACTAGGGTGAATAAGAAGCCGAGAGGGTCCATTGGTTTCGGGCCCAATGCATGGTAGTAGCTGATTGTTAAATCACACATACAGATCTCAGTGCTTAAGGTCGGCTTCAATGAAACAACCCACCATGTACTCCTACATGGCCTCTCATCGATACCTTTACCAAATCGTGTTCACCACACCACTCTCATTACCGACATAATCATTTCACTCCAGCCCATCACCCCGATGAACCAGACCTGACACGACTCTAAGCATAGCAGGCATAGCAAGGTAGGAACAACACATACATATGGCTCAAGCAACTCCTACACATGCTAGTGGGTTTCATCTAGTTACTGTGGCAATGACAGGTCATGCAGAGGAAATGGGTTCAACTACCGTAGCACACAGCAGTTTGAATCGCGTTGTCTTAATGCAGTAAAAGAGAGCAGGAGCGAGAACATGGGATTGTATCGATATGATCAAATGGTTGGTTGCTTGCCTGATGGTTCGATGCACTGATACGGTTCTTCGTTAGGGTAATCACGGTACTCCTCGGGGACAGAACCTGTCGCAAAGGGCATCGATACACAAGCATCACCAAACAATGTGCAACAATATGATGCATGCATGAAACATGGCAATATGAGTGTATTGGGCTAATGCAACTAAAGCCAGAAGGGTTTGAACAAATTTGAATCAAAGATTCAAATTCCAAATTCCAAATATGGCCTTTTAAAGTGCCTTTTCTTGTTCTGCTTAAAACATCAATTTAACTTGTTTGATCATGCATGAAAATAGTACAGATGGATAGATTGGATTTTTCTGATCATTTTTCATATATAATTTGTCCAATTTGGAGTTACAGAATAAAAGTTATGAATTTTTGAAGTTTAAATAATATTCTGGAATTTCCTGATTTAATTTAAATCCAGAAAATCAATTACTGCGTCAGCCTGACGTCAGTGTGACGTCAGCAGGTCAACGGAACTGGTCCAGGTCAAACCTGACAGTGGGTCCCGCATGTCAGGGTGATTATTTTAATTAAAACTTAATTAAAACTAATCCTGTTTAATTAACAGGGCTGGGCCCCACCTGTCATTGACTCAGGGGAGTCAACCAGGGCCCACCCGTGGTCAAAGTTAATGTCGGCTGCCGGCGTTTAGTCGCCGGCGAGCCCGACGCGGCGGCGGAAGTGGTTTTGGTCATTTCGGCCACCAGAGGGGCCGCGGAGACCACCGGAGTGAAGCTGAGGCCAACCCGCAGCTCTTGGCGGAGCCCGTTGGGGTCGGGGTGGCCGGAGTCGACGGCGGCGAGCTCGGCTGCGGCCGCCGGGGTTCGGTCGTGCACGGGAACGGTGCTGGAGCTCGAAGTCGAGCAAAGCGAGGCGCTAGGGATGCTCTACGGGGTCTTGCGAACTCGTTGGACTCGCCGGGGTGACCAAATGGTCACCGGAGCTGCGTCGACGGCGAGCTCGGCGACGGCGGAGGTTCGGCCGTGGTGGGGAGGTGGCTACGGTGAGGGAACGAGGGGAAGGAGAGGGGGAAACGGTGGCGTAGCTCACCGCGGTTGCAGTGGGCGTCGAAGCGGGCTCGGGGACGCGCTGGAGACGGCGAATCGACGGCGACGGTGGTCGGAGCCCGAAGAGGGGAACGGCGACGTGGCGGCGATGCAGGGCTTCCGGGGAGCTGTGGAGCGGTGGGGAGGAAGAGGGAGTCGAGGCGAAGCTCCTGAGCTAGTCGGGGGAGCGAGGGGTGGCCGGAGACGGTGGCTATGGCGAACGGCGGCGACGGTGGTGTTCGGCCGTGTGAGAGGGGAAGCGAGAGAGAGGAGAGGAGAGCCGGGGGAGAGGCGTGGCGTCGTCCAGGGCGTCGAGCGAGGAGGGGAGGCCAGGCAAGCAGGCGAGCAGGTGGCGTGGCGCGGTGGCGCGCGCGCGCGCCGGCCACACTCCCCTCCCTCTGTCGGGACGAAGACGACAGAGGAGGGAGGTGGGCTGGGCCGGCTGCCGGCTGGGCCAGCCAGCTGGCTGGGCCGCACAGTGGAGGAGCCCAGGTAAGCTCCTCCTGTTATATATTTTCTGTTTTTTAATTTTTGACATTTGTTTTGATTTAAAAAATATATTAAATCATTTATTTAACTTATGCCAATTTTTGCAGGAGCTATTTATATTATTCCAGAGCTCTTTTATAATTGGCATAATATTTGGGCATATATTAATATATATAATTAATATATTTCCAATGCAAATATTTATGCATTAATTCCAAATGCCCAAAATAAATGTCCATGAGCCACTAAAAATATTGGTTTGATTTTTATCTCTGTCCAATATTTTCAGAGAGCAACATGAGCATTTTCTTGGACCCTTTTGGAGAAATTTTTATTTGGGTCATTTTCAAAATGGTTCTGAGGGTTTCACAGATCCCCATTTCAAGTTTCTGATGAAAGAGTAAACATGATGCAACACTCTAATGCATGACTAGCTAGGGTGTGACAACTCACCCCCACTCAAAAGAATCTCGTCCCGAGATTTGGGTTCCTCCGGGAAGAAGGCGGGATACTCGAGTCGAAGACGATCCTCCCTTTCCCAAGTTGCTTCATCCTCGGAATGGTGCGACCATTGAACCTTGAGAAACTTGATATTATGACGTCGCGTGGTACGTTCGGCTTGATCGAGGATACGAATGGGGTACTCTCGATATGTAAGATCATCTTGGAGATCAAGCGTTTCGTGGTCCACTTCACGGATAGGATCCGAGAAGCAACGCCTGGGTTGAGAAACGTGGAAGACATCGTGAACTCTGGAGAGGTGCGGAGGTAGTTCCAACTGGTAGGCAACTTCTCCTCGTTTGGCAAGAATGCGAAAAGGTCCAATGTAACGAGGAGCCAATTTGCCTTTGATACCGAAACGATGGGTTCCCTTCAGAGGGGTGACCCGAAGATAAGCCTTCTCGTCAACCTCGAAGGTCATAGCCTTATGTTTTCGGTCATATTTACTCTTTTGACGGGATTGGGCTGTTTTCAACTTTTCACGAACGATACGAACTTGTTCTTCTGCTTCCTGAATCATATCCGGGCCAAAGAATTGTCTTTCCCCGGTCTCTGACCAGTTAAGGGGTGTTCGACATCGTCGTCCATAGAGAACTTCAAAAGGGGCTTTACCCAAGCTAGATTGATAGCTGTTGTTGTACGCGAATTCGGCAAATGGAAGGCACTTCTCCCAGTCCATTCCGAATGAGATAACAGAGGCTCGAAGCATGTCTTCTAGAATTTGGTTGACGCGTTCCACTTGACCACTTGACTGAGGGTGGAAAGCGGTGCTAAAGGAAAGACGGGTTCCCATAGCATTTTGGAAACTTTCCCAAAATCGAGAGGTGAAAAGACTTCCTCGATCCGAGTTAATTTCCAAAGGAACACCATGGAGAGACACTATTCGGGAGATGTACAAATCTGCCAGCTGACTAGCGGTTATACTCTCACGAACAGGTAAGAAGTGGGCTACTTTGGAAAGACGATCGACCACGACGAAAATAGCATTATTCCCTCTCTTGGTCCTGGGAAATAATGAAATCCATACCAATTTTATCCCATTCCCATTCAGGAATAGCTAAGGGTTGAAGGGTGCCAGCAGGCCGTTGATGCTCTGCTTTTACACGACGACAGACGTCGCAATTTGCAATATACTGAGCAATTTCTCTCTTCATCCTAGTCCACCAGAACCTCTGGCGTAGGTCCTGATACATCTTAGTACTACCGGGATGAATAGTGAGAGGAGATTCATGAGCTTCCTTAAGGATTAATCGCCTTAGGTTGCGCACTTTGGGAACTACTAATCAATTCCCGAAGTATACGACTCCTTGATCATTAATGGAGAAACAATTCGCAATTCCTTTCTGAATGTTCCTCTTGATGCGGGAGATTCCCGGATCTACCTTCTGTTCTTTGATAATTTGATCCGTAAGGGTAGGTTTTGCCACCAAGGTGGAGAGAAAACCTTGAGGAACAATATGAAGGTTAAGCTTCCGAAATTCCTCATGGAGAAGCGGTTGACTTTGTTGTAACATCAGGTTGTTACAATAAGATTTACGACTTAGCGCATCAGCCATGACGTTGGCTTTCCCTGGGGTGTAGGTTATTCCTAAGTCGAAGTCGGTGATCAATTCAACCCAACGTCTCTGCCTGAGATTCAAATCCGGTTGGGTGAAAATATACTTCAGACTTTGGTGATCAGTGAATATTTCGCAATGATTACCGAGGAGGTAATGTCGCCAGGTCTTAAGTGCATAGACTACGGCTGCAAGTTCTAGATCATGAGTAGGATAATTCTCCTCATGTGGGTGCAATTGCCGTGAAGCGTAGGCAATTACGTGTCGATCTTGCATGAGAATGTAACCTAGTCCTTGTCGCGAGGCGTCGCAGTAGATAACAAAGTCCTTGGAGAAGTCTGGCGGTACCAGTACGGGAGCAGAAGTCAGGCGTCTTTTCAGTTCCTGAAAGCTGTGCTCACATTGTGGAGTCCACTCGAACTTCTTATCTTTCTTGAGGAGTTCGGTTAGAGGTTTGGCAACTTTGGAGAAGTTCTCGACAAAGCGACGACAATAGCTCGCTAAGCCTAGAAAACTCCGAACTTGCTTGACCGATTCAGGTGGAGTCCAGTTAAGGACGGCTTGAACTCGCTCAGGGTTAACAGCAATACCTTTACCAGATATTACATGACCCAGATAGGTCACTTCTGACAACCAGAATTCACATTTAGAGAATTTGGCATAAAGGCGATGCTCTCGAAGTTTCTTCAACACTAGCCTTAAATGTTCGGCATGTTCTTCCTCGTTCTTGGAGTAAATGAGTATGTCATCGAGATAAACTACGACGAATTTATCCAAATACTCCATGAAGATTGAGTTCATTAACCGAGAAAAGGTGGCTGGAGCGTTGGTTAAACCGAAGGACATGACGGTGTACTCGTATTGGCCATAACGAGTAACAAAGGCCGTTTTAGGAATGTCCCCGTTTCTGATTTTGATTTGGTGGTAGCCCAACCTCAAATCCATCTTGGAGAAGACTGAGGATCCAGCGAGCTGATCATACAGGTCGTTGATCCTGGGAAGCGGATATTTGTTCTTGATTGTGACCAAGTTGACTGGTCGGTAATCTACAACCATCCGGTCCGTACCATCCTTCTTCTTGACGAATAGGACGGGGCAAGCCCACGGAGATGAACTAGGGCGGATGAAACCCTTTTTCAAGGACTCATCGAGTTGTTTCTTAAGCTCGGCTAGTTCTAGGGGTGCCATCTTATAAGGTCTTCTAGCAATCGGAACGGTTCCTGGAATGAGGTCTATTACAAACTCAACATCCCTGTCAGGTGGAACACCTGGCAATTCCTCTGGAAAGACATCCGGGAAGTCACGGACTACCAGAACGTCCTCAAGGTCTGGCAAAGGGCTGGCGTTAAGAGAATATAATTGTCGCTTGGCTATTCGGGTCAAGACATGGACTATCTTCCCCGAAGGATGGGTGAGTTGAACAGTCCTAGAGAAGCAATCAATTTGGGCATGATGAGCTGACATCCAGTCCATACCCAAAATGATATTAATATCTGAAGATTTAAGGGCTATCAAAGACGCAAGGAAAACAAGTCTGTCGACTTGAATTTCATTTCCATAACTTACCCTAGAGGTCTGCCATCTAGATCCAGGGGTAGAGATTTCCATAGTGGATGGCAAGTCACAGAATGCAACGTTATGCAAACGAGCATAATTTTCAGATATAAAGGAATGAGAGGCTCCTGTATCGAAAAGAACAGATGCCGGGTGGCAATTAACAAGAAGCGTACCGAGAACGACGTTGGGATCCTCTTGAGCTTCTTCGGCAGAGACACAGTTGACATGGCCACGTGAAGCGGTGACCGGTTTAGCATGAAACACTTTCCCTGTCGGCTTGCCACGGCCAACAGCTTTAGCAGATTGATTTGGGTTGGTCTGGGGGCATTCACGCATATAGTGGCCAGATTCCCCACACTTGAAACAAGTCACGGAACTGGTACGTGGAGGAGCATTGTTAGTTGAACCCCCATAGGGCTTGGCTGGAGCAGACTGTTGAACGGGGCGAGGCGCCTGGAAAGATGGCCTCGGTGTGAACCTGGGTGGCAGGGCGGTGTTGGGTACCCACACGCGGCGCTTCTGAGGACCAGCACCGGATGAGGAACCCATGTCACGTCCATGCTTGCGTGTTGCGTCATAGTCAGTCTGACCAGTTTCAGCACTGATGGCTTTGTTGACAAGTTTCGAAAAAGATGTGCACTCATGCAGACGGAGGTCGCGGTGAAGCTCAGGACTAAGGCCCTTACGGAACCTTGCTTGCTTCTTGGCGTCAGTAGAAACTTCCTCAGTTGCATATCGGGCGAGATTACCAAACTCCCTGCTATAGGCATCCACAGAAAGTCGGCCTTGGGTGAAACTGCAAAATTCTTCACGTTTACGGTCCATGAGACCCTCCGGAATGTGATGTTCACGGAAAGCCTCGCTGAATTCAGCCCAAGTTGTGACATGGCCCGCTGGGCGCATAGCTCCATAATTCTCCCACCATAGACTGGCGGGGCCTTCAAGATGATATGCAGCAAAGGTGACCTTGTCAGCCTCCGCTACCAGCGCGGAATGCAGTTTGTGAGAGATACTGCGAAGCCAGTCATCAGCGTCGAGGGGCTCGACGGAGTGGTGGAACGTGGGTGGATGCAATTTGATAAAATCACTGAGTGACACCACGTTAGCCCTCTGATGGTGTGCTGTATTCTGTTCAATACGCTCCAACAAACGGTTTGTCTCCCGCTTGTTTCTCTCAGCTTCCATCATCACCTCGGCTAGTGAAGGAGGATGAGGCAGATTTACATCCCTGGCTTCACTGCCTTCGGCCTGCTCTTGAGAAGCAGGGTTAGCGCGCGTGTTGACCATCCTAGGAAGACAAGACAATGATTTAGTCAGGATGGTAAAATTCCGACATAGGATTCATAATGTAAGAAATAACTCGGAATGCAGGATGATCATCCGTATGACATGGTAGATACAGAAACTGCTTCTTTTATTCCATCGTCATACACACCATACAGGGTTTAGTACAAGACCAAACATAGTACTTTTACGGTGAAAAGAGGATTACATCTCATCGGAGGCATTCCAAGCTCCTATACATTATTTTTCTACATCTCCGGAAAGAGTACAAACTAGGTCATATCCCACGAGTTACGCGGGGCGATAGACGACACAGCTAGTGCAAACTAGTGATACCACCACTAACTCAGACCGATCCGTAATAGTCCTCGTAGAAGTCACCTCCATAGCCTGGAAGCTCAACATGTTCGTCCGGAAACAGACGGTCTCGTGGAGCTTGTGGACCATAGGGGCTAGGATGAGGCCTTGGACCAACAAACGGTGGCCTGCGGGGACCGCGAGGTGGGGTGATGCCTCCTACATCACGCCAAACCATCACGTCTGGCAGAGCAGATCTCACAGGATAGAGATCGCGCATATCTGAATATCCAGCTTGCACCGCCGGTGCGAACCGAGTCAAAGTGGCCCAGTGGTCAGCACGGGTATTGAAGAGCTCTAACCTTAAGGCCCGATTTTCACGGTCCTTATCCTCGAGCATCTCAGCAGTGGTGCGAGTCCGTGAATCCTCCTGAGTGGAGTCAGCATAAATAGCCTGGAGATACCCTTGTGCTCCCGGAAGTGATCCTGGCATATACCGGAAATCAGAGTCCCGAAATAACCCAGATCTGACTCGCATAATGGTCATCATAGAGTAGGCGGCGTCCTGCACAGCCATCTCAATGGTAACCCCGAGTCCATAAGAGCAGTGAAGAGGCTCGGTGGATCCAGGATAAGATGGAAATATCCTGACAGTGCAGAGATACTGGCTTTGATTGAAATCTCGGAATTGCTCTTCGACCGTGTACTCAGGATACCAGCGGTATCCAGCCTCAGTCATTACCCTGACCAACTTAGCAGTATGGCCGGGTACATCTAGGCATCGAGTCAGGCGAACCACTTGATTGAGGTCGCGAGTGGCCATCTGAAAGCACAATCATAATGCAAAGGCATTAGAATTTCTAGCAAAATTTCGGCAGCATAACAGCTGTAAATGCTCAAAAGGATTTGAGACATTTGACAAAGGATTTCGTACACACTCATCATCATTATATCAAAGTTCTTAAACCATTCTGGCAACATAATGTGGTAGTAGATCTGAACTAGGCTTGTATCCATCAAACTTATAAGGTACTACTGATTAGTAACTCGTGATCCTGATAGAGAGAACAGATCCTAATTCCTTAACCCCCGGTGGAAGAATGGACTGACTCAGATCAGAAAGTCATAAGGTATAAGGAGTAAAAAGAGCCTTACGTTCCATCCCACAAACAATTCCCCTACATATAACTAAAGAATTTCTAGACTCAACATCGACCAGTTTGGCTTGGAGAACCTACAGGCAGTCCGGCTCTGATGCCAACGCTGTCAGGACCCCGACTCGATGTCACATCGATCTAGCTGGTAACACCTCATATCACTTTGCGGCCTCACGCACGGTATCCCCACGGGTGTCGTCTTACCTTTTCCCGGGACCGTTTGCGCCTGTTGGCTCACGTATATGATAGTGTCGCTAGCATCCATATGATAAAGAGCCCGGGCTGACATGACTAGTCGTAAACCCAAAGTGGCACAGACTTACAGGGACAGGCATCCATGACCCAGCTTCGAACGTGTCGGTCATCAGCAAGTGGGTCCGGGCTGTAGCACTGGGCTAGCAGGACTCCGGTAAACCGGGCTGTAGCGGGCTAACAGGACTCCGGTACTCAAAGCGTGACATTTCCCCGAAGGGACAGACACAGGAACGAAGAAGGACACATGCCGGCCAGCCTAAGTGTTCCAGAGCAGTAGCAAGCTACCATGGCTCAGCGGTAACACTCGGAGACATTTCCCGGTAAGAGAGGCTACTAAAGATAAACAACTAGATAGTCAGATCCCACACATACCAAGCATTTCAATCATACACACAATATGCTCGATATGTGCAAATACAACGAAGCATCACAACATGACTCTATGACACACGTACTTTATTTAAGGCTCAGTGAGCCATACATAACATACACAAAGGTACGGGTCTCACGACCCCACATACAAGTCATACAGTCATACAAACCAGCAGCGGAAGTAACTTGTCTGAGTACAGACAACTAGTAAAATAAAAGAGGCTTGGAAAGCCTAGCTATACTACGTGGTCCTTCACAAGCTCAGGGTCACCACCTGGGTCTTTAGCCTACTCGTTGATGTCAACGTCTACATAGAACCCATCAGAAGGGGTTGCAGCGTCTTCTGTAAAAATGTAGATTATAGCAACATGAGTACAAAGGTACTCAGCAAGACTTACATCAGATCCTACATACATGCATAGTATCAAGAAGGGTTGGTGGAGTTATTGCAGCAAGCCAGCTTTGACTCTTGGCTAGGCTATCCTACGATACTCCAACTGAAATGGTTATGCGCACACGAGTCCACTACTCACCACTTCAATACACTACCGAGGATCCGCCTCCGTCTTCCTACGGAAGAGCCATCCTCGGCACTCACACTTATCTTGAGGCTTTTAGTAGTTTCCATTTACTTGTCTATGAACTATATAGGCAACCAAGTAGTCCTTTACCGCGGACGCGGCTATTCGAATAGATCATGTTAACCCTGCAGGGGGTACTTCTTCATACACGCTCTCACCACTTACCGTCGTTTACACGACATGTACTCGGCAACCTTCAAGCGGAAGCCCAACGTGGGTGTCGGCCACGACCTACCTAATCACCTAAGCCTCCAGTCCAGGTTTATCGCCTATTCAGGTTCCATCCGCAGGGAGTCCGGCCGAGGTTTCCCATACGGCCCCGAACGATGTGAACAGGGTTCCCGAGATACCTAACGGGTATTCGGTACACCCGGCCACGTACCTACCGCATCACAGCCCACCCCTACGGTCAGCGCTGTCCACGGCCTCCAGTAGGCTACAAACACCAGAAACTACTTGCAACTCCTGGACGGAGAACTAGGGTGAATAAGAAGCCGAGAGGGTCCATTGGTTTGGGCCCAATGCATGGTAGTAGCTGATTCTTAAATCACACATACAGATCTCAGTGCTTAAGGTCGGCTTCAATGAAACAACCCACCATGTACTCCTACATGGCCTCTCATCGATACCTTTACCAAATCGTGTTCACCACACCACTCTCATTACCGACATAAACATTTCACTCTAGCCCATCACCCAGATGAACCAGACCTGACACGACTCTAAGCATAGCAGGCATAGCAAGGTAGGAACAACACATACATATGGCTCAAGCAACTCCTACACATGCTAGTGGGTTTCATCTAGTTACTGTGGCAATGACAGGTCATGCAGAGGAAATGGGTTCAACTACCGTAGCACACAGCAGTTTGAATCGCGTTGTCTTAATGCAGTAAAAGAGAGCAGGAGCGAGAACATGGGATTGTATCGATATGATCAAATGGTTGGTTGCTTGCCTGATGGTTCGATGCACTGATACGGTTCTTCGTTAGGGTAATCACGGTACTCCTCGGGGACAGAACCTGTCGCAAAGGGCATCGATACACAAGCATCACCAAACAATGTGCAACAATATGATGCATGCATGAAACATGGCAATATGCGTGTATTGGGCTAATGCAACTAAAGCCAGAAGGGTTTGAACAAATTTGAATCAAAGATTCAAATTCCAAATTCCAAATATGGCCTTTTAAAGTGCCTTTTCTTGTTCTGCTTAAAACATCAATTTAACTTGTTTGATCATGCATGAAAATAGTACAGATGGATAGATTGGATTTTTCTGATCATTTTTCATATATAATTTGTCCAATTTGGAGTTACAGAATAAAAGTTATGAATTTTTGAAGTTTAAATAATATTCTGGAATTTCCTGATTTAATTTAAATCCAGAAAATCAATTACTGCGTCAGCCTGACGTCAGTGTGACGTCAGCAGGTCAACGGAACTGGTCCAGGTCAAACCTGACAGTGGGTCCCGCATGTCAGGGTGATTATTTTAATTAAAACTTAATTAAAACTAATCCTGTTTAATTAACAGGGCTGGGCCCCACCTGTCATTGACTCAGGGGAGTCAACCAGGGCCCACCCGTGGTCAAAGTTAATGTCGGCTGCCGGCGTTTTGTCTCCGGTGAGCCCGACGCGGCGGCGGAAGTGGTTTTGGTCATTTCGGCCACCAGAGGGGCCGCGGAGACCACCGGAGTGGAGCTGAGGCCAACCCGCAGCTCTTGGCGGGGCCCGTTGGGGTCAGGGTGGCCGGAGTCGACAGCGGCGAGCTCGGCTGCGGCCGCCGGGGTTCGGTCGTGCACGGGAACGGTGCTGGAGCTCAAAGTCGAGCAAAGCGAGGCGCTAGGGATGCTCTACGGGGTCTTGCGAACTCGTTGGACTCGCCGGGGTGACCAAATGGTCACCGGAGCTGCGTCGACGGCGAGCTCGGCGACGGCGGAGGTTCGGCCGTGGTGGGGAGGTGGCTACGGTGAGGGAACGAGGGGAAGAAGAGGGGGAAACGGTGGCGTAGCTCACCGCGGTTGTAGTGGGCGTCGAAGTGGGCTCGGGGACGCGCTGGAGACGGCGAATCGACGGCGACGGTGGTCGGAGCCCGAAGAGGGGAACGGCGACGTGGCGGCGATGCAGGGCTTCCGGGGAGCTGTGGAGCGGTGGGGAGGAAGAGGGAGTCGAGGCGGAGCTCCTGAGCTAGTCGGGGGAGCGAGGGGTGGTCGGAGACGGTGGCTATGGCGAACGGCGGCGAGTGTGGTGTTCGGCCGGGCGAGAGAGAGAGCGAGGGAGAGGAGAGGAGAGCCGGGGGAGAGTGAGAGAGAGCAGGGGGGAGGGCGTGGCGTCGTCCAGGGCGTCGAGCGAGGAGGGGAGGCCAGGCAAGCAGGCGAGCAGGTGGCGTGGCGCGGTGGCGCGCGCGCGCGCCGGCCACACTCCCCTCCCTCTGTCGGGACGAAGACGACAGAGGAGGGAGGTGGGCTGGGCCGGCTGCTGGCTGGGCCAGCCAGCTGGCTGGGCCGCACAGTGGAGGAGCCCAGGTAAGCTCCTCCTGTTATATATTTTCCTTTTTTTTTAATTTCTGACATTTGTTTGATTTAAATAATATATTAAATCATTTATTTAACTTATGCCAATTTTTGCAGGAGCTATTTATATTATTCCAGAGCTCTTTTATAATTGGCATAATATTTGGGCATATATTAATATATATAATTAATATATTTCCAATGCAAATATTTATGCATTTATTCCAAATGCCCAAAATAAATGTCCATGAGCCACTAAAAATATTGGTTTGATTTTTATCTCTGTCCAATATTTTCAGAGAGCAACATGAGCATTTTCTTGGACCCTTTTGGAGAAATTTTTATTTGGGTCATTTTCAAAATGGTTCTGAGGGTTTCACAGATCCCCATTTCAAGTTTCTGATGAAAGAGTAAACATGATGCAACACTCTAATGCATGACTAGCTAGGGTGTGACAATCAGGAAGTTAATTTTACAAGAGGCCCATGATTCACCATATTCGATTCACCCAGGAAATACCAAGATGTATTTGGATTTGAAGGATATTTTCTGGTGGACCAGAATGAAGAAGAATATCACGGAATATGTAGCAGTTTGCGACGTATGTCAGAGAGTAAAGGCAGAGCATCAGAAGCCAGCAGGGTTTCTACAGCCATTGCCGATACCCGAATGGAAATGGGATAAGTTAGGCATGGATTTTATCACATGATTGCCCAGAACACGTTCAGGCTATGACTCGATATGGGTTGTAGTCGATCGTTTGACAAAGGTAGCTCATTTCATTCCAGTGAAGACTACCTATACCAGTGCAAAGTTGGCAACGATATACATGACTAGAATCGTATGTCTGCATGGAGTTCCAAGGAGCATAGTATCAGACAGAGGAACCCAGTTTACCTCAAAGTTCTGGAATCAGTTGCATGAGACCTTGGGAACCAGACTGGAGTTTAGCACATCTTTCCACCCACAGATAGATGCACAGACTGAGAGAGTCAACTAGATTTTGGAGGATATGCTAAGAGCTTGTGCGCTAGATTACGGATCTAGTTGGGATGAGAACTTGCCATATGCAGAGTTGTCTTACAACAACAGCTATCAGTCCAGTTTGAAGATGGCACCTTTTGAAGCCTTGTACGGAAGGAGGTGCAGGACCCCATTGTCTTGGGATGAAGTTGGAGACTACCAGTTGTTCGGACCAGATCTGATAAAGGAGTCTGAACAGAAAGTGAAATTGATTCACGATAGGCTCAAGGTAGCTCAATCCAGGCAGAAGAGTTATGCAGATTCTAAACGCAAGGAGACAGTTTACGAAGTCGGAGACCGAGTTTATCTTCGAGTATCACCACTTCGAGGAGTTAAGCGCTTTGGAGTTAAGGGAAAGTTAGCACCATGTTTTGTAGGCCCATACAAGGTTTTGGAGCGTATGGGAGAAGTTGCCTATAAGTTGGAATTGCCCGAAGGATTGTCGGGAGTTCATGATGTGTTCCATGTATCCCAGTTGAAGAAGTGCTACGCAGAGATGGCTGACATACCGCTGAGAGATACGGTACCACTGGAAGCAATTCAGTTGGACAGTGATTTGACCTATGAGGAGAAACCAGTTAAGATTCTAGAATATGCCAGTCGAGTCATCAGTAGCAAAGTTATCAAGTTTTGCAAGGTTCAGTGGAGCCATCACACGGAGGATGAAGCCACCTAGGAACGAGAGGAAGATTTGTTGAAGGACCACCCTCACCTATTTTCTAGCCAACCCGAATCTCGAGGGCGAGATTCATCTTAAGGGGGTAGGTTTGTAACATCCCAAATTTTCAATTTGGAATGTTATACACTAGATCATCATTGCATATCATATTTATTGCATTTTGGTTGATCCTAGAAATTTCACGCAACTCAAGGACCCTTGGAGAGAGTTGGGGATTTCGTTATTTTCATATTTGAGTTGTCTCAAAATTTGAAAATAGGATCATTTGATTTTATTTATTTTATCATCAATTATTTCTATTACAAAAAAATTATGAGAGACGGAATAAAATGACTTTCCTAAAAATAAAGAAATATTGAGGATTTAATAAAAAAATCAAATAAGATTTTATTTGGATTTATTTGCTATTTTATTTGAATTTAGGAAAAATGCGCGTTTTTCAAAATTGCATTTAGGCCCCAAATAAAGGTTCATCCTGTGCGGCTTGATTTTAGAAGCCGGGGAAAATTTATTTCGGGATTTTTGGAGTCCGTTTAGTATTTCTTTTGTTTTTTTTTCCCGAGCGTAATTGTTAATAAAAAACGTCTGAACCGACCTTGGGCCGTAATCGACCAGGACTCTCCTGGCCGGGCCTCTTATAAGCCGCTGCCCCGCCCCGGCCAAGGCCCAAGTCACCGCCCCGCCCTAACCCTAGCGCTGCCGCCGCCGCCGTCGCGCCCCGCCGCCGCCTCGCCGCTCCGCCGCTGCCGCCTTGCCGCCCCGCCACCGGACCGCCGCTGCCGCCGTCGCCAGAGTTGCCGGAGGTATTTTTCGCCTCCGGTTTTTCTCGAAAAACCGTTCGGTTTTTCCGATGGTTTTGTTCGTTTTTTTAGTTTTGGTTTTTTTAAATAGATCAGGTTTTCCGGTTTATTTAAATAGTGAGCGTTCGTCCGTTCGTTCGTTTTAACAAACGTTCATCGTTTTTCTTTTTCTCGGATCAAATCCGCGTTTTTTCTGATCGCGATCTCTCATCCGATTTTCGTTTTAGTCTAGCTTTTCGCTCGTTTATCGGAATCAGGCGATTCAAGCGCCTGGAGTTTCGTCTCGAAACCCTCTTTCCGTTTAACCAACTCAAACAAGTTTTTGCCACTGTAAAAATTTCCCTAGATCCAGAATAGTAAATGAAGCTTGTTTCTTTTGCCGTTTGTCTTTCATTGCTTCGTTCGATTTGATTCTTTTGGCCAACCGAAGTTCTTAAGTTGAACTTTCTGGTTAGATCTCTTATTCGAGTTTTACCTGTGCATTAGATAGTACTTATTGTATGCATGTTTGTTTGTGATAGAGTACCCGGAGTGCGCCGCTTGCTACTTCGAATCACTAGGTTTCCCGGATCGTCAGCAAGGCAAGTAACAGTTTGATCATGTTTTCCCTCTACCCAGTTTTATTGCATTAGATCAATCCTCACACATTGCATGATTCGGATCTAATTAAATTGTGGGTTCGGGAAGTAGTTGAGGTAGTACCTATTACCTGTTTATTATCAAACCTTTGGGAGTTACTTCTACGTTTTCTTATTATGCCATGCTATGCTAGTAGACGTGGATTGGGTGAGTGTATCCATGACAGATGTGAGATTGTTAATTAATGGTTTATCTAAGGTGGCAACTTAAACACACATCTGTGTGGATTGAGGTACCTGGGTATTCCAAGATTGTCTGTTTTCTTTTGGACCGCCACCCAGGCTCAAAGGGATCATGAGATTATTCATGCTAGAAACTTCTGTGTGCAGCCACAAGCTATTATGGGCTCTAGCATAGTTGACTAAGTTGTGTGAACTCTTACAGTGGTAGACTAGTAGATGTAGGGGAAAGTAGGTGTAACGGTCTACCCGGTCGTACGGTGCTAGCGCTTCTGAAAGACTATGTCTCGGTCATCCGTCTTCTCAAACACCATGAAGTGCGAGAAACCAAACGGAGGCGATCGAGTCTTGTGGGGAAAAGTGCGCCAACCTCTGCAGAGTGTATAAACTAATCATGATTAGCCGTGTCCCCGGTTATGGACATCTTGAGTATCTAGTACCTGGATTATCATGTGAATCTCAACATGTTACTCAAAAATTTATTTTGTTGGGTTTTGTCTAATGTTGATGCTTAATTGGGATTGAGAATGCTGTCAACCATTCTCAATGTTTAACAACTACCATGATAGTTAAATAAATTTATTCCTTTATAGTAGGGAAAATTGGCTTTACGCAAAACTGTAACCATAGAGCTTTCCACCAGCCAAATATGCATGTAGAATAGCTGTTTCATTCAATTACTCTCTATGTGTTACTTTGCCAGCATATTCCATGTGCTGACCCGTTTCGGGCTACACCGTTAATGTTGCAGACTTTTCAGATGACGATTAAGGAGTTTTTAGGTCGTGGTTCTATACTCAGTGATGCCGTTGGAGTTGATGGACTCACTTATCTTCCAAGCCTTCCGTTGTTATCGTTATTAGATGTCCTTAAGCCATATCTATTGTAATAAGTTCTCTTTTGAGACATTCGATGTAATAAGTGTGTGATTGCTACTCTGTTATAAATCCTTCAAGTATTGTGTGGTGTCAGCATTACTGATCCAGGGATGACACCTGAGCACAGAGATTGGACCGTTTGAGGTCTGGTCGCTACACCTAGGGTACCACCTAATTAACCCGCAACAGAAAAGAATGCCACCGAATTCATGAAACTTACATATATTGCTAAAATTAGAAAGTTGATAATACTATCGAAGAACCACATCTGTATGATTATGCAGATGTGAATGTTGATTGTGTACGAGAAGGGACAATATATTTCCGTCGATTTTACAGAGATCACCGATCATAATTCCAAAGCATTACCGAAATTAATTTTGAACAGGAATGGACGCGGTCTAACTCAGTGATCATGCAAAAATTCTGAATTATTTGTAATCACTTATCCATGTTTTCTCTTTCACCTCTCATATTGCGAGTCTAACTACTATTTTTTTGTGGGTGAACTATTCTACTTCACTATATGAAGAATGATCCTTTTTTATCCTATACATTGCTATGAATTTCCATAGCAACGCGTGGGGAACATATTATATTACACACAATCAAACCTAATGAAAGTATATTACAACCGATTCCCGCAGCAACGCGCAGGGTATCATCTAGTATTCATAGTATTGAAGCCAAACGATATAAGTTTAATAATGATAGTGCAACTTATTTGTGGCACTGCCATTTAGGTCATATTTGGTATAAAGCGCATGAAGAAAATCCATGCTGATGGTCTTTTGGAATCACTTGATTATATATCACTTGATGCTTGCGAACCATGCCTCATGGGTAAGATGACTGAGACTCCATTCTCCGGAACAATGGAGCGAGCAATGGACTTATTGGAAATAATACATACTGATGAATGCGGTCCGATGAGTGTTGATGCTCACAGCAGGTATCCTTATTTTCTGACCTTCACAGATGATTTGAGCAGATATGGGTATATCTACTTGATGAAACATAAGTTTGAAAAATTTGAAAAGTTCAAAGAATTTCAGAGTGAAGTAGAAAATCATCATAACAAGAAAATAAAGTTTCTACGATCTGATTGGGGAGGAGAATATTTGATTTACGAATTTGGTCTTAATTTGAAACAATGCGGAATAGTTTCGCAACTCAGGCCACCTGGAACACCACAGTGCAATGGTGTGTCCGAATATCGTAACCACACTTTATTAGATATGGTGTGGTCTATGATGTCTCTTACTGATTTACCGCTATCGTTTTGGGGTTATGCTTTAGAGACGGCTGCAATCACGTTAAATAGGGCACCATCTAAATCCGTTGAGACGACACCTTATGAACTATGGTTTGGCAAGAAACCCAAGTTGTCGTTTCTTAAAGTTTTGGGTTGCGATGCTTATGTGAAAAAGCTTCAACCTGATAAGCTCGAACCCAAATCGGAGAACTGTGTCTTCATAGGATACCCAAAGGAGACTGTTGGGTACACCTTCTATCATAGATCAGAAGGCAAGATATTTGTTGCTAAGAATGGATCCTTTCTAGAGAAGGAGTTTCTCTCGAAAGAAGTGAGTGGGAGGAAAGTAGCTTGATGAGGTAATTGTGCCTGCTCCCTTATTGGCAAGTAGTCCATCACAACAATCAGTTCCTATGATTCCTACAACAATTAGTGAGGAAGCTAATGATCATGATCATGATCATGAAACTTCTGATCAAGTTACTACCGAACCTCGTAGGTCAACTAGAGTAAGATCCGCACCAGAGTGGTACGGTAATCCTGTTCCGGAGGTCATGTTACTTGACTATGACAAACCTATGAACTATGATGAAGCGATGATGAGCCCAGATTCTGCGAAATGCCTTGAGACCATGAAATCTGAGATGGGATCCATGTATGAGAACAAAGTGTGGACTTTGGTTGACTTGCCCGATGATCCGCAAGCCATAGAGAATAAATGGATCTTCATGAAGAAGACCGACACTAACGGTAATGTTACTGTCTACAAAGCTCGACTTGTTGCGAAAGGTTTTCGACAAGTTCAAGGAGTTGACTACGACGAGACCTTCTCACCCGTAGCGATGCTTAAGTCCGTCCGAATCATGTTAGCAATTGCCACATTTTATGATTATGAAATTTGGCAAATGGATGTCAAAACTGCATTCCTTAATGGATATCTTAAAGAAGAGTTGTATATGATGCAACCAGAAGGTTTTGTCGATCCAAAAGGTGCTAACAAAGTGTGTAAGCTTCAGCGATCCATTTATGGACTGGTGCAAGCATCTCGGAGTTGGAATATACGCTTTGATAGTGTGATCAAAGCATATGGTTTTATACAGACTTTTGGAGAAGCCTGTATTTACAAGAAAGTGAGTGGGAGCTATGTAGCATTTCTGATATTATATGTGGATGGCATATTGTTGATCGGAAATGATACTGAATTTCTGAATAGCATAAAATGATACTTGAATAAAATAATTTCAATGAAAGACCTCAGTGAAGCTGCTTATATATTGGGCATCAAGATCTATAGAGATAGATCAAGACGCTTAATTGGACTTTCACAAAGCACATACCTTGATAAAGTTTTGAAGAAGTTCAAAATGGATCAAACAAAGAAAGGGTTCTTGCCTGTGTTACAAGGTGTGAAGTTGAGTCAGACTCAGTGCTTGGTTCTTGCCTGTGTTACAACGAGCTAGTCGTAAACGGTTACGTCGATGCAAGCTTTGACACTGATCCGGATGACTCTAAGTCAGAAACCGGATACATATTTTTATTGAATGGTGGAGCTGTCAGTTGGTGCAGTTCCAAGCAGAGCGTCATGGCGGGATCTATGTGCGAAGTGGAGTACATAGCTGCTTCGAAAGCAGCAAATGAAGGAGTCTGGATGAAGGAGTTCATATCTGATCTAGGTGTCATACCTAGTGCATCGGGTCCAATGAAAATCTTTTGTGACAATACTGGTGCAATTGCCTTGGCAAAGGAATCCAGATTTCACAAGAGAACCAAGCACATCAAGAGATGCTTCAATTCCATCCGCGATCAAGTCAAGGAGGGAGACATAGAGATTTGCAAGATACATACATATCTAAATGTTGGAGACCCATTGACTAAGCCTCTCTCACGAGCAAAACTTGATCAGCAACAAGACTCCATGGGTGTTAGAATCATTACTGTATAATCTAGATTACTGACTCTTGTGCAAGTGGGAGACTGAAGGAAATATGCCATAGAGGCAATAATAAAGTTGTTATTTATATTTCTTTATATCATGATAAATGTTTATTATTCATGCTAGAATTGTATTAACCGGAAACTTAGTACATGCGTGAATACATAGACAAATAGAGTGTCACAAGTATGCCTCTACTTGACTAGCTCGTTAATCAAAGATGGTTAAGTCTCCTAACCATAGACATGAGTTGTCATTTGATGAACGGGATCACTTCAGTAGAGAATGATGTGATTGACTTGACCCATCCGTTAGCTTAGCACTATGATCATTTAGTTTATTGCTATTGGTTTCTTCATGACTTATACAAGTTCCTTTAACTATGAGATTATGCAACTCCCGGATACTGGAAGAACACTTAGTGTGCTATCAAACGTCATAATGTAACTGGGTGACTATAAAGATGCTCTACAGGGGTCTCCGATGTTGTTTGTTGAGTTGGCATAGATCGAGACTAGGATTTGCCACTCCGTGTATCGAAGAGGTGTCTCTGGGCCCTCTCGGTAATGCACATCACTATAAGACTTGCAAGCAATGTGACTAAAGAGTTAGTTGCGAGATGTTGCATTACGGAACGAGTAAAGAGACTTGCCCGTAACGAGATTGAACTAGGTATTGAGATACCGACGATCGAATCTCGGGCAAGTAAAATACCGATGACAAAAGGAACAGCATATGTTGTTATGTGGTTTCACAGATAAAGATCTTCGTAGAATATGTGGGAGCCAATATGAGCATCCAGGTTCCGCTATGGGTTATTTACCGGAGATGAGTCTCCGTCATGTCTACGTAGTTCTCAAAGCCGTAGGGTCCGCATGCTTAACGTTCGATGACGATCGGTATTATGAGTTTATGTGTTTTGATATACCGAATTTTGTTCAGAGTCCCGTATGTGATCACGGACATTACGAGGAGTCTTGAAACGGTCGAGACATAAAGATCGATATATTGGAAGGCTATGTTTGGACAGCGGAATGGTTCTGGATGAGTTCGGGCATTTTCCGGAGTACCGGGTGGTTACCGAAACCCCCCGGGGGGTCAATGGGCCTTATTGGAAAAGAGGAGGAGGCTGTCAGGTGGAGGGCGCGCCCCTCAAGCCCAATCCGAATCGGGATGGGGGGCCGGCCCCCCTTTCCTTCTCTCCCTCTCTGCTTCCTTCTTCTCCTACTCCAACTAGGAAGGGGGGAAACCTACTCCTACTGGGAGTAGGACACCCCCTTGGGCGCGCCCTATGAGGGCCGATCCTCTCCTCCTCCCCTCCTTTATATACGGGGGAGGGGGCACCCCATATACACACAAGTTGATTGTTTAGCCGTGTGCGGTGCCCCCCTCCATAGATTTCCACCTCGGTCATATTGTTGTAGTGCTTAGGCGAATCCCTGCATCGGTAACTTCATCATCACCGTCATCATGCCGTCGTGTTCACGAAACTCTCCCTTGGCCTCAACTGGATGAGGAGTTCGAGGGACGTCACCGAGCTGAACATGTGAAGATCACGGAGGTGTCGTGCGTTTGATACTTGGTCGGTTGGATTGCGAAGACGTTCGACTACATCAACTGCGTTTCATAATGCTTCCGCTTTCGGTCTACGAGGGTACATAGACATACTCTACCCTCTCATTGCTATGCATCTCCTAGATTGATCTTGCGTGACTGTAGGATTTTTTTGAAATACTGCGTTCCCCATCATATAGTAGATGAGCTTCCTTTTGCATTTACTGAAAAAACTGGTTTTAGAGAAGTGATGTCAATTACATGTCCATGTTTCAATATGCCTTCTAGAAGAACATGCACTCCAGATGTTGTCAAGCTTTATTTTGAAGAGAGAGCAAAGCTAAAACTTGTTTCAAAAAATCATGTCAAAAAGTGTGTCTCACTATTGATGGTTGGACTTCTCAAACACAAGATTGTTATATGACAAGTCACAACACATTTTATTGACCCTGAATGGAATTTGCACAAGAAGATCATTAGTTTTTTCTTAGTAAAAGGTCATAAGGGAGATGATTTTGGAAAGGCCTTTGAGCAATTCTTGATGGAGTGGTGAATAAACAAAGTTATGACAATAACTGTTGACAATGCTAGCGCGAATGATGGTGGTGTAGGTTACATACGGAAGAAAATGATCAAAACTGGAAATAGCATAGGTGAAGGTAAATATTTGCAAATGAGATGTGCATCCCATATTATAAATCTGATTGTCATTGACGGTCTAAAAGAGTTGGATGAATCAGTTAAGCATGTGCGAGCTGCAGTTAGATATATAAGACATGGGCCACCTAGGATTACAAGATTTAAAGAGCTTACTGCATTTAAAAAGTTGGACAGCGAGGCATTCTTGTGTTTGGATGTATGCACTAGATGGAATTCCACATACCTAATGTTTAAAACTGCAATCAACTTTGAGAAAGTGTTTGCGAGGTATGAGGAATAAGATCCACTCTATACATTGGATTTAATGAGTGAGAAAGATCCTAGTATTCCTGTTGATAGTGATTGGGAGAATGCCAGGAAAATGGCTGAATTTATTGGACATTTTTATGAGCTAACTCTTAGTGTTTCCGCCACACTCCATGTGACCGTGAATCAATTTGTCATGGATATTGATGAAGTTAATGTTGTGTTGGAAGAGTGGGCTGATAGTGATGATATTTTGCGCAAAATAATGGCCAAGAAAATGCAAGAAAAATATGATAAGTATTGGGGATGTTGGCATGAGGAGGTGGAGAAGGAGAATGAAAAGGGGAAGGGGAGAGGGAAAGGAAAGAAGAAGGAAGAGGAGAATGTGAACATGTTTGTATTTACTGCAGCTGTTCTTGATCCTAGATTCAAGCTATCAAATTTCACAAAACTAGCAATTGAAGAAATGTATGGTGAGTTAAATGGGGGCAAAGATTGGGAAGCAGCGAAAACATTTGTGCATGCTTTTTTTGAAGAGTACAAAGCTAAGTATGCACCAAGTGATGCAAGCATGTGGGTGCTCCATAATCTGAACCAACCCAAAAAAGGGAAGGAAGGAAATTGGTGTCTCGGATAAATAAAAAGTTGAGAATTGGTGATGGTGGTGAAACTAGCATGAGCAAATCTGAATTGGAGAAATACTTGCACGAAGAGAATGAAGTAAATATGGACGATTTTACACTCTAAAATGGTGGAAGAACTAGCATGAGAACAATGGACTGTGATGTGTTAGCTGTTCCGGTATCAACAGTTGCATCCGAGTCAGCATTTAGCACAAGTGGACGCATCCTAAATGAGTTTAGAACCTCACTTACGCCATTCGTAGTCCAAGCTCTTGTTTGTACCCAAGATTGGCTAAGGGGTGCTATTACTATCGACATTGAAGAGGATGAAGACGAATTGTTAATCTTGGAAAAGGGTAATATATTGTGACTGTTTTCCATATATTTTTCTTTATTTCCGACTTCCTATGCTTATAATATGTTTTTCATTCTTCTCCAGAATTAATTGAAGAATTTGGTAGTACAAATTCATTTGTGTCGAAGGCAAGCACTAGCAAGTGTGTTTGCAAGCCATCTGGGGTTGGGTTATCTTTCCCGCCTCCATCCTCTACTTAAATGTTGGTTAGTGAGTTGCAAGAGATGCTCTATGGTTTACACATGTTTCACTTTGTAGAAATCCTCTTAATCATGCACATGTTTCACTACATCTCTGTTCAGTTTACAAGAAGGATGCTCCTGTTCATCTTCTTATAGCTTTGTACTCATTTTTTGTATTATAAATACATATCCTATTCATGTTGATATTTATATATGTTAGAAGTTAAAGTACTCATGTTCATGTTTACATATATTACAAGCAAGATGCTCCTGTACATGTTGTTTTCCTAGCTGTTCATTTCTAATTATAACTTGTAATTTTTCCTACTGTGGCTACAGAGACCTACATGTTGCTTGGTGGCTTGCTGGGAGTGGGAGTCCTACTGTTGGCCTATTGAGTGGGAGTCTTGCTAGCTGCTCTTGAAGACTCCAACTTAGGAACTGGAGCACATCTGCAGTGCACTTTTTGGTGGCGCTTCAAAATTTGGATGTTTGCCTATGTTTTAAAGTGTAATAAGTAGACTTTGATTTTGGTTGGTTGTGTGCTGCACTTCATTCTCGTGGAGAACTTATCAGTTTGTCCTGTCTTGGAATTTTAGTAGACGCACTTATGAGATATGCTATTATGCACTTATGAGATATGCTATTATGCTATTTTGCTGATTCCTTTCTTGCACTTATGAGATATGTTGGAACTTCGTTGGTTGTGTTGATATGCTGCCAAATTTTTTCTTTGCAATATGCATGCTATCAAAAAATGTTCTGAAAGTGAAACTAGAATTTCTGAATATGGTATAGAATTTTGTTAACACTGGAAACCGAACCGAATTTTCGGTTAGTACAATTTTAGTACCAAATCCGGTTACTATATCTGCCAACCAAATTGATGAAAAAACCAAACAACAAAAACCGAAATTTCGGTTTCTACCGAACGCCCAGGCCTAGCCTTCATCTTGCTGGTGTGGCACATCCGTGACATTTTGGGCCAAATGAATTTTTTTCCTGTCATACTTATGACACTTCTATGACGATAATTGTGACAAAAACAGGTATCATCATAGATGCGGTGGGCTCCTACTTCCATGACAAAAAATCATGACAAAAATGGGCTTTTAGTCCTGGGCAGGCCGGAGACGCAGCTGCATGAAATTCTTTGGGCCTTCCATGATGAAAAAAACCGTGGTAGAAGAGAGGGCGAGGAAAATATCGGGGAGTTCTCAGTTACGGTGGGTGGTCGGGGGCCGAGTGATGCACGTTTCTCTCATACGTACGCGCGTGTGTGCGAGGCGTTGCGCTCTAACTAAACCCGAGCGAGGCGTTGGGCTCTAACTGAACCCAAGCAATTGCACTGCAGGCTACGCGTTACTGAACCCGAGCGATCGATCGGTCCCTTGCTGTTAACTGAACCCGAGTGATTCCTTCGCTACTGCTGTCAACTGAACTCGAGTGATTCCTTCGCTACTTCTGCTAAC